>NW_026068113.1:1488651-1633372 GCF_014885135.2 Alexandromys fortis
AGGATACAAGATCAACTCCAAAAAATCAGTCGCCCTCTTATACACAAAGGATATGGAAGCAGAGAGGGAAATCAGAGAAGCTTCACCTTTCACAATAGCCACAAACAGCATAAAATATCTCGGGGTAACTCTAACCAAGGAAGTGAAAGATCTATTTGACAAGAACTTTAAAGCATTGAAGAAAGAAATTGAAGAGGATACCAGAAAATGGAAGGATTTCCCTTGCTCTTGGATTGGGAGGATCAACATAGTAAAAATGGCAATTCTACCAAAGGCAATTTATAGATTCAATGCAATTCCCATCAAGGTCCCATCAAAATTCTTCACAAACATTTTTTATGAGCTTACAGTTACCCAGATACAGAAACCACACAAAGGCTCAAACAAGAAAGGGAATTTGAGACCAATCTCACTTATTAACATAGATGCAAAAATATTTAATAAAATACTGCTAAAATGAATGCAAGAACACACAAAAAATCATCTCCATTATCAAGTCAGCTTCATCCTAGAAATGCAGGGATGGTTCACCTTACAAAATACTATCAATAATATCCAAAATATAAATAAATTGAAAGAAAAAACCCACATGATCATATTATTAGATGCTGAAAGAGCATTTGACATAATCCAACACCCCTCATGATAAAGGTCTTGTAGAGAGCAGGGATTTAAGGAACATACCTAAACATAATACAAACAATATACAATAAGCTGACAGCCAACATCAAAATAAATGGAGAGAATTGAAAGTGATTCCACTAAAATTAAGAACAAGACAAGAACAAAACAAGTCCATTCTCTCCATATCTATTCAACATAGTTCTGGCTAGAGCAGTAAGACAACAAAAGGAGATCAAGGGGATCCAAATTGAAAAGGAAGAAGTCAAACACTTGCTCTTTGCAGATGATATGATCGTATACATAAATGACCCAAAAACTCTACCAGGCAACTCCTACAGCTGATAAATATCTTCAGTGATATGACAGGATACAAAATCAACTCAAGCAACATTAGCTCTCCTATATACAAATGACAAAGAAGCTGGGAAAGAAATCAGAGAAGCATTACCTTTCACAATAGCAACAAATAACATAAAATATCTTGGGGTAACATTAACCAAAAAAAAAAAGAAAAAGAAAGGCCTGTTTGACAAGAACTTTAAGTCTTTGAAGAAAGAAATTGAAGAAGAAACCAGAAAATGGAAAGATCTCCCATGTGCTTGGCTATATAGGATCAACATAGTAAAAATGGCAATCCTACCAAATGTATTCTATAGATTTAGTGTAATTCTTATTAACATCCTAACACAATTCCTCACAGAACTTCAAAGAACAATACCAAGCATCATATGGAAAAACAGAAATGCCAGGATAGTGAAAACAATCCTGTACATTAAAGAAGCTTCCAAAGGCATCATCATCCCTGACAAGCTCTATTATAGAGCTACAGTAAAGAAAACAGCTTGGTATTAGCATAAAAGCACACAGGTTGGCCAATGGAATCAAATCAAAGACCTAGTTATTAATCCACTCACCATTGAACCCCTAAATTTTTACAAATAAGCTAAAATTATACAATGGAAAAAAGAAAGCATCTTCAACAAATGGTGCTGGCATGAATGAATGTCAACATATAAAAGAATGCAAGTAGATATGTATTTCTCCTTATGTAGAAAACTCAAGTCAAAATGGATTATATTAAGGACCTCAATATAAATCCAACCACACTGAACCTGATAAAAGAGAATGTCAGAAGTATTCTTTGATGTACGGGCACAGGAGAACACTTCCTAAATCTAACACCAGTAGCACAGACACTGAGAGCAGTAATAAATAAATAGGCTTTCCTAAAACTGAAAAAAATCTGTAAAGCAAAGGACACAGTCAATAAGAAAAAAGTCAGCCTACTGAATGGGAAAAAAGTGTTCACCAACCCCACATCAAACAGAGGACTGACCTCCAAAATATATTAAGAACTCAAGAAATTAAACATCAAAATTCCAAATAATCCAATTAAAAATGCAGTACAGAATTACACATAGAATTCTCAACAGAAAAAAATCTCAAATGACGAAAAGACACTTAAGGAAATTCTCAACAACCTTAGCCATCAGGGAAATGCAAATAAAAATGACTCTGAGATAAAAATGACTGGAAAAGATGTGGAGTAACGGGAAAACTCACCCATTACTGGTAGGAATGCAAACTTGTACAGCCACTCTGAAAATCAATATGGCACTTTCTCAGAAATTTCAAAATTAACTTACCTCAGGACACAGCGATATCACTCTTGGTCATATACCCAAAAGATGCTCAATCATACTACAAGGACATTTTTTTCAACTATGTTTATAGCAGCATTATTTGTATTACTCAGAACCTGGAAACAACCTAGATGTCCTTCAAACAAAGAATAGATAAAGAAAATATGGCATATTTACACATTGGAGTACTACTAAGTGTTAAAAAAACAATGACATATTTAAATTTGCATACAAATGGATGGAACTAGAAAAAAAAAACATCCTGAGTGAGGTAAACCAAACTCAGAAAGATTAACATGGTATGTTCTCACTCATAAGTGGATACTAGTTGTAAAGCAAAAGATATTGAGCCTATAGTTCATAATCTTAGAAAAGCTAAGTAACAAGGTGAACCCTAAGAAAAACACACATAAATTGACATGGAAAGGGGAAGTAGACAAGATCAGCTGACAAAATTGGAGCATGGGAGTAGGTGAGAAGGGAAGGAGGAAGGAGAAAAGGAGTGGAAAAGGGGAAGGATGAGTAGAACTTGAGGGAATGGGATAGTTGAGTTGGAGGAAGGACAGAAATGAGAGCAAGAAGAGAAATATTTTGATTGAGGGAACCATCATGGCATTAGCAAGAAACCCAGATCTAGAGAATTTCCCAGGAATTCACAAGGATGACCTTAGCTAAGACCCCAAGCAATAGAGGCCTTGCCCTGTAGTCAGACTAATGAATATCTTAAATGACACCATAGAACCTGGGATTAGTATGTAAAATGAAAAAAAATAAGATAGTTTGATTTTTGTAAATTAAATTTTAAAAAGACAACTAGTTTCCAGGACAGGATCCAAAGCTAAAAAGATATGCTGTCTCAAAAAACAAAACCAAAAACAAAATAAAAAAAAGAAGAACATTGGAGTATTGACCAAGGCCAAAATCCCAAAGATGCAAGAGAAAGTTTCCATAAATGTTCTTTATCTTTAGCTGTTTTTCAGTTTTTGTGAGAAGAATAGAGAGGTGAGGAGAGAGTAACAGGTGACACAGGATTGTAGTTAGACTTTTCTTTAGACTGTCAGCTCCCAGTAATGACACAGAGACTTATTATTAATTATGGAAGTTCAACCTTAACTTAGGCTTGTCCCTCTAGCTCTTATAACTTAAATTAATACATTTATTTTAATCTACATTCTGTCAAGTGGCACATTACCTCATCTCTCCATACAACTCAAGCTGCTTCATCTGCATCTGTCTAAGAACTCTGTCTTTTTCCCAGAATCCTCTCTGTGTTCATAAGTCCTGTCTCAACCTCTTGCCTAGCTTTTGGCTGTTTGGCTTTTTATTACACCCATCACAGCAATACATTTTCACACAGTGAACAAATATTCCAGAACACAGGATGGATCATCATTCACCCTAGCCAGGATAAGAAATGTGGTCCAAACATTTTTTTTTAAATCCAATCTGCTTTTCATGCCTCCTCCTCCGATTCCTCATTTTACTCCTCTTTATGTCCTCTTCCTCTCTTTCTCCTTTTTCCCATAATGTTTCTCTTCCATGTCCTTGCCTGCCTGTATTTTTACTCCTCCTCTTTCCCCGTCTCCACCTCCTTTTCATTCACTGTAGCATAACCTCCTCATCCTTCTCACGCTTCTCATCTTTCTTGTTCTCTTCCTCCCTCTTGTACTGGTAAGAAAACACAGGAACTCCTGCATGCTATGCAGGTGCCCTTACCTCTGAATGACAGTTACAGCCTCTGTATTTCTTTAGATCTTTGTTACAAATTGGCTTTTATTGAATAACAAACAACAAAAATGTGGCAACTATAATTTTTATTATTATTTTTTTAATTCTATGGTTTCTTTGGAAGTGGAACCTTCCAAAGAAGGGACATCCCAAAGATGGGATGGCATCTCTGAAAGTGGTTCTCTTCTGTTCTATTATTCTTATACTCAGGTTTATTAGCATAAAATGAGTTTATGTTCCAAGAAGACAAAAGCAAAAGTGTCCAGGTTTCTTGATATTTAAAATGAAAACTTATCTGAAGTTGTTTGTGGTTTTACCTTTAGTCAAATGATGTTCTAAGACAAACTGATGTTAAATACAAAATAGAAAAATCATAGCCTCCCATACATGGGACAAATCTGAAAAATATTTTGCACTGTGATGGTTAATATTTGTTATCAATTTGACCAGATGTGTAATTTACCAGAAAAATCAATATATATGTATAAAAAACATTTTTGATTTTGTTATTTTAAATGGGAAGACCCATCATGAATGTGAGTGAAACCTTCTGGTGGTGGCCTGTATATAAGTAGAGCTAACGTTTTGTCTTTTGCCTACTGGTTCATTTGCCCTCTGTGAGTTCATTTTCTCTACAGTTGTTATTCCTAATGCTACCATAATTACTGACATCAGAATCTAGTTCGTACAGATTTCTACCATGTTCTCCAGGAACTGTCTAGTCCATCTGTGGCAGATTGAGACTAGTAAAGCACCAGGCCTTGTGGACTGAGCAGACACTGTCCAAGAGGCTGAAGAGAGACACTGAGCAGTGGCATATAAAACTTGCTCATCAGCTTTCTTCCTCTCTCCCTCTTCTCCATGCCTGTCAAAAATTTCTCTCGACTTCCCTTGTTACCAAGGAAAATCTCTTAAGAACTTGAACAAATACATTTAAAAAAAAATCTCCTCCTGTTTTCAAGGGAAGATGATTGGCACACTTACAGTAGCAATCTCTGTCTGACTACACCTGTCAAAAGTGCCCAATTACGTTCATAGGGCCAGCGTTCAATAAATTTAGATATACTATATTTAAACAATGCAATAGAAAATTGATTTCTGGTGTGTTTAGCTTTACAACTGACTTCTCAATAGAAAAGGGAAGACTTTCATGTAATTTTTTATTATCACCACTGTTGTGTGCTTAAAATGCAGCAAAATTTAAGTTGAAAGTAAGTTTCACACATCTCATTTAGTAATTGTAGTAAGTGATGATAATAATATCATATATATATAATAATCAATTATATTTATTTTTATTTGTGTGTGTGTGTGTGTGTGTGTGTGTGTGTGTGTGTGTGTGTGTAAGAGCACCAGTTACAACAGAAATAAATAGAGGTCATCAGAGCCCTTGGGATGGGAGCAATTTGGAGGTTTCAAGTTGCCAAATACAGATTCTGGGAACTGAAATTGGGTCTTGTGGAAGATTAGCAAATACATTTAGGCACTGAATCACTTCTCCCCTGATATTCTTGCTTACTGTATAATAAAACCAAGATTAAAATATCTTAAAAACATAAAAATGATAGATTATTAATTTCAAAACAGTACCCCTCAACCCACAGCCAAGCATAACACCTTGGACTTAATATTTTCAGAACTAGATATCACAAGTAGGTCATCTTCAAGGCAGGCTGCACTTTGAACACTGCATCCAGAGCTCCATCCCTGCCCTTTTTAACATGAACACATGACTGCTGTTGAACAAACCTCATGTACACTGTAAATATTTTTCACTAGAATTGGAAGAGGAAGGATAGAATCAAAGAGTTGTGGGATAATTTAAGTGCAAACGTTAGCTAGTAGTAAGTAGTGATCTCTTAGTCAAACATTAAAATTCATATTTAGCCTCTGAGAAGTTATTTGGGACTGGGATATCTGGACATAAAGCTCCAATTACATTTGACTAGCTTTGAATATAAGCAAGAAGAAAATGTATGTGGACAAGCAAAAGATTTTGTCTAGAACCATTCAAAAGACTTGAAAATCATCATGTAATCAATAGATATAACTGCTCTCTATATATTGTGGAGATTATATTTCACATAATTTTTAAAGTAGATGTTAGGATAAAACTAGAGGCATAATAATCTCTTTATAAGTGTATATTGTAAAACTAGATGCAAGGATTGTTAAGAGGTGACAAACATTGATCCAGTCTACCAACATTCTGTTAATAATTTGAGGAAGGCTGCTCCCTAAAAGATATGGAGCAGTTTAGAGACACATGTATATGTAAAACACATGTTTTCTGTGCTTTAAATCATATATTGTATATGTTCTAAGGGTATACAATTATTAATTCAAACATATTTTATGAATAACATGTTATGTTATGTTATGTTCTCAATGGTAAGATGATACTGTACCAAACCAATTTCAGAGTTTTAAACCAAGTAAGAAGCTATTAATGTCCATCCTGTTGTTACCTGATTTGGGTCAGTTTACTCCTAGATAAGTCTGGTATTATTGACATAAATAATTTGAATCATTATGACTCAGTCTGATAATAAATTAGCAGTCACTACAGGAATTTGTTTCATAATCAGCAACACAATATTCTTTGCTTGTTCATAGTCACATCCTATAATGGAAAATGCCTGGTGAAAAATGAGGTGCACTGATGGTTTCTGGATTCGTAAAACAGTTTCAAGTTACTATGGAAATCCAGCATGTGTGGTACAAAGAAGTATTTTCACAATGGTAGATGGAAACCATAAATTGACAGCTTTTGGTTATGGTTAATAAAAGGCTTTCTAATTATCTTCGAAGTTAAGTAATGCTCTAGGAAGCAAAAAAAAAAATACAATTACAAATTTCCAATTTGAGGAGCTGAAAGGATCTGGGAACTCAGTTTTGTAACATTTCTGAGAAAATCTGCATAAATGCTTATCCTATGTTTTTGCAGAACTATTCCCTCTGTGTGTGTGCATGTGTGTGTGTGTACATGATATGAAATATTTTTCTATATATGTGTGCCATATGTTTAGTGCACTAAAAAAGTCAGACCAATAAGTGATGTGGGATTCCCCCCTGTATGCTGTGAATAGCATTGGTGAATAAAGACACTGTCTTGGCCTGTTGATAGGGCAGAACTTAACTAGGTAGGGGAAACTAAACTGAATCATGGGAGGAAGAAAGCAGAGTCAGGGCGAAACCATGTAGCCCTGCTGTATATAGGGAGAACTTTTTACCTGGTAAGCCACAGCCATGTGGTGATATACAGATTACTAGACATGGGTTAAATTAAGATATGAGAGTTACCGAGAAATATGCTTAAGCTATTGGCCAAATGGTATTGCAAATAATATGGTTTCTGTGTGATTATTTCAGAGGTAAGCAGCCGGGAACTAACTAGTAGCCCCTTAAAACAAATTGGTGCCCATGTGGCCAACTAAAACCCACTTAAAACCTGAGAGAGCTTGAGAAGGAATTCTAGACACAAAAATAGAGAGTTTAACACAGCTGTTTGCTGGCAGCATGCTGCAGCTTCTTTGAGAGAGGTTTTCTTGACTTAATGGTAGCAGAAAAAAAGCTGCGGTTTTGAAATGCCAGCTTCCTGAGTTGTGCTGCTACCACAAACACTGGCTCTTTTCAGGAGGCCAAGAATTTGTGGACAGCATACTGTAAGTTACTTGGTGACAACATGGACCAACTGGTTATCAGAGCTGAGGTGGTGAGGGTGGTTCCCACCTGCAGTCTCAGGCACTAAAGGACTTCTGCCAAGCTGGACTGGGCAGTGTAAGCAGGGAGTACTGTATGTACCCTAGTAATGCCACAGCTTAGATTCTTAAGAAGCTCATAGCATTTTATGAAGCACTTCTGGTCAGAAAATAATTAAAAATATGCAATAATGACAAATCCAGTTGAAAAAAAACTCTAAATGAGACACATTTTGTTTAAAAACTATATGTAGACTTGGGAGAGAGAAGAAAAAGAGTATAGAGAATTGGAAAAGAAGTGAATCATTAAAAAAATAAAGCAAAGTCTCTTTAAAGAGATGGAGTACAGATAGGCATATATCAAAGGAGTAAAGATAATAAAATAAATATTAAAAAGAAATAGAGTAAAGAAAAATAAGCCCCATAAAATTAGAAAATTCACAGAGTCTGTATTATGTATATTATTGTGTTTTCTTTGAAATTTTTGACTATGAAGGCTAAGTAACCAACATATATATTTTAAAAGTATTTTGTCTTGAAAATTTGGGTCTAAGAATATGTTTCCACAGAGGATGAGAACCTGTGGATTCATTACAGGCTAATGTGGTTTGATAGACCAAGAGTCACCCTGAAAAGTTTGCCCTGAATACCCCTCAAAATTACTTCACCAAATAAACAGTAGGAAGCAGTTTAGAAAGAACTACACCCATATTCCCAAATATCATCTATAAACTTTTGTTTACATTTAAAGCAGAATATGCTATAGAGATTTGCTTTGGTATGGATCTTGGTCTATTGATGCAAATTTAAGGTCAGTCTTGTTTATGTATATTTCTGCTCTTGATTGAGGTATTGTGATTGTGTAGTTTATTTTAAAATTTAATCTAAAATTAAGAAATATAGGTTAATAGATAATCATCCATAATAGTCAAGCTTGTAGTCACATTAGTTAGATTTTCTAGATGTACAGAGATGTATTTTAGATGGGTAGGGATTCTTCAAATCTTCAAAGACTACAGAATATGACATTTAGTGTTTTAAGAATTTAGGACTATTCACGACAGTGAAACATATCTGCTCCTGGCAGTACAAATCTATTTCATGGGGAAGATGGGCATCAAAGATGCTCCTTATGGAGCTGGTTAGCCATTTGGGAAAGAAACTGTTCTTGCCCTGACTGCTTGATGGTACGCTGTGTTAACTGAACATGCAGGACCCACATATAAATGACTGTTGAACTTGCCTAAAGGTGAGATGGTCCTTTGGGGTTCCTGTTTCATGAAAGAATAGAAAATGTCTACCAGACATCCTGCAGGACACACGCAAAAAAGTGACTGACAAACGGCCAATATAGGCACAACTGTCTTTGAAATTTCCTGCTTCATGGAAAAGTCTGCTGTGTACTATGGACCTGTAGGCTGAATGACCCATCAGTATAGAAGAACTTTGGGTGACTGTCTAGGCAGTGAGATGTCTCTGTCAATTCTAGAGTTTTGATATTATATCCTTTGGAGTCTTTGATAGAATCAAATAATTGATAGTTATAGCTTTCCTTATATAGTAAAAGTTAGAGTAGATATAAATATTATAACTGTAAGGTTTCTTAAAACCTATTGTGTTTTATGTAATTTTACTATGTTAAACTTAAACCTTTCCTTAGAATTTAGTTTGTGTGTTTCCATTCTTGGTAAATTCAAATATTCAAGAGTTTCAAAACTGTTGATACTCTGACATTTGTATATGCTTGACACTTTAAGTTTCAGAGGTATTTCAAATGCACATATCTGCAACTTAGTTTCTTCTTAGCTTCCAATAAGAATATTTTTCATTCCACAGGGCGGGAACCCTGACTGCTCTTCAGACTGGAGAGGGAGGGGGCGAGGAGTGGGAGAGGGGGAGAAGAGTGGGAGGAGGGGGAGGGAAAAGGGAGACAGGGAGGGAAATGGGAGGCGGGGAGGAGGTGGAAATTTTTTTTCAATGAAAAAAAAAAGCCCCTGATGAACAATGAAGGCGTCCCCTCCCACTAGTACAGGGGAAGGGGAGCTGAAAACCAATGGGTTATTAATTTATCCTAAATTTCTCTTCTTTTCCTAACAGAAACTCCTTCTGGCCTAATCCCCTTACCATGTGCTACTTTCTGCTGATCCCCCATCAGTCCATTAACCACTAAATCCTCAGCCTAGAGCTGATTACACTTTGACTTCTTATTTATCTCTCTCTTTTCTTACTTTTTCTTTTTAAAACTATATGAATAAGAGAATACTAACTCTAAAAGAGCATTTCTAGAATATATATATATATATATATGTATATATATATATATTAATTAAAATGTATCACTCCCTACTGCTTTTTCCTCACTGCAAACCCCTCCCATATCTCTGAACTGCCTTTGAAATTGATGGTCTCTTTTTCTTTTATATATGTATATAAATGTTGAGCCTGCTTTTGTTGCACATGTGCATATGATTTCAAGACTGAAGAATTTGTATTGAATAATTGGTTAGGGAACTTCTCACTTGGAATGATTAATTCTTCCTATCTCACTAGACTTTAGCTGCTGTAGTTCTTTATATAGGGGTGAGGAACCTTGAGAATTCTCTCTTCCATATAACATGTCTATCGACATTGCCACTGTTCAGTTAATTTTTCTCTACATCATCAAATTTGCTTACATGTGCGGCGAACTCCCTGACCAGCAGGAAAGAACAGCCACCAGATGAGGATTCTTCCCAAATCACGCTTTATTGGAGCCTCTTGGTTATAGGGAGAGCAGAAAGCAAGGGGCCCCAAGCTCTGAGCTGTAGCTGCTTATATAGGGAGTCTGCCTAGCAACCTTTGATACTTTGATACTTTAACTGCTTTTCTGGAGACCCACCGGCCAGAAAGAAAGCAGGGGAACATCCCTGTCTATTACAGACCACAAGGAACTTTCCCTGCCGGTCAGGGGAAGTGTGGGCAGCTAGAGCACAACAACTCATCCTGTTTTCTAGTGGAAGAACTGCAACCTTTATTATGGTATCAAGCGAGGCCAGGGCCAAATGCCATCTTGTAATGGCAGCCACTCAATTCGGCACCCAGCATACATGTTTCTTGTTTATACTGTTTTCTTTGCTCCTGTACTGTAAACTTTCTTATTTTATTGTCAATGGCATGCAGATAAGCAAATGCCTTAGAGTTTTCAATTCAGTGAAGTGTCATGTGTCCATAAGAGACGTGTGCCAAATATTCAAAACTTAATCTGAAAACCTCCCACAATTACACTTGGATTTAAATATTAGTTTGACTAGTAATTCAGTCAAATTACTTACACATACTGAGACACACTTTACTCATCCAAAACCATGCCACGTCTTACAGACTCTTGGAAAAATCAAGTAAGCAAAACTATAGAATCACTATAGACAAACATTCAGGTCTTGGATACAGTGGTTTTTAAGATATGATTATTAGGAAAGCAGCTATGTACATCAACACATAAGGAAAACCCAAGAATACAATCTCTCAGTATTCTTAAGAATATACTATATTTTTCCTTCACTTTCCAAATAATATGAAAATTTATGATTTTGGATTTTTATGAGACTTTCTGTAGTATATTCTCTTTTATTTCTTATTGGATTTCAGTTTAATATTTAAAATACAGCTTGAAGCCTCTTTTCCTCTTGTCTTCATCATACTGTGAAGCATGATAAACATAAACTCCCTGAGGTGAGATCATTTCATAGTTTACTAATCTAAGCAAGATAGCTTCTGTTTAGGATGAAGTTTGAAGCTTACATGAACCCAGTGTTGACCCTTAGAATACAGAATTGGTAGTACAATATCCTAAGGCCTGGTAAGTACAGTTGTGCCCTCAAATGAAGCTAGTTTTTGTAATTGTCACCAAATGGGTAAAACAGAATCATTTTAAAAAATGGTCATGGTCTTATAATCCTAATAAAAATTGCATTGGAATGATTTCTGAATAAATTTCCATGTAAACAATGAGAATACAGGCAGATGTCAGCAGAATCAAATTTTTGAGGACTCTGAAAATATGGCCAGAAAGAATCTAAGGAGTGCTAAGTGAAGAGAAATGACTATTGTAACCATGGTGAAAATCAAAAGCTTTGTGGCATTTAACTTGTTCTAACCTTAACACACTAACTCTGTATCAGCCTTGAAAACCAATATCCACCAATTTTGCTGAAGGCCAGAATTCTACAGCCACTCTACATGGAATAAAATGAATTGGAGCTGTCTTAAAACATAATTTTTAGAGCATTGTTATAATGTGATTTGTTTAATAGTTTCACAGCAGATTCTTTTCATGAATCCATCATTATTTGACTTGACCCAATCTTTATCAGTGCAAACAGCACTTCCCACAGGGACCCCTTTCAAATGTAGGCAGAGATGATTGTTTAATATTATGAGTCTCTCAGGAGGTTAACAGCAGTTTACTTTTGCAGTAGTCTAATATATGCATGTCCATAAAGACTTTCACTTACCATGTGATGTATTATGAGACTAGAAGACAACATGTGTGTATGTATACATATTTTCTTGATCATACATACTCTATACACCTGATAAGATCATGGCTCTTAGCTTTGTCAAATCACAAGCTACTGTATAAGGAGGGAGTAAAGGATAAGGCAGAGATATAAAAAGTTTTATGAAAATATAAAGCTTATTCTAAAGAACACATGAGATTTTATGATACTTGTAATTTTTTGGTATTTAATGTAATCTGCACAATTATTGCTAGTGACTAAGCTACCCCAAGTGGAGATTTTATTGTAGCTAAGTACAGTTTTGACTTCCCACTGGTATCTGAGTTGAAGAACCTTCCGGGAATGCTACTAAGATGCCAATCAGTTGTCTTAGCAAAGCATAGAGTTTCCTGTAGTCCATGTTTTAGTTTCCTTGTATGAGGGAGATATGTCACCTTGAAGGATGCTGGCTGGAGGACAGCAGGAAGACCTTTTCTGAACTGGTAGAGATCTCTATTCTAAAGAGGTATCCAGGCAGAATTCCTATGATGGTGATTGCATAGAGCTTGGAAACTTACTCATCAGAATCATATAGAAATGTATTTCTGACTTTGACTCTGGCAACTCTTAAATGTTGAAAGTCAGAATAGTTTTACCTGTAAGCAAATTCACAATTGCTAGATGTAAGTCTAATAAATTGAAATTTCTTGACCCACATCTGGGGATTGGTGGAGCAGACAAGAAAGGTTTTAAAGATGCTTGAAGCAGTGCTTTGAGATTTTAAACTAGGCTGGTAGATCAGAACTTACAGCCTCACATGCAGTAAAAGAAATTCCTGCATGGATGTGTTTAATCTGATCCCTATGGACTCTAATTTTAATGTTGTATCTAAATGTTATTTAGTTTAAACTTAGTCTCTTCCACACACATATAGGAAGACCCTTATTTTCAAATGAAGAGTCAAGCCATACATATAAAAAATTATACATTTTACCCATATACACTTTTTTCTTCTCTTTTGAAAAATGTGGTACACAATAAGGTAAGCAGGCTCTGGGATAAAGTCACATTATTTTATATGATTACTGCATGATTCCCTCTGACAGCTGTTAGTGATTTGGGTGGGATATAAAAATGCGTGTCCCAAAGTGACTCAGGTATAAAATGAAAGAAACTTCAGGTAGTTTGGCAGTCACCTTACAATCATAAATACAATTAGCCTCAGAATGAAGCCAGAGCTGGAAGCAGCAGCATGAGAAGGATGGTTTGTATATGATTACCCTGTGGCCAGAACTTCTCTTAATCTTGGGCTGCCTAATTTACAAGATGAACAGAACAACTTGGTTTAGAGTTAGGTTGACTTAAGTTGGGATGCTTTGTTATACCCAGCCTAAACATTCCATGTCAGATTTTATTGAAGATATATAATCTCTGCTTATACATAGTAAATAGTTTTCCCTCTTTGGGGGATGCCAAACCTGACTTTTTTTTTCTATTTTGAAATACTTCAAAGATTATTCAGAACATAGTACATAAAGTGCAGCTGACTGAGAAAGGAAATAATCAACTATTGGACAAAAAATTCTGAGTTTCTAGTTCCAAGAGGGCACATAAAATATAAAGAGCTCAAAAGGCAAAATGGTGACTCAGAGTCAGAGCATAAATAACGGTATAGGCTGGCCTTCAAGGAGCCATCCAGCTGAGGTAATATCTTTGAAACAAAATATAAAACTGAAATTATTTAAGCTGCCATAATTCTTCCAGAGACTGATATTAGCCAAGGGCCATTGGTGAATTCTGATATAACAATTTACAAGCCGTTCACCTAGTGTGTGTGTGTGTGTGTGTGTGTGTGTGTGTGTGATATGTGCGTGTGGTGTATGTGTGTGTGTGTGGTTGTAGTTGACAGAAATTATTTCTGCATATCGATTACTTCTACTTAAGTTACTTGAATAGTATAGATGTCCATCCCATATTTATATCACAAATTACCACTTCAACAGAATTAAAGAAGGCTCTGGGGAAATGCAATATTTTACAACTCATAAATTTTTCAAAAATATATTGACATTTGACTGCTATTTAGGAAGGAAAAGACAAATATCATGCCCCTGAATTTACCATCCTCCTCTACTTCTTCACTGGGAATAGTGTAATGTGAAATATCAGTTCCCAATAGAACTGTGAAAGACTTAGTCACCGTTTCCACTGAGGGTCTAGCATTTTATCTCACACACAACAGTAAACCTTAACATAAAACTACAGATGCAGAGATGGTGGCAAATGACCTATGTTGGTCACTGTATAATCTTGAAGACCAACTACACATTTGTTCATCATAACAAATACATGTTAAGTGCACAGGGGTACATACACCTGATCATTCTCAATGAAGTTTTGACACACTGAATATTTACCACCAACTTTTCCATATTTGCCAGGGTTCTTGTTTTGACTAAATTACTAAACAATGACTCTTTGCCAGCTTTAGAGGTCTACTTGCTTTATTACATAGGCTGAAGAATCCAATGGAGCAATATTTTAGAAATGTTTCTGCTGTGCACTGAAATGTCTGTGCAGTCAGGCTTTAGTTACACAGTTCTCCAGTAACATGGTCAGCAGACATTAAGAGCTTTTAAAGGGTGGTAATTAGACAAAGCTTCATTCTCTGGCACAGGAGATGTGTTTCTAATCAATATCATTTTCTTTTTATCTTTTCCCAAGACATTGTGATACAACTCAAATATTCTAGATTTTACCCTTGCTTGAGTGTGCACAACTTTCTGATTTGTAGTAAACTCACAAGGCAGTATATGAATATACACTAATTTCAGGATATTTTCCATATTCTATAAAATAAAATTGTTGTATTCACCATCACTTTCAACTATCTCCCAACCTTTGGCAAAAATGAGCTTGCCTACTCACAATATTTCACATAAATTAATCATGCAATATGACGTCTCTTTTGTTGTCTGTTTTCATTTAACATGATGGCTTAAAGGTCCATGCATGTTACATCATTCAGTAGCACATCACTAAAGGCAGAATACTACTCCATTGTATGCATGCTATACAGACCCTTTCCATATTCCTTAGTTGGATATTTGAATTATTCCCATATAAGGGAGAGAAGCATCTATGAACAATGTTATTAAAAAGACTTCTGTAGGAATATTTGTAGAGACTGTTTTATCTCTTCTCTGGATTTGTGAATCAAAACTGGTATTGTGCTGGATTATTAAGGAACTACAAACTATTTCCAAAACAAGTTACATTTTTCTGTATTCCCCTCCCCCCCCAAAAAATTTCCAAGAATAAAGGTTCCAATTCTCCAATATGAGTAATTATTACTCTTTCATTAAAATCATACTGCAAGGTTGTCAGGATACTTAAGTACAGATTTGATTTACATTATTTATACTTTATGTCCAGTCATAATATGAATGTCATGTGTTTATTCTCTATTGGAAATTCTTCAAAAACTGTCTTCTAAGATGGTTTCCCCATATTTATGCTATTTGTCTTTTAATAATTAAATTTAAATTATATTAGTTCTCTATTCGGAGTATATCAATTCTCAGATGCATTCTCTCCAAATGTAAAATTTTATTGTTTGTCATTCCTTCTTGTTGTTTATTTACATAGAAGTTAGCAATTTCATGACATTTACCTATTTTCTTTTATGCTGATTTTGTTTTCTGGGTCATATCTGAAAGAACTGTTACAGGGAGACCATGCACATATTTAACCCCAGCACTTGGGAGGTAGAGGCAGATGGGTCTCTGAGTTTGAGGCCAGTCAGGCTGGTCTACCCAAGGAGTTCCAGGACAGATAGAGCTTTATAGTGAAACCATATCTCACAAAAAAACAAACAAACAAAAATTAAATAACTACTTATTAAGTCAAAGTCATGAAAGATTTGTGCCTTAATTTTCTTTTGAGCACTTGAAGAGCATGATCCACTTAGTTCATCTTCCTGTATGGCATGAGGCATGGATCAGTATTTAACAGTTCTCAAGTAAATGCATAGTTGTTCCTGTACTAAGATTTGAAAAGCAAATATTATTTCCCTATTACACCATTCTGGAAACCTTTTTACAAAGGCGAAGACTTCTATGCATACACATGATGGATTTTTCTCCCTGATTTACTAGCTCTCTGTTTACGTTGGAGGCAGTTCGTTGATTAAGTAAAATAAAACTTGACATTAGTAACTACTTAAACATAGTTTAAGCTTCAGCCAGAGAAGCAATTTGAAAATCATTCTAATCCTGCACCACATCAAAGCTAGTTTGCAAAAGTGATATGTGCTGACTTCGACACATGGGAAGCGATCTACAAAGAATGATACTCCACAGAAGATGCAGCCTTGGGTTAGTGGAAAGGTGCTTAGGAACACAGCATCCTCCTGCTTTCAGGAGGAAAATCTCGCCATCATTTCTCAGGAAATCTAGCAATCCAACAAATACAAGGAGCAATATGAAATGGAAAACAGGTGTGCCTGCTAATTTTCATTTTTGTCTTGCAGATATATTTGTGTGATATATATTGTCACAGAGAGGCACACACACACACACACACACACGTGCACATACGCACGCACAGCCCTATAATCCTTACATAGAATTTCCCTGTACTCAAAAATATTTATTAGTTGTGGATACATTTTAATAATGGAAAAAAATCTATTTTCTCAAATAAGATTTTTGGACATAATAAATACATGCATACAGTATCTCCATTTGGTGGCTTACTGGTTGTTATTTTGAAAACAGCCTTGAAATTACATCTAGTAAAACTAGTTTTGTTAACCACATAACACTGGCTTAAATAGCTATAAATATTTACACAGTCCTTCTGTCTGTATGTTATATAATAACACATTTAAGGATATTTATGGGATAGTTGTTCACTTCATAGCTTCCTAAGTCAGCTAAAATTTATTTGAAGATAACAAACTTAAAATGTGTATATGTACACAGGAATACACAAATATGTACATATTATCACCCATGAAACATTCAAAGAAGTAAAATATAGAAAAGAAAATCACAAATTCTTTTGAAAAGGAATAATGCCTCCTGGTGCATGCTGGGACATGGGTAAAACTTTCTGGTGCATGTTGGGACAAGGGTGAAACTTTCAAACCCTAAAGTGAATGAATAAGGCCAGGTGTAGTATACAACATGTTGTATGATCCATTCATGTGAAATGCCCAGAACTGCTTAATCTAAAAGAATAGAAAATATATTTTGGATATGCTAAGGTTGACAGAGTAAGCTGATTAGAGAATATGGCTAAGGAAATTGAAGTATATCTCAAAAATTATGATAACACGACAAATTTGAGCATATGCTAGCAAAAATTTGTGACTATGTTAAGGCCTTCATGTTATACATTTTAAGTAGATAAATTGTAAGATATGTGAGTTTTGTTATAACAAATTATTTTTAATATTTATTTCTACTTCATAGTATCTATATTTGTATTTAAGAGAAAACCCTTTTCCTCATCAATCTCTCTTAATGGTTTCCAAACATGGTTAGAATTTGGGGGAACACTTATAATTTGAGGAGCTGAAAGTAAAATATAATCTAGGGTCATTAGAAAACTAATCTTGTTATTTATAAGTCTTCTG
Source organism: Alexandromys fortis (assembly GCF_014885135.2). NCBI lineage: Eukaryota > Metazoa > Chordata > Mammalia > Rodentia > Cricetidae > Alexandromys > Alexandromys fortis. Next base: position 1,506,467 of record NW_026068113.1, read on the forward strand.
TGGTTGCTGAAATTCCATCTGAGCAGTATCCACTTCTACCCCACATGGATATCAACACTTTCAATAGAGAAACAGTCTAAACTTCTTTGTTAATAAATGAAGAAAGTCTGTATGAAGGACTTTATTTATCAGACTTACAAATGCAAGTGATGGAGGAGGGTCATCTGTCTATGTGTTACTTTCATTGGTTAATAAAGAAACTGCCTTGGCCCTTTTGATAGGACAGAAAATTAGGTAGGCAGAGTAAACAGATCAGAATGCTGGGAAGAAGGGAAGCAAGGCAGTCGCTATGCTTCTCCGACCCTAGATGAACGTAGGCTAGAATCATTCCTGGTAAGCCACCATCTCATGGTGTTACACAGATTATTAGAAATGGGTTAATCAAGATGTGAGAATTAGCCACTAAGAGGCTGCAACTAATGGGCCAGGCAGTGTTTAAAAGAATACAATTTGTGTGTTGTTATTTCAGGTGTAAAGCTAACCATGTAGGAGCCAGTCGGGATGAAAAGCAGGCCTGCTTGCCTCTTCACTACATGCAAGAATAGGCATTCATGTTGCCTCCATTAATGCAAACACAGCTTGGACCTCATAGAAAACGAGCCTTCATCACCTCTCTCTCTCTCTCTCTCTCTCTCTCTCTCTCTCTCTCTCTGCCAGTTTTATATGTATGGGTGTTAAGGGTCCTGTGCATCTGTGTATCACATGGTGCAGTGCCCCTGGAGGCCAGAAAAGGGTAGTGGATCCCTTCGGAACTGGAGTTTCAGATGTCTGTCTAAGTGCTAGAGTCAGAACCTGGGTTCTCTGTAAGAACAACACACACTTTAATCTCTTTAACCATCTCTCCAGGCCCTTTCTCTTCTTTTAAACAAATAGATCACACCAGAATGAACTAGTTATTGTTATCACATAATTGCGTTAATTTTTCACTGGTTGGATCACTTGTTTATTATTATTAGATGGTAAGGATCTATTCCCCCAAAAAAGTATGATGGGCAAGAAGATGGATGCTGGATTATGGTAGCATAGTTTTAGGCCATAATATTTAAAAAAGAAAAAGCACCAGGAAAATATAAATGCCCATATGTGTAGCAGGTGATATCAGACAAAGCATGTGGTTAATGATATAGGTTAGACTCTTGATAGAATTGGTTCCAGGGCCATTCCCTAGACACCAAAATGAAAGACTGATTAATAAGTTCCTCATAGAAAAGAAATTTGTGTATCCATATATATTATTATATATGCTTTAAATTTCTTCTAAGTTATTTATGATACCTAGTAGAATGTGAGTAATAAATAAATAGTTATCATACTATATTATTTCAGGTACAGGCATACAGTGACCATGTAACCATATGACAAGACATAAAGTTACCACATGTGCAGTAGATAGACACATTGCTTTTTCTAAAATATGTTAAATTTCTGGTTGGTTAAATATGCAGATACAAAAGCTACAGAAGCTGAGGAGCAATTCATGGCATTCTATATAAAACAATGAAAGCCAGGTGCCAGCAACCAGATGTTGCCCTTAGAGATGCCACCTGAGTTTGGAATGTGCCAAAAGAATCTCATTACTGTTTTTCATTTTTATGTAAGGAGTGACAGACATTAATATGAAGATTCACATTATAAGAAATTATGGCTTATATTTTATAATGTTAAGTCATTTACAGTGAGAAGAAAGAAAATATTAAATATTATTTATAAAAACAAAATGCATTTTCTCATCCACTTAAGTAAAATATATAATATTTCAAAATGTATGGAGCTGAAATTAATAAGAGAAATTATAGAATTTAATAAATAAAATTATTAAAGTTAAAATTCAGAATTTTAAAAAGTTAAAACATTTAAAGAAAGTTTGAACTTCTGGGAAGTCAAAATGATGACACCTATGAGTAAGATTTTATCTTTATTGGTCAATTTTCCCATCAGCTCTCCACAATAGGCTACTCAAATTTGTAAGATACCTTTCTTGATTTCTTAAAAAAAATCGTCACTGGTTTTGACTGAGGTCTTCAGTGTGGCATCCTGAATCAGAAAAGAGAGAGTGAATTTGTAGTTCTTTCTTCATGTTGACATAGAAAGGGCACATTCAAAGAAGCAAGTAAATATACAGGAACAATGGTAATGAACTTTACTCTAGACTTTGGAACAGTGCCATAAAAGGGTTGCTGTCTTTGGGTAAAGGACAATATGTCTTTCTTGTTTGAACAAAGTTAGGAGACTCTAATTTAAAGTTTTGAAAAATTTTCAGTATAATACTTAATTCAGGTAAGAAAATGAGAGGAGTTCTCACTGATTATGGAGTGGGAAAAATGAGATTTCAACTCTCTGACTTCACTTCCTTTTACTCTGGCTTCAGTGTTCAGATAGTTTGTGATAACAGTTCTGAGTTTGCCTTTCTTGGTGATCCTCATCTCTGAGAACCTGACTTTGTTTTTTTTTTTTTTTTTTTTTNTTTTTTTTTTTTTTTTTTTTTTTTTTTTTTTTTTTTTTTTTTTTTTTTTTTTTATGAGCCAGGGGCTTGGTCAGATCATTCTGGAGGTCTTTGTGTGCCGCCCAAGGGAATTAGTATTTAGACTGTTTATACAAAGGGGTTAAAGTTCAGAATGACTAGTAGTTTGCCTCAACCCTGGTTCAAATTGTCTTAAGAATTTAAGAAACACTTTCAAGTGATAAATCAATTTATGCAGTTTAAATCTACATTTAACAGCTGCTGGTTTTAAATCTATTTAGGATGCACTTCTTGTAGGACTCTGGACATCACAAAAATTCTTGAAGAGAGATTTTTATCCAAGCATCTTTGACCCAGATGAAAAGGTGGCATTATAAGAGAAACCTAAATGACAATATTTGGTACTGGATGAGTAGAGGTAAAGATTAGGGACAGATCAAGAGTGTTTGCTATAGGATTTGTACAAACAGAAATGTGTGTGCTGAATGCCTGATGTTTTTTTTAATTGTTTTTATTGAGCTGTACATTTTTTTTCTGCTCCACTCTCTTCCTCTTCCCTCCACTTCTACCCTCTCCCATGGTCCCCATGCTCCCAATTTACTTAGGAGATTTTGTCTTTTTCTACTTCCCATGTAGATTAAATGCATGTTCATCTCTATTAGGATCAGTATTTTTGTCTAGGTTCTCTGGGATTGTGATTTGTAAGGGTTTTTTTTTTTGGTGCTTTATGTTTAAAAACCACTTATGAATAAGTACATATGATAATTGTCTTTCTGGATTGGGGTTACCTCACTCAATATGATGTTTTCTAGATCCATCCATTTGCCTGCAAATTTCAAGATTTTTTTCTGCTATGTAGTACTCCATTGTGGAAATGTACCACATTTTCCTTATCCATTCTTTGGTCAAGGGGCATTTAGGTTGTTTCAATGTTCTGCTATAACAAACAATGCTGCTATGAACATAGCTGAGCACATATATAGCCAAAAGTATACCTGAGGGTTTGTAATATATTTGCTTCTGCTACACAGTTTTGCTGGATCTGTAAGCTGTGAATTGTATGTTGCTGTTGTTGGAACTTAAATGAATTTGGTTGAAAAGTAGAAAAAAATAAAGGCATATTTCTCCTGCAGCATCTTGTTGCATAAGCTTATTTAACGAAGCCTCAGTAAGTTCCAGAAGAATTTGAAAAGTCCTAATAGGAAAAATGGGGTTGGGGAATTAACAATTGATACAGATGACAAAATCAATGGGTTTGGGTAGATGACTCAGTGTGCAAAGACTTTGCTGCCCAAACACCTGGGCTTAACATTCTATCATCAGAACCAGGGAAAAACCAGACACTGGGACCAGAACCTGTAATTCTTTCACTAGAAATAGAGACAGGAGGATTCCTGAGTCTCACAGTCTAGCTTGTCCTGTATAGAAGGCAGCACAGGTCCTCATCCATGCAAGCCAAGCAATCTGCAGCTGAATTACAAACCCCACCTTGCTTTCTGTTATTTTTAGCTGCCATGCAAAACCTAACTAACAAAATATTCTTCCCTTTTCACAATTCACTCCCATGAAGTTTCCAGAGCCAGAAAACATCATCTAACTTGTCTCATAAATGTTTCCCTGAGCTTGAAGCATTCACCGTTCAAATCCTCGCCCTTTAATGGCTTTTGCTCCCACTCTTCGCTCCTGCAACTGTGAGATAACTTGGGTGTAAATTTTTCTTATGGAATCTGCCTGTGTGGGAACAGCTTGGCAATATTTGCACAACAACTGGAAGAAAAGTCCTTTTTTGAGACATACAAAGAGGCCAAGTATGTGGATTACTGATTAGACAGGGCAAGAGGAGGTGAATGTAAGGGCTGAACTGGGACTGAGCACCCGCCAGAGCAAGTCATTTGACCTGGCTCCACCCTGCAGTAGAAAACAGAAAATCCTGCTCAGATTGAGATTTTATGGTGAAATGGGGTAGAAAATCCTATTGAAATTGCAGCTGCAACCATGACCGTTGCTTCTTATGACATTTGCAACATGTAAAATGTCCTCCTATTCCCACACTGTGACAACTCTGATATTTCTAATATTGGCCAATGTAACAATCTACAGAAGTATAAAAGTAGTCTCTTTATTTAAAATGTTCTTGTGTGAATCAGCAGGTACTCCTGAAACCATCACATTTACAAAAGCAGTCTCAAAAAGACCTCAGCATAACCATAAAATATACGTGGAATTACTTTATTAGTAGAAAAAAATCACACCAATGGCTGACTATAAATGCAATAAAACTTTATGAAGTATAATAATACTAACCCTTATTTATATTGTTGTAGTTATGTAAACATATAATTATGTTCAAATCCACTACTTCAGTTAACTTATACTGAAGTATAATTAAATTGTATCAAGGTGTACTGACGTCTCACGCCTATTATTTATTTCTAGTCAGATGTCTGATTGTCATTTCCCTTTCTTATTTTTCTTTCTTTTTTTTGACTCATGCAATTTTAGAAGAGACTTGAGGAATTAAGTCAGCTCTTCGATTATTTTTTTTCATATTTGCTGAAGATTTACAAATAATTTTGTAGAATATGAAACTGAGTTAAGTTTCACTCCATAAAGTTATTTGCACGAAGACGACTAAATAAACACATAAACATAAACTCCTGAAGGAACTGAGGAAATCATAGATGCTTACAGTGTGGAAAAAGCTGATCTGATAAATATTGAATATCATGGTGCAGGCAAAATTAAAGCTGATTCTGAAAGTTTTCTGTAATGTCACTTAAAAAATCATTGTGCTTTGAGACAGAGCTTCACTGTGTATTAGTTTTGACTGTCCTGGAATGAGCTCTGTAGACCAGGCTGGCCTTTGCCTCCCACGTGCTGGGATTAAAAGTGTGTGCCACCACCACCTGACCTTGTAACTTCTTTCTATAATAAAGAAAATATGATTAATCTTGTTTTGTACAGTTTCTATCTGTGTCTGCTATATTAAATATGTGTGATATTATGCTGATTGGTAGTAAATTAGAAAACACACATACATACACACAAATACACTGTTCTAATAAATAGATAACAAAAGCCAATATTAACAATTGTAGAAAATGCAACAAGAGAGATTTCAAAGCTTTTCAAAAGATGTACCAATGAGGGTAACTGCTTATGTCCGTAGAGAAGCATGACCATGAGGCATGAAAAACAGGATGGATGGGGTACTAATATACTTTAGTGCAGAGATTTTGTAAGTTGCTTACATGTGGATAACAGCCTACCTGAAGCTTTTGCCTGATCCAGACAGGATAAGCAAAGAACTGAGCTCAAAGCAGTATGTAAACTCTATAGACCTTTCAAACCTACCATGGGAAAAAAAAAAAAAGATTTGGATTGTGGTTACTGGATATGAGAGAGAGAGAGAGAGAGAGAGAGAGAGAGAGAGGTTTAATAGATATAAATTATGTTTAAGTAATGAGAATACATCTAGAATTCTACAGTACATGACAAAATTATATATTTCAATGTGTTTAAAAAGCTTTTGACTTTTTTTTTAAATATAATTTTTTTATTGAAAAAAAAAAGATTTCTGCCTCCTCCCCGCCTCCCATTTCCCTCCCCGTCTCCCTTTTCCCCCCTCCTCCCTCTCCTCTCCCCCTCCCCCCCCCACTCCTCTCCCCCTCCCTCTCCAGTCTGAGTGGCAGTCAGGGTTCCCTGCCCTGTGGAAAGTCCAAAGTCCTCCCCGCTCCATCTTGGTCTAGGAAGGTGGACATCCAAACTGGCTAGGCTCCCACAAAGCCAGAACATGAAGTAGGATCAAAACCCAGTGGCATTGTCCTTGGCTTCTCAGCAGCCCTCATTGTCCGCCATATTCAGAGAGTCCGGTTTTATCCCATGGTTTTTCAGTCGTAGTCCAGCTGGCCTTTATTTTTTAAAGAAAATTGAGATATAAACGTTTGGAAGATATGCATGTGTATTGTACTGATTTGAACTTTGTAGTTTGTCTTCATGAACAAAATACCACATGGCACATCTATATCCACACATAAATTAAAAAATAATACTTAACCTTGTATATTTCCCTTCTAGGAAAGGATCTCAATCTGAAGAGAAACAGCAGGAGTCGAGTCAATACTGAGCTGGAGAAAGACAAGAGAGGAAAGGAGAGAAAAGGTCTAGATCAAAGGCACAGAGGAGCAGAGCCAAGGAGCTGCCTTGTGCTTTGAACACTGCACATGCAGAACGGAGGAGCAAACTCTGTGAAGTTAGACTCCACAGTCCAAGACCCTCCTCCTTCAAAAGGATCAGGACCACATAGTCACATAAAATATTAAACAGGACGTTATTTTGAGGTCCTATGCATCTGAAATTATCATAAGAAAAAATAATAGGCAAGATAACTTCCTCACAGAGGATACAACAGACCACAACATTTTTCCATAGAAAAGTTGTGGGTGCAGCATATATCATAGTAATTATCTTAAAATACTCTAAGGACATGATACATAGTATGAAAAAATAATATGAATTAGAATTTTAGAGGACTTACTTGGTTTTGAATACTATTTCAGAAATGATTGCACTCTTGCACAATGTATGCATGACATATTTACAGTAAGTAAGGGGTAGGTTTGGAAATGGATATTCAATTCTATTTGTTGTCGAAAGCGTGGCAGGGCTGCGTCCCCGGCACCTGGCCACCCGCATGGTTTATGCCCCAAAATAATTACACAGAAACTGTATTCTTTTAAACACTGCCTGGTCCGGCTACTTCCAGCCTCTTATTTGCTAGGTCTTACATATTGTTATAACCCATTTCTAATATTCTGTGTAGCCCACAAGCTGGCTTACCAGGAAAGATCTTAACCTGCGTCTGTCTGGAGTGGGAGAATCATGGCAACTCCTTGATTCAGCTTCTTTCTCCCAGCATTCTCTTCTGTTTACTCCACCCACCTATGTTCTAACCAATAAAATGGGCCAAGGCAGTTTCTTTATCATAATTAACCAATGTCCTTCCTCCATCAATTTGTTCTTTGGTTTTCTTGGTAATTAAACTTGTCACAGAAGCACAGGTATAATTTTTTTTTATATTCTGTTTTTTTATATTCTCACTGTCTGAATGAACCATTGTGTGTATTTTTTTTTTACTGCAAAGGATATAGATATAAGAGATAGACAAAATCCTGTAAATCCATGTCAAAATAGAAATGCTATATAAACTCAAGATGTATTTTGAATTTTATACTTAGATATATGTTAAGTATATTTTCTGTGTACATACAGAACTAAGAATGTATTATGTCTTAGTATCACAAACATTTATATTATATGTGTATCCATAATGCCATATAATGATATATACATATATCATTTAAAATTATATGCCTATAAATTGACATACACCTATATATAGTTATATATTCTTAGTGAAAATCTTTTAAACTGAGCATATAGAAACCTAGTTTTATGCTTAGAATGCCATTATCCCACTATAAAACTCAAGAATTCTTGAGAAAATTATAAGTCCTTTTGTTATTTAAGAAATGTATAAATCTACTGAAGCCCTTATAAGACTATTTCAAGTGAATTCAGAAGTCTACTTGTTGAGTTCATTTGAACTTGAAAGAGAATGATAATTCAAGTTATAAAACTCTATTAAACATATCTCTAAGCATGGATTCAAAAACGTGTGCTAGTATGTTTGTGTTTATAAATTCTGTTTGGGAAAATAATAGATAAGAGTTTGGCTATTAGTGAATACAGAGAACAAAAATCAGTAGTCCTTAATTTGATTATAAAATGTATCACTCGTTATCCAAATAGATGACAAGTGTCTTTCTATAAATAATCCCATTAATAAAAATGAACAGTCACTGAAATTTCCAATTAATTAGTAGAGCTAGGTTTTAAACTAAAAACACTAATATTAAGAGAAGCAAATATGTACTTAACCCTATACCATTTATAGTATGCTACAGGTGACTCTTGATCTATTCACTGAGAAGTCTACCCTTGTATAGTCTATACTTTAGCAGTACTTAATATATTCCTTAAGTCACTAGCTATCTTCATTTTATCCCAGAAAAGTTTCACCTGCTGATGATCAATTATCTTCCAAAAGAAGTCTCTCTCTTCGCCTAATTTCTAATCACTTATCATGCATGTATCCCTACATCTTTTTTTTTTTTTTTTGGCAGATAGCTTGCTGTTGTGAAGATATACTACATAATGTTTATCAATTCATAAGTAAATGGTAGTTTACTGTTTATAGTTTTTAAGTTATTGTGAATTATGCCACTATGCATATTTTTGAACAAATACTTCAATGGGGCATAGGCTTATAGTACTTTGCAGTATATGCCTAGAAGTGGCATTATTGGGTCAAATGGAAAAGTCTTTAACTTTACTGTAGGCCAGTCAACTTCTCTCTAAAGTCTTAGCTTATATTCAGTCCTTTCAAATGAGTTGTAAAGGTCTTTTTATAACCTGGCTAACTTTCAGAAAGTGTAGAAGACAGGGAGCATGTGTCGTGCACCATGCTTGGGTGAATATTCAGAAATCATCCTCTGCAGGAACACTAATAAACTGACTTTATGTTCTTCAACAAAGAAAACACAAGTCAGGGAGAAAAAGAAGAAATAGCTGAAGATCCAGAGAATGAACAGATACATATGCTTTAGTATATGGTTTAGAAGGTCAGAGAAGAAAAATGCCTAGAAAATATACCTGAATAGAAATGCATTTGTTCTTTATGAGAGCACATGCCTATAACCCTAATACTTAGGAGACATAGGAGCAGAAGGATCTGGAGTTCAAGGCCAGACTAAGCTATATAGTAAGTTTGAATCTAGTATAGAGTACAGAAGAAGTTGGGATTGTTTTTAAAGTAAAAAGCAACAACAACAATCAAAACCATATTGGAATGGATTGGCACCCTTTTTACAAATAATTGAGTCTTTGCTAAGAAATTGTCCCAATAAATCATTGGTTGTAAAAAGTAATAATTTTCTTATACGCTTTAGTGTTTCTTTAGTCACACATAGTTTCATGTTGCTTAGGATCTTTATGTCTTAGAATCATTTTAATTTCATGATATGACTGAGAAGAAAATGAAGCAATTTCCATATATGTGTGTGTGTCTATGTGCATGCACAGATGTGTCTGCACATGTGAATATGTGTATGTAGAGGTCAGAGGTCAACTTCAGTTCTCATTCTTCAAGAACTACCCATATGTAGTTTTTGGACACAGACTCTCATTGGAATCTTGAGCTCATCAATTAGGCTAAGCTGGCTAACCAGTGGGTTCCAGCAATTCTCCTGTCTCTGCCTTCTTAGCACTGGGATTATAGTATTCTGAAATTGAGCCATCTCCCTAGCCTGCCTCCATGACTTTTAGTATATTGACAATTCTGAGACAGCAATTTTAACAGAGACCCACATTGCAGCATTGAAGTGAGCTCCCAAGGCCCAGATGAAGAGCAGAAGGAGGGAAAACATGAGCAAGGAAGTCGGGACCGCGAGGGGTGCGTCCACCCACGGAGACAGTGGGACTGATCTAATGGGAGCTCACCAAGACCATGTAATCAAACCGGAGTCTCTGAATGTGGCTGACAATGAGGGCAGACTGAGAGGCCAATGATAATGACACCGGATTTGAATCTACTGCATGTACTGGCTTTTTGGGAGCCTAATCTGTTTGGATGCACACCTTCCTAGACCTGGATGGAGCGTGGGGCTTGGACTTCCCACAAGGCAGGGAACTCTGACTTCTCTTAGGACTGGGGAGCGAGGGGGAGGGGGAGGGGGCGAAGGGGAAGGAAATGGAAGGATGGGAGGAGGTGGAAATTTTTAATAAATAAATAAATAATAAATAAATAAATAAATAAATAAATAAAACTATGCATTTGTACTTATCCCGTTCTTATAAAGAATAATATGATGAATTTGTATTAAGAAAACCTCTTTGCCCCAAAAATATTATTTTATATCCTTATATAACATAATTATAGAATCAAGCTATTAGACATAAACCTTATATATATACATATATATACTAACATCTGTAAAATGACACTCAAAACATTTGTAAAATGACTAAAAAAATCACTCTTGATGTGATTTCCATAAGTTCTAAAAATTTCAAATTCCACTCACATCTGGTTATTCTAAAATCACATGAGTAAAAGGAAAAAAAAATAAAAAATAAAGTATGTCCTACACAAAAGAAGCTTTAGGTTTTCAGGTTTAAAGCCTTGCTCTGGTGCAGGAAAATTCTATTTTCTCTCAGAAAACGACACTTCACTCTATCTTTTTTTTTTTTTTTTTTTTCATTTTAAGCTTTAAGCTTTTGCTGTTCTCTTTAAGCTGGCTTCCTCTGTTATAGCTGGAGAGAATGGGAAAGAAAATTTCTCTCATTTTGGCTGCTGCAGCTCATAAACACATATCTGAGATGTATCAACAAGCATCTTCCTAACCAAAGTCATTAGCAGGAGGTAGCATGATGCCCTTTCCAAACCAAGACTATGGCCAGCAAAAATGGTCCATTAAGAAGAGCATGGCTTTACTTTAATTGAGAGATACCATGCATACCATAAGAATGGGATGGGAATATTTGCCTTTTTTCCAATCAGTATGGTGTAACTTCTAGTCATTTAGTGAAATGGGAAGAAAGAAATGCTACCTAACAGTGTGCAGTCAAAGACCTGGGTGACTACTGGAGTAACATGGTTTGTGGATAACACACTTATGCAAGAAGCTGCCTTTCAGGACAGTAATGAAGGGATTACAGAGAAAAAGACTGTAGATATTACAAAGGGGGCACAGCTTTATTAGGTTATCATTTTTTATCTCATGTTTATAAATGTCAAAATGTTAACTAAAGTCTACAGTTGCTTTGCTGTAGGCATTTAAGATGTGCCTTCTTTTGGGATTTTTCTATTATATTTTCATTATTTTTTTCTTTTATCTTTATTATATATTTTCATTCTTTTGTAATCTTCTTGATTTATTTCTGTCACAGGTATTCAAAGTTATTAAAGTGTCAAGCAACTAAGGTAGAAGACCTGGGTTTAACAATAAGATAGTTCGATATTTTGTAGGACACATTTTAGAAATAACATTTTCTTCTTTTTGTAATAAAATCTCACAGCGTTACAGTTTGTAAGGTTTGAATTAAATAAATAACACATACATATATATTGTCTACTATATATACACACATATATGTATTACTGTAGTGTCTCACACATATAAAAACATTTATTAATTCTTGAAAACAGTTAATGCTATTCTTATGGTAATAAGCTATTTTCACTACAGTTCTGTCTGCCTATTTTTCTATCTTCAGAGAAAGGCAAACTTTAGCTAAATATTTATTTTGTTTTTGTATGATACAGTTCATAAGCAGGATGGGTTAAAGTTTGATTTTTCTTTTTTATTTACCATTAATACTCTTGAAAATACAAATGTTTATTGGTGTTTAAAAACAGGTAAAAACACTATTATGACAATAACTACAGCAGAAACAGAAATAAACAAATAGAAAACCAAAACAACAACAATACAAGAACAAGTGGTTGGGATACTAATTTGATTCACCATTATTCTTCTCCCAGAAAACAGTAGCACCAATTTTTAAATTTGAAATCACCATCCTCCAGTTCCACTCATGGAGCTCAATCCCAGCTTTGAGAGTTTTGCTGTTACATTGGTTGTGAGTCTTCTTAATGGACAAAATTAGAAACATTTTCTTAAACCTACATCTCATCTAAATTTTAAAATCATGAAAAGTGAAGTATATATTGCAAACTCAACTGAGTACATATTTCCTTCACCTAGTGATTTGATAACATTCCAGATTTTCCATGTGAAGTTTTTTTTTTTTAACCTTAAAATACCTTACTTAAAAAAGATAAGGTAACTGAAGCCATTGGCCATTTCGGGAATAGACAGAGATAACAAATGAGGGGAAAAATACTCATTTTCCCATATGATTTCATATTATTAATTAATTTTTTCCTAAATACTCTAACTATTTAAGGTTCTTTGGATATGCAATCTTATTTTCTTAAATTGCACAGTATTCAAATTCTGATTCTGAGTGACTATTATCAATTCATGATTGCTTATTTAGCTACCTTATTCTTTGTTCTTTTAAAGTATCATTCTCTGTCATAAACTACCTTCAGCCTGTCATTATCAATGCTTTTATTTTGTGACTTGCATTTGGTAGATTGTTTTGTGATCTTGCTTATAAACTATCTTCTCCATTGTGACAATTATTCTTGGTCGCCAACTTGATTGAGTCTAGAATAAACTAAGCCTGAAACTGAATAAACTTCTGAAGGATTTTTCTTAATTAAAACATTTCAAGAGGAAAGATCTATATTTATCTAGATTTTTTTTGAGGCAGGAATATCCACCTTTAATCTGGGCCACATCTTCTGTTGGTAGCTTATATAAAGGCCAGGGAAGAAGAATTTTGCAGGCTTGCCCTGGCTTTTAACAAGTTTGTTCATTTGCTCAAATCAGAGTTTATTTCTTCCAGATTCCAGCATAGAGTAAAGACCAGCTGAGACATCCAGTCTCTTAGACCGAACAGCTACGAGATTCTTCAGCTTTACACCCGTATACAGCTTTTGTTGAACAATCTGGACTGCAGTTTATAATATAGTCTAATAAATCATATATATTCTTATGCACACTACACATATTACACATGCATGTGTGCATATATATGCATATACACATACCAAATATATTTGGTGTATATTCAATATATTTATATATACACACTATATGTATAGATAGTATATGTATGTATATATCTTTTTTCAGTCTATCAGTTCTGTCCCTCCAGAGATTCCTCATTAATGTATACTCTAAAGACTTTTGTAAAAAAAAAAAAATGGAAAACAGAAAAGGGTGTTTTATTAATGAGACAACACTGGAAAGAGGAAAAGAGATCCATGTTAAATAGAGGGCCGAAGATATGCACATCAAGGCAATTAGGGTCATGGTACAGTCTTGCCTAACATTGATTCATTATAGAATGGGCCTAAGTCTTATCTTGTAAAATGGTTGGAGAAGTTGTTAAAACTATGTGAAATCTCTTTTAGGGGTTGACCTTCTCCTTCTCCTAGCATGAGATTCCTGGAGAAATCCCATTTGTTTGGAATAACTGTTTCAACACATCGATGGTCAGCTTGATAGACACAAATGTCTCCTAAGAATGGCTTTATTTATCTCAAGCCAGATATAATTCCCCACTTTCTTTCAACACCTCAGTCCTGAGGTGGAACATGTTTACATCATCAGCAATGTATAATTTTTAAATCCTGTTATCATTTTCTGATGACACAGGCAAAATCAGGGCCCACTCCTGTGTCTCTTCATCTAAACAAGAATGGAAACAAGCAGATACTCAAGGACAATTTTAATAGAATTTAAAAGAAAAACACATGGATCTGTGGAATAGTGTTTAGCCATAACTAAATACTGAGTCATTTTCTTTGTATCCCTGGCCTATGTCTAAGGAGAACTTTTTGTTCCCTTAAAGCAGGTAGTTTTCCATGACTTCACTTGTCTGCATCTTTTTCGTTTCTTTATTTTGTTTAAATTCAGGTTGCTTCTTAAAATTATTACATGCCTTGGTTCACTATCAGGCTATGATACCCCAGTCTATACCTTATTCAATAAACATTTATAATTATAATTTTATAGCCCCAGGTATAATGGCAAATCAATGTCAGTTCTCTAATGTTATAGCCCATAATAGAGCAAGCCCACTGAAATCCATTTGCATAATTTATACATAAAAGTGAGAAATATTGATCCATCTACATACTACATTAATGATGCTTAGCCAAAGTAATCTCCAGTAATTATATACATATTATTGAAAATCTTACCAGACCATCCTGGGTCATATAGGGGACTTTTGTCTGCTTATTAATGCTACTTGAAAATAGAAGACAGAAAGCTGTTTCCACTTTTTCTACCTTTGTTTGATCTTAGTAAAATTGCTTCACCCTGACTGTTTTCAATCTTATTCATTTCTCTAAGTCAGTCAGTGCTAACAAAAAAAAAAAAAAAAAAAAAGAGTCTACTTCTGTTGATAGAGAAAGCACAGGCCTGTTTTTTGTCCCAGCCACCTGGTTAGCTTAACCCCTGAAATAACCACATGGAAGTTGTATTAATTAGATTACTGCCTGGCCCATTAGCTATAGCCTCTTATTTGCTAACTCTCACATCTTGATTAACCCATTTCTATTAAATCTGTGTATCGCCACTTTACTGTGGCTTACTGGCATGAGTCTAAACAACATCCGTCTTAGACAGGAGAATCATGGCATCTGCCACACTTCCCTTCTTCCCAGCGTTCTGTTTTGTCTACTCCACCCACTTAAGGACTGCCCTATCAAAAGGCAAGGCAGTCTCTTTATTCAATCAATGAAAGCAATACACAAAGAGAAAAACTTCCTACAACACACTTCAAATATTGTTCTGTACATGGATGAGAAGTATTTATATGAAGTCTTTATATAAAAGGCAAACGTAGGCTGGTAATAAGATAGAACTCCTAAACATGTTTCAAAAGTTCTTTGAACCCAAAATTCAAAGAACATAATTGATATTATACCCTTTTTCATTAGATAGATAACTTTTATCCACTGTTCAGATCAGAACATAGGAGGAAATTGGGAAAGTCATTTTTTTTTCATAAATTATTACTCAGTTATAGGTAGAGAGGAAAAACATGAAGAAAGACACCTTGGCTTGTTTTTTTGTCTTACCAGTGTTCTTGTTTTTAAAACACTGAATCATTTTGAGTTTAAGTGTGATAAAAACATAAAACCCCAAATTAAAAACATTACGTTCTAGGACTCATGAGTTGGCTTAATGGATGAAAGCACTCGTTGCCTACACAGGAGGACCTAAGTTCAATTCCTGAGCACCTATGTATAAAGAAGGGTATGGCGGTGTGCATTTGTAATACCAGTGATCTGTGGGGGCAGTTACAAGGGCCTTGATAAATGCCAGCTTAGCACCAATTTCAGTAAGAGGTCTTATCTTAAAGAAATAAAGCAGAGGGTGATTAAGAAGAGTACCAGAAGTCATTCTCTGGCCTTCATGCACACAGATGTGCAAGCATAACACAAATGTGCTCTCACACAAACTCAAATTAAATTAAAACAGTTAAAAAGGGATAATAAACAAAAAGTCCACATGAAGAGATAATATGTGTCATTTAAGCATTATAACACAACACATTAATATCATAAATATCATCCCACAATATAAACTGAGTGTCCTGCAGAGAGGACTCAGAAGTTAAGAATGTGGGGTCCTCTTGCAGTGGCGCTGATCCAATTCCCAACTCTCATACAAAGGCTTACAACTTCCTGTAACACCAGTCTTCAAGTATCTATTGCCCTCTGCTGACCTCCATAGGTATTGCACTCACACAGTGCATAGACACACATGCAGGCAAAACACCAACACAGATGTTAAAAATGAAATAAAATAGTTGTATACAAAAGTAATATAGAAAGAATGTTATGTGCATTTGGAAAAAAGGACAGCATTTCAAGATAAGATTAAGAGATAAATGATCATATCGCGGACATGAATATTCTCTAATTATCCATTTTGAAAATGAATTATTTTATGCCAAGGTTGATGACTAGAGGGTCTTTACAATACTCAGAAAGAATATTTGTAAAGAGATATCATATTTGTCATGATATATAGTCAGATCCTTAGTCCTCATTTGGTCTAAAATGTATGATTTAAGTTGTTCAGTATTTAGGTTAAGAGTACTTTAAGGTAGGTTGACATCAGAAACTTTGAACCTGAAGAAAAATGACTTGCTGAATTTCTTTGTGAAAACTGTTCAAATTCCTCAGATATTGATATGAATCCTAGTAAGTTTGAAATATAAAGGAAATATGCAGACCAAAGTTTTATGGTCCATGAAAAGCCACCAATAAATGGAGATGTTTCCTACTGTTCCAGTTAATTATGATTTTTTGGTATCACAGGAGCTTTTTGAGAGTAATTAAAGTTGCTCCAAGACAAAAGCAATGAATTTGCTGTTGTGTTTCTTCTTTAGGCTTCAGAATGCGCTCCTGTTGCTTTTTCGGCTTTTTATAGTTGACAGTTTTCTCGAAGTAGATACTTTTGGACATTTTTCAACATCCTTTCCTAAAAATACTTATTATTTAATGTGTATATGATGTATTTATTGGTATCACAGTGTTGTAATAAGAGCGGCGGGGCTATGTTCCTGGCTCCCGGCTACCCGCCACCGGCTAGCTTTACCCAAAATAACAACACACAAATTGCATTCTTTTGAAACTGGTTGGCCCATTAACTCTAGCCCTTACAGGCTAATTCTCATATCCTGATCAACCCATCTCTAATAATCTGTGTAGCATCAGTAATCTCTGACCTGGTGGCTTGTTTCATGGCGTCTGCCCAGGAGAGGGGAGCATGGCCTCTGAGCTCACTTCCTCTTCCTCCCAGCATTCTGTTCTGTTTACTCCTCCCACCTATGTTTTAACCTATCAGGGCCAAGCAGTTTCTTTATTACTTAACCAATGAAATCAACAGATTGATATATGACGCTCCCACATCACCACAGTATACATGAGGCCATGGAGGTCAGAAGAGGGTGTTGGATCACTTAGAATTAGTTATAGTAGTTGCGAACCACCACATGGGTGCTGAGAACTCAACCCATGTCCTCTGTAAAAGTAGTAATTGCTCTTAACTACCAGGTCATCCTCCAGCCTTGACTAGACTCCTTTTTATATCACACATATCTAAGCTTCTCAGAACAGTGGGATTGAGACTGTCAACATGGCCATTAACTACAGGGGCATCACAACATTTTCTTTCCACATTAGGTTTTTGTAGTTTTGTTTTCATTTTTTATTTGTTGTTTGTTTTACATTGGCACAGTTCATCCTTATTTGTACTTCCCAGAACTTGAAATATTGACTATGTTCTCTTTGCACTCACTCTCTTCCCCAGAAATATTAATGACCTAAAAGTTTTCCAAAGACTCTTTTGTTTTTGTTTTTTTTTCCCAAAGATTCTCCCCCCCGCCAAAGACTCTGTATGCTGACATCCAGGCCATCAGTCAGCTGTTTTGATGCCCTTCTGAAAGCTTTAGAAATGACTTAATGCTAATGATATTGAAAATGGTGAATTATACAGTATGAAAAATTTCTCAGAAGTGAATATATTCTAGCAACCTGAGTGAGGAAAGGCCATCACATGCCTCCAGAGCTTTATAAATCAAGTGAAAAGTATTTCAAACACAGAGAGAAGTTGTAATTAAAAAACATAAAAAACATCCAAACAGAATCCAGTATGTAAATTGATGAATTTTTGACATCCATAGACGATCAAGTCCTTTATATAAAATCCATAGTAGAATGCCGGGCAGTGGTGGTGCAGCTGGGCGGTGGTGGCACACCTTTAATGCCAGCACTCGGGAGGCAGAGGCAGGCGGATATCTGTGAGTTCGAGGCCAGCCTGGTCTACAAGAGCTAGGTCCAGGAAAGGAACGAAAAAGCTATGGAGAAACCCTGTCTCGAAAATCAAAAATAAATAAATAAATAAATAAATAAATAAATCCATAGTAGAATGTATGCACATTTTTGCTTATTTTAAATAATCTGAACATTTCTTATGATATCAAAAACAGTAAATGGAGCGTATATACATATATATATGTACATATATATGTATATATATATATATATATATTGGTTAGGGAATAATAATGAAAAATTGTGAATTTGTAGAGATACAATTACTATCCTTCAGATATTTCATGGTTTTGTTGATTGAATCCCATAGGAACAGAAGGCAGTCTATACTTTGGTAAAGATTCAGGACATTCTCTTTATATTAAAATAATGATAAGGGGTTATTATTCTATAATCCAATAAAGAAATTAAAGTGACTTAAAGAAAATTCATTGTCTAAGTGTTTTGAAGTTCAGTGAAATTTTCAGGTCAAAGGAATATTTCTTGAGTCCCAGTATGTAACTTTACAAAGTCCTTCAGTCCTCCAAAGAAAAATATGTTCATAAGAATCACAAATGGTGATTATTGTTTACTTTGATTATCTACCACTAGTCATGCTAACATTTGGGATGTGTAAAACCATTTTGCCTTCTAAACTGAGTCCTTATGGAGCAGCCCCTTCATTTTGGTGGGAGAGTAATCTGCCTTTCTCATGTCTCATCCAGGGTACCTAGGCTTTATGTTATATGATTTTCCTTAAGGATTCCAGGACAACAAAATGATCAGTGAGGTTAGAGCTGACTGAGTGTAAAGTTATTTCCAACAGAGTAGCAAGTAGAAAAAGCTCTGGTTGGCTTAGTCATTGTCTACATCACGATAGCTGGATCATTTTTAATTTTAAAATATTAATGAGACTGTAGTGAGGGAAATTGTTCGCTATTTTTTTCTGTAATAAATGCCTAAGATTTCAACTACTGTGTTATACATATGCCTGCTTAGTCTATTAAGAAACTTCTGTTCTGGTTTCTAAAGTACTAGTTGCATTTGACTTTTCTGTCGGTAATGTCTGGGGATGCAATTTGTTTGCAGTTTATTTTCAGCAGTGACCTTTTCCATCAATAAGTATAGTATGTGTGCTGACAAGTTTTATGTAAACTTAACTCAAGGTAGAGTCATCGGAGAATAGGAACCTCCCTTGAGAAAATACCTCTATAGGATGTAGGCAAGTCTGTAGGGTATTTCCTTTTCCTTTCTTAAAACATTTATTCTACTCTCATATATTACATCCAGACCAGTTTTTTCTTCTCTCCACTCTTCTCACCCCCCCACCTCTCATCTAACCCTAAGCCACTCCTCTTCCATTAACCTTAAAAATAACACTCCCCTCCCAGATATCCACCAAACATGGCCTAACAAGAGAGAATAAGACTGGGTACAGTTCTTCATATCAAGACTGAATGAGGCAATTCAGTAGAGGAAAAAGGGTCCCAAGAACAGGTTAAACTCAGAGATACCCCCTCTCCCATTTTGGGAGTTCCAGAACACTAAGCTACATGACCATAAAGTATGTGCAAAAGACCTAGCTCAGACCCAGACCCATGCAGGGTCGGTGTTTGCTTAATTAGTGATGGATGTGGGACACCCAAGCTGTTGTAGGTAGGACCACACCTGGGATAGTAGTTCTGGTTCAATAAGAGATCAGGCTGAGCACGTCATGAGAAGCAAGCCAGTTAGCAGCTCCCTTCCATGACCTCTGCATCAGCTCCTGCCTCCAGTTTCCTGGCCTGCTTCAGTCCTGCCATCGCTGCTTCTTATGATGCACTGTTGTATGGAACTGTAAACGAAATAAACTCTTTTCTCCTCAAGTTTCCTTCAGAGCCATAGTAACCCAAATTAAAACAAATTGGTACCAGAATCATGGGTTATCACTGTGACAGACCAGATTATATTGTTTTGGGAATTTGCAACTTTGGGCTAGAAATACCATTGATTGCTCAAAGCTTGGTGAGTGGTGGGGACATGGAAGATAGAAATGTTGAGAACAATTCAGACAATGGGAGCCTGGTTTGTAAATTCCAGAGGAAAGTTTGAGAGTATTTCAGGGTCATTTGCAATTTTAAGTTGAGAGTCTATAGTTCTGATTACCTGGAGATGAAGAATCAGCTGTGATTAATAAGAGACCAGAAACACTGAAGAAATACCTTTGCTTTATTGGGACAATTGATGCTGGTTAACCGGAGTTAAGAAATTAACAGTGATTAAGATGCAACAAGCATCACTGAGGTGAAATATTCTAGGAAGTGAACCCTCAGAGTCATCTACACAGAAGCTGTGTTTCTGAGGTAGCCAAGGTTATAGCGTAAATTGGCAGCCAGACTTCTTAGTGTAAGAGTCACCCAGGTGGTGCTGGTTTTGAAGTTATGAGGATCAGCTGGCGTTTGACACTGTGAATGGCCAAGATAAGGCATTGGAGAAAGCGAAGTCTCAGTAACGACTAAAGTCCCATAACTGAAGAGGTCATGAAGAGAAGTTAAGACTTGGCACCATGAAGATAGTCCAAGAGGGCTATTGGTGAAAGAAAGTACAGCCCAGGTACAAAAATTATCCCAGCAAGGCAATGGTGGCATACACCTTTAGTCCCAGCACTCATGAGGCAGAGGCAGGCAGATCTCTGTGAGTTTGAGGCCAGCATGGCCTACACAGCAAGCGCCAGGACAGGCTCTAAACCTACACAGAGAAACCCTGTCTCAAAAAGCAAAAACAAAACCAACCAACCAACCAACCAAAACAAAACAAAAGAAGAGTGATGGTAGCTGTAGCACAACACCTGCTCTAAGCGCTATGGTACGGTTTATGATTTGGGCAAGGGATTGAATATTGAAACACACTCACACAAGACAGCCAAGAATACTCTTTATTGTGTTCCAGGGCAGCTTATATAAGGTCTCCTTGACTAATGACCACGCCCTAACTCTCAGCTGCAAGCCCACCAGAAACCACTCCCAGGACATCAGGAACTCCTGAGGGTCTCGTGCTCAGAGCAGCTGCAAAATAAGTTGTTTGCTCATAGCAGCTGCAAGCACAGGAAAACAAGTTGTTTACTCCAGCAGGCAAGGGGGACAGAGGAAATTCAGAGTCTGGGGCTTCAAAATCCCCAACAGTCAGCATTTTGGAAATGCCTGGATCATGGAACAAACTCCAAGAATAGCAGGAGAGGTGGACTGAAGAATGCCAGATTCTGAAAGGCAAACTGTGTGCGCTGCAGAGGTGCAGAGAGCAGAGGCAGAGATGTGACCCAAGCCCTTTGGAGGATACTACAAGATGGTGAGTGAATCACAGATATTAAATACTGAGTTATTTACACTGTTGGAGCAGGGTTTTACTTTCATCAGATTGTAACTGTGCTCTTTCATCTTAAAGTAAGAAAGAATTTAATTTAGTTTTGACTTTATAGAAGGCCACAGTTCAGAGACTTGCATTAATGTCAGAGTCAACAGAGAGGAGGGAGCCTCAATAGAGACAATGACTCTGTAAGACCCAGCAAACCTGTAGGGCATTTTCTTATTTAGAGGTTGATGTGAGAGACAAGCCCATTGGGGATGATGCCTCCCCTGGGCTCTTAGTCCTGAGCTCTATAAGAAATCAGATCAAGAAAATTATGTGACTCAAGTCAGTAAGTAGTATCTCTCTACAGCATTTATAGTATTAGCTCCTATATCCAGGTACCTGCACTGTTTGAGTTTCTGTCCTGACATTCTCTGATGATGAACAGTGATGAAGAAAACAAACTCTTTCCTGCTCCCCACGTTGCTCTGATCATGGTGCTTCATCACAGTAACAGCAACCCTAAATAGGATAGTATGCCTCTGTATTTACTTGAGTCACAGCTGCTATCTTTAATTGGTAATGTTTAGTTTCAGTATATAACCCATACATGTTTGTTTAGATTAATATGTAACAATTTATTTTTGAGTGATTTAAAGGTGTATTTTTTGGTGAACCTGTTCATTGCAGTACAGAAAAATATATTTAGGCTTTCTACATTTTTTTTTATATTCTGAAATTTTTCCGAATGTACACGTTGATTCTGGATTGGTTTTGGAAAGTAGAATTTTGGGATACTTTTATGACGCCAGTCAGATTACCAGACCATAGATACTATTTCATTCTTTCCTATCTGAATTCAATTGTGTGAGTAAGTGAGTGAGTGAGTGAGTGAGTGAATGAATAAGTGAGTGTGTATGTGTGTGTGTGTCTCTCTCTGTGTGCATGGGAGAGTGGTTTTTAGATGTTTTCTGTACGTACTAACACATTTAGGGAAAATATTGAACAGTGATTGTGAAAGAAGACATCTTGTCTTGCTGTCAACTTGAAAGGACACCATTCACTCTATTGTCAGTAAGCATAGCATCAAATGAAGGTTTTTGTACATGTTTATCAAATTGAATACGATTCCCCCTTAATGCTTCCTGAGAGTCCCACTCATGAAAGGATTTAGTTAAATGATGTTTTTCTTTTTTTTTTTTTTATTGAGAAAAGAAAAGAAAAAAAAAGTTTCTGCCTCCTCCCAGCCTCCCATTTCCCTCTCTCTCCTCCTACCCTTCTCCCCCTTTCCCCACTCCTTTCCCCCTCCCTCTCCAATCCAAAGAGCAGTCAGGGTTCCCTGCCCTGTGGAAAGTCCAAGGTCCTCCCCCCTCTGTCCAAGTCTAGGAAGGTGAACGTCCAAACTGGCTAGGCTCCCACCAAGCCGGACATGAAGTAAGATCAAAACCCCGTGCCACTGTCCCCAGTTAGTCCCTTGGGAAGCTGAGGATAGGGAACCTAAACTGACCCTATCCTATAGCATTACTGACAATTATCTTTCATATCACCATAGAACCTTCATCTGGTGATGGATGGAGATAGAGACAGAGACCCACACTGGAGCACTGGACTGAGCTCCCAAGGTTCCAATGATGGAGGGAGAACACGAGCAAGGATGTCAGGACCACGAGGGGTGCACCCACCCACTGAGACAGTGGGGCTGATCTATTGGGAGCTCACCAAGGCCAGCTGGACTGTGACTGAAAAAGCATGGGATAAAACCGGACTCTCTGATCATGGCGAACAATGAGGGCTGATGAAAATGATGTTTTTCTAGTAGTGGATAAGACCACGAGTTTGTCCTTTAGCCTATTGGTGCAGTGGATTCCATCTATTAATGTTTGAAGGCAGGTTCTCCCTACCCTCAAACATATGATATTCCTGCTTCAGCCTCCTGAATGCTATGAATAACTATGGCCCCTACAAATATTTGCTATAAATTATTAATAGTATTTGCTATTATTTTTAAGGATGTTTTCATTTATCACTTTGAAGGATGTATATATATATATATATTTTAGGTATTATTTTGGTAAATCTTTACCCGGTATTTATACAGTGGCTATATATGCTGAACAAAACTCTTGGTATACATTTTCTTGCAAGTTTTCTAAAAGAGATTATATGTAAATGTTCCTAATTCTTCTTTCAATACTTTGAATTTAAACTTTGCTGTTAAAGACATTGATTGAAATGTAAATTCTTTTATTATATGGAATTTAAAATTAAATATCCATTTTCATCAATAATAGTTATCGCCATTGTTGTAACTTTTAAAAATTAAGCAAAGAAGGTTAAATAAAATAATCTATATTTTTTGCAGTTGCCAGTTTCACAAACTTGTAAGATTTAGGATGCAGAGTTGTTCATAGTTTTATTTATTTTATTTAATGAGTTAATATGTTGCAACTTTATCCAGCATGCTTGTTTGTTCTCACTGGTTGTATATATCTTTTGTTCTGTTTTCTTGTGATTTATTTCCACATTTCCAGTTCTAAAATTTTGTTATGACTGCTAATATTTTAGATTATATTTCTTTGTAAAACATTTTTAATGCATTCTGTCATATATATGTAACTTGCTTTATATATATGCAACTCATCATAGTAGACTGGTTTTGTCCTTTAACCTGGTAAAGTGAAGTTAAAATTTAAAACCACTGTAAACATATTACCTCCCCTTCCTGGTAGAGTTGTCTAAAATATTCCCTTAGTGTAGTAGAACCACATTGTTGCAATTCCTACTTTTGGTGTAAGAAATGATTTAGAAGATTCAAGAGGACAAGGAAGTCTGTCTGCCCTCATTTTGGCTTCTTAATAGTAAAAGGGTTTTTTATTTCATATTTTTTTCTTGATTTGGAGAATATTATTCATTATTTAAAAAATATCTTTCGGAGACAAGTATGTTGGGTTTTCCTTCATGTTTAGAGGTTTGTGATTACTTTTCATTCCTGAAAAATATGTTCTCTGAATAAAAGAATCTTAATAGGTAGTTCTTTGCATTTGTTTTGTTAAAGAGTGCTGTGCTCCTCATTCTGTCCTCCATATCCACAGCTGTGAGGCTTACAGTTTTTTCTGAGGCATTTGGCTAGTATAGTATAGCTATTAAAATATAGCTATCATCTCAAATACTCCACCATGCGACTTTTCCCCCTTCCAGAGCCTTGACTATGTGGTAGCTTTTACTAAGAGGCTTTTACCATAGATTACTAGTCTATTCTCATAAATGTTTTGAGGTTGCTATCATCTTCACATCCATATCGGGTTGCTTGAGGCAGAATGGAAACCAAGAAGAGCACAGTTAATGTTTCTCTTGCGTAAAATATCCCTTAATGTTTCCCTTCTTTTCTTCATACTTGAGAGGCCCGCGTGCTTGCTTTGTATCTAATTGCCGGGGATTATGGCCTCTTGCATTGAGAAAGAAGGGGAAATCACACCTGTTCCAGTATTAGGAGCAGCACATGGTCTACTAAGACATTAAGTTCTTCTATACTTTACTAATTTAAAAAGTTAAAATACACTAAATAAGTTTAATTTTAATACTTTAATTTGTCTTTTTATAAATGATTTTCATAAGAATGTCCTGGCTATTTTAATGAAAAATGTAAGTTACTGAACAACGGCAGTCTCCCCTCTGCCTATATTCTGTTTAAATGCTGCGTGCTTCAGTCTGTAGTCATCCTTGTCCTTCTGTATGACTACTTGGTGTGAGAGTCATGGATAGTTTAATACTTGGAGCTATGCTGTGAGATTTTTTTTTTCCTTCCTATCCTCTTTGCCATTTCTTTTAACACAAGTATGTACTATGTATTAAGAGCTCAACCAAGCACATGGTGGTACACAAAGGACTTACTAAATAGGCATTTGTATTTCCACAGCCTAATGTCAAGGGACAAGTACAAAGGACATGCAGTACAAAAAAAATAAACCACAATGAAGATTTGGGGTTAATTTATTTTTATCCACCCTGATTCATATCTGAGCAAACATAAACCATAGTATGAGCTACAAATATTATTGGGCTTATTTTGCAATAAAATAAAAACATTATACAAATTAATTCAGTACAGCTTCTAAAATGCATAAAACTGCAAAAAATCCCATGGAAAATCAATAATAATAGCAATATTGATAACATGGCATTGATCAATCACCCACTGAATTTTTTGTAAAAGTTGTCCTCATCATTCCTCCTAACACTCTTTTAGGTAGGCTATTATTAACGCCTTTTGCATACAAAGAGCCTGTTGAATCTATCAGAGAACTGATACTCTACATATGGTGCAAAGCATAGGACCAAACTAAGCCCTCTGAGTGTGGTTGACAGTTGTATGGCTTGGGTAGTTTGGGCAACCATGACAGTGGAACCAGTATTTACCCCTATTGCATAAAGTAGCTTTTTGGAGCCCATTCTCTGTGGAGGGATACCTTGCACAGCCTAGATTTGGTGGGGATGGTCTTGGTTCTGCCTAAAGTTATATGACAAACTTTATTGACTCCCCATGGAAGACCTCATCTTCTCTGAGGAGTAGATGGGGTAGGGTGGGGAGAAAGTGGAGGGAGCAGGAGGACGGGAGGGAGAGGGAACTGGGGATGGTATGTAAAATAAAAAAAGGATTGTTTAAAAAATTGTTAAAAAAATATGTTCCACCATTTACTTTTTGGGGATTGCCCATAGTTTTTGTTGGAACTTTTGAGCATTTGTGAGTTATGTGTTTAGCATTTATTTTGTGATTATAGTATAACTTTATAGTTTATAATTGAATCTGGTTGCTCTTGCCTCTGTGTCTTCAGTTTGCATTTCTCATTCTGCCATAGCTAGATATGTTTTGCATTCTTTCCCTTTTCCTGACATTTCAAAAGTAAGACTGCTACCTCAGCAGTGATATTCTATCACTTCTAGAACATGAAGATTGCATGTAAACTTTACCTTTCTTTCGTATATCAATATTGTATTTTCTTTGTAAAGTGATTTGAAATATTATTTAGGAGCTGTGTTTATACTATAGCAAACAGATCCAAGCGTCTATAACCAAGTCCTACCCTACATCTCCACATTCCCTCCTCCCATCCTAGTCTCTCTATTCCCCCATACTATATTAAACTGCAAACTGATTTTTAAATATATCATCTGTGGCATTTTATGTGAGAAAAGTGCCCCCCTCCACAACTCTAAACTGTTTGAAATCTTGGTTCCCAGTTGGTGGAACTGTGAGGGGATATTTATGAGATTATAGCCTTGATGAAGGAAGTATATCACTGGAGTTGGGCTTTAGGAGCTTAAAGACCCTGGCACTTCCAGTTAATTCTTTCTGCTTCCATTGGTTCCAGATGTGAGCTCTCAGAATGCTATTCTAGTTATCATGCCTGCCCTATGTTTTTTTCCTTGGTCATAGTGTTTTATCCTAGCAACAGAAATGTAACTAAACATGTTCTTTATTTCTAGCCTTTGTTTATCATATTTACTCTGGCATTATATATTCTGGTTAAGATTCCAGCTATTTAAGGATGCCTAAAACTAGTCAGATATGTTCTTCTAGAAATTAAAGCAATTTCGGCTTTATTGTGATAAAGATGTTTTAAAGATTTGAGGACGAACTTTTTTTCTCTGCCCATAAACATATGATTTGACATCCAGTACTGTTGAATTAATGGTCCCATAGTTGGGGTATGTTTTCAGTAGCAGCTACAGTGGCTCCCAATATGTTCATATGCTGCCTTTCGTTAATTCTCTTCTTTACCTTAGGCTGATATGCATTTTCATCGTTTAACACAATCCAAAATAACTGTGATAACTTTTAGAAACATGTTCACTCCTTAGAAAAATAGCAACCACTATTTTTCTGAAATGAACATGGATTCATTACTGCTTGACTTTTCTTTGGATATTTCTAATGAAGTGTTCCTCTTTTATTCTGGAAGAATGGGTGAAATTCTAACAGTGAGCTGCAAATCCAAGAAAATAAGCATTAAATACTTCTGTAATATTTAGGTTGTCCTTGTACTTCCACACTAAAAAATGTAAATATTTAAATGTTTTAGAGAAATTTCAGGAATTTTCCATTTTTCATCACTTGTTGATCACTTCTTATCAACAGTTCCTGAATGTTTTATAGAATTCTGCTTTAAAAGAGTTGCTTTAGATATCACATATTTATTCACATATGTTCTTTTTATGTAGGAAAAATCTTAATATTGGAGATGTCTAATTGGACATGATAAATGTCATTAAAAAGCATTGACTGTTCCACTAACAAACTGAAGATAAAAATTTCCGAGGTATCATGATGCCTTTGCACTAATGTATACTGATTATTCTCAGATATACTTGGCTACTTTAGGCAAACCCACCTGTACTAAATTCATAATAGCATGGGTGTGATTTTTCACTGTCTTTCTGAGTTACAAAATGTACTTGAAGAGAAGAATTCCTGTGAATATTCTATTCAGATCCACTTAACCATGTTCATTTTCTGAATGTGCCTAATTCAAGTTCATCCGTGGTTCAGTGGTCTGTAATGAGTGAGTTGGTCAAGACATTTTTCTGAGCTAAGACTGAGTCTTATTTGCTTTGAATAGATAATCATAGACACTTTAAAAAGAAAACAAAATGATTTCAAATGCTTAGTTTAATCCCACGGTCCTGACTAGACAATGTTACTTAACATCTTTGAGATCTCTATTCACTAATTAAAGAATGGTGTCAGTATATTCTCTGCTGCCATATGCATACAAATATAAGAAAAAAAATCAGACAATATGCTAGTTTGGGTGAATTATTAATGAGAAATGTTAAATTGCTTTACAGCCCCCTTAATTGTTTTATATAGAAGACAATTTTGCAGATTATCATGTTACATATAAAATGAACTGATACAAGTCTACCAATCTCATCTGAGAATTACTGAAATCTATTAGTTTCTTAATAATATTTCTCATCCAGGTATTCTACATAAATTGATGTTCCCTTGGTGCTTTCAGATTAATTTGTATAGCAGCTGAATAACTCCATCTATTCTGAAGAACTCCCATTTGTCAAACAAGATGTATTTAGGTGACTTCATATTCACATTCCTTTTCATTAAATCTAATCTTTATAATAATGATGCATTTATCTTTTTCTAGGATTGTACTTGTTTGTTCATCATATAAGTCTAAGTTTTGTCTGGAAGCAACCTTTTCTATATGTTCATTAATAAATTCTTAGGAATGTCTCAATCCTGTTTATAATAGATAATACTGAGTAAATATTGAATGAATAAATAAATATTGAATATATAAAGTATGAGTTGTGTAAACAATGGGAGATGGATGAATAAAAGGCTTTCATAAACAATGAGTTTGCTGAGAGAAGACCTAGTCTTTGACAAATGTGTATATACAAGTATCTACCATTGGAAGAGCCTCCTCATGATGGCAAATACACTAAAATGTGCCCAGTATTCCCCAAATCATATTCTTAGTGTGCACAGTGATAATGGTGATTCTTAACTTTGATAATTTCAATTCCAGAAACACAGCTACTGACAACTCTATATTATATAAACAGCAGAAGAGTTAAACACCTGATGGAGGAGGGTAATCTGTCTATTGGTTCATAAAGAAAATACTTGGCCTTTGATAGCACAGAAATTAGGTAGGCAGAGTAAACAGAACAGAATGCTGGGAGGAAGAAGGCAGAGAGTCAAACGCCATGCCTCTCCTCTCCAGGCAGTCGCCATAGCTCTCCTGCAGGTTAAGATCTTACCGGTAAACTACCACCTTGTGGTGGTACACAGATTATTAGAAATGGGTTAATCGAGATGTGAGAGTTAGCCAATAAGAGGCCGGAACTAATGGGCCAGGCAGTGTTTAAAAGAATACAGTTTCTGTGTAATTATTTAGGGTAAAGCTAGCAGTGCTGAGCCGAGTGGCGGGAATCAACCCATCGCTCCACTCTACAAACACCTATGAGAAACTGTCCTGAAAATGTCATTTCTTCATTAGATTTAAAGCTAAACATGTCCTATTCTTTCTTTGTTCTCCTTTTACCTTCTAGAAACACTGGATCTCTGCTTTATAAATTCTCTAGTAAGAGGCTGGGTGGTGGTGGCACATGCCTTTAATCTTAACACTTGGGAGGCAGATGCAGGTGAATCTCTGTGAATTTGAGGTTAGACTGATCTACAAGAACTAGTCCCAAGACAGGCTCCAAAGCAACATAGAGAAACCCTGCCTCAAAAACCCAAAAAAATTCTCTAGTAAAAGAAATTATATTTTCTCAGCTGATTCTGACAGTGTGATGTCAGGTACAGTGAGATTCATAGCAAAGTGTGTGATGATACATATATATGTATATATATCATAATGTAATATTATACACATTGTACTTTCTCAGCATTGCCCATGACAGCTACAGCAGGACTGTAGAATGTAGTTGATTCATACTAAAAATTCATGAGGACTTTGGATGCTGTTTTATTAAGTGAATCTTCTGTGAGATTCAATAAGGACTGTGTTTCTGCTTCTCCTTCAGTCCATACATCCCCTGAGACCTGATTTTATTTTTGTCTTTTTTAAGTAATCTTCTTAGAAGCCCTGTAAATTCTGCTTCCTGGAATGCCAGAAATGATTAAATCTGGAACCATCACTAATTCTGTGTTTCCCCTCTATTCTTCTTCTTTTACCTTTGCTTTCTTAATTACCCATTTTGGAGTACACTATAAGATTGAATTTTTGTCAGCAATGAACCAAGCTACCCTTTGCATTAGAGATAAAAGATACAGGCATTCTAGGCTAAGTGTGCTGCTTCATGCTAGCCTATGTCCTAACACAGGTGGAGGTGGAGGTAGACATAGTGGTAAGAAATAACAGGCGGGAGTGGCACATAGCAAAATGATTTGCTGTTTACTTTCACTTTCTCTATGTGTTCCTTTGTGCCAATATTAGTCTTTCTTTCAAAAGACTACCAAAAAGTTTTTATATATTGTTGTTCTAACCATATAATGGCCTTTAAAATGATTTTGATTGCATTGAACTGATTCATACAGCTATCTGTTCTCCTTAAATTGAAGCTCCAGATAATGAATGGTAAGAAAGAAGAGGGAAGTGTGGCGATATGACTACTTCATTAGTCTCATACCCTGGGACTGGAGAAGGAGCACCTGCTGGTTTCCAGCAAAACTAAGTTTCTGACAGGCTGCTTAAAGAAATGAATTTATCTCCAGAAAAAAACTTACTCAAGTAAGCCTGTGGATGTGGCCATGATGTCTGTCAGGCTTCCAGTGAATCTGGTCATGATGGCTGTCAGCCTTTCATTAGCCTGCATCCTTTTCTTG
This sequence comes from Alexandromys fortis, assembly GCF_014885135.2. NCBI lineage: Eukaryota > Metazoa > Chordata > Mammalia > Rodentia > Cricetidae > Alexandromys > Alexandromys fortis. Next base: position 1,537,136 of record NW_026068113.1, read on the forward strand.
GTGGATAGTTCTGGAAATCCAGTACACAATCCTGACAGAGGGTTTTGCCTCTAATTTCATTGCGTCCTACATGTAACATAATTAATTCATATATATTGTATATATGCATTACCAATACTACTCAAACATTTAGTCACTTAAATTATTGCCTGAAGTGTCAACTTTTAAGCAGGAAATCCAGCCTATTTTAGGATTTAATAAATACAACTACTCTCATTTAGAATTTCATAAATATAATTGCTGTATACAACAAAACTCATTATATTTGAGTAATATTTAAACAACTCTTGCTAATGCACAGTTTAATTCAGCTGATTAAAACAATGCATTTACAACTTCAAAGTTTCCTTTTGATGCTTATAAAGAAAGCCTCTCTAGTGGAATGACACAGATTTTTCTTCTCAGGAGTAAAAACTATATGCCAGCAGATGGTCTCCCATTACTGCAGTGGAAGCAAAATCCTGGCTCCTACTTTCAGCCTTGCCTCTGAGTATCTGACCTTACATGAACCACATAATCTCACAGGGTTCCTTCTGTCTCCTTTTTGAGTAGATTGGGACATGTAGACCCCAAGATCCCTTTAGCTCAAAAGCTGTGATTGTGACTTACACCGTTCACAATGATACCCCATCAGCTCTCACGCTGTGATTCTGGCTTATATCCTTCACAGGTGATGAAAGAGTCCTATGACAGAGGTTCAGAGAATAGGCAAGGGTGAGCAGGCACAGGAAGAAATGTCCAGCAGAATATTAATAAGCTGTTGCTCATATTCCTTTAGATCAGCTCTCTATGTACACTCCTTTCTAGTAGCCCTTCATCCCATTGTTATTTTTAACAATGGCATAAGCGGAGAACATTAGCATAGGGCTCTCAGTGCTGTCAGGGTTGCAGAGGGATTTGTAGACCTGAGCTAAGGAAAAATGACTGACTGGTACATTTAATTTATTACTTTTATTGACTTCTGCAGCACCAGCGTTGTAGTACTCAGAAGGGCCATACTGGCTAATAAAATAGGACTTTAGAATTGATGTAGCAAATAAAATGCCGAATAAGAATGCCATTGTTATTAAAATGTAGTGACACTATTGATTTAAAATAAATATATTAGCCAGTTTGCTGTGCATTTAGGACTGGACTCAGACTTTTAAGGCACCATTTGGGTTACTGGTTTACATGACAAATGAAAAGCTTCTTACCAGGTGAAGTAATGTAGTTTTATGTGGCAGAATTACCATGGAAACAGAAATAAATCCTGAAGCTAAATAGGGTTGTGAAAATCCTGTCTTCTGAGTCCAGCTTTCGGGTTCTGTAGAAGAAATTTACAGAAAGCTTACCACAGCTTTCCTTTTAAATGAAAAAAATTATGGACTTGGTACTTCTCACCTCCTATAAGCATGGAGATTTTGCTTTTCACTCTAATTTCTGGACACACAGTAGGCTTAGATGAAACACATATACGCTCATATGCATTCATGTGTTCACACATGCACACGGCTCTCACTGCTCTGCTTTGCACAATACAGGTTTAAGTGTCATGTAATCCTGCACTTTTCAACACGAGCTGTCTCACTCACAAGCTTGGTGTTTAATCGTCCTGGGAAACAGCTTCTACAAACACCATGATGTGATTTAAGTTGTTAACTTTTGGCTTCAGATAACTGCCACAAAGAGCAATAAATTTTCTTGCAATTCAATACTGCACACGCATAAGATGCGGGATTTCCCTCTGTATGTTGTGAATATGTTTTATTACCATTTGTTAATTAGGCCTGTGGCAGCGCAGAAAAAAGCAAGTTGGGAATTTCAAGCAGAGACAGAGGAGAAAAGAAGGCAGAGTCAGGGAGATGACATGTAGCTGCTGAAGGAGAATGATGCCTGCCCTGGAACCATGAGCCTCGTGAAAAATTACAAAATAATAAGAATGGGTCAATTTATGATGTAAGAGTTAGTTAATAAGAAGCCTGAGCTAATAGGCCAAGCAGTGTTTTAATACAGTTTTGTGTGATTATTTCAAGTCTGGAAGGCCAGGAAACAAACAAGCGGACTCTGTCCACACACATACACATACACATTTGTGCATTGTGAGTGCTCATAGATGACTGAACAGGCATCAGATCCACTGGAATTAACATGTGGTTGTCAAGTACCAGGAATGGGTGATGGGTGCTTGGAAGCAAACTCTGGTCCTGTGCAAGAGCAATATATTCTCTTGATCACGGAGCTATTTCTTCAGCCTTACTCTTAGATTCCTTCTGTAAGAAAGCTAAGGGTAATGGTATGAAGAGATGGCTCAGCCTTCAGGAGCATTTGCACTCTTCAGAGAGCACAAATTCTATTTAGTCATACTCTAGGACTTGATGGGAAGTGTTTATTTATTCACATTAAGATAGGAGCTATCAAATGGGCCCTGTTCATCACTTTGACAATTGCACCCAGTGTTGAATAACAAGTAGGAGACACTGTGAATATTTTTGGTACTGTACAAATATAGTGAGCTAAACAACTAGATGCAGAGGTATAATTACTCTTCCAATAATTTGTGCATCCATAGGAATTTAATTTGAAAGCTGAAGTAGTCTAAAAGCAGTGATTGACTGGGGTAGAATTTTTTTCTCTACTTGTGGCATCTTAGGCTGTGGGCCTGGCTTAAGGTATGAATCTTAATTATGTTCTTAGTTTGTAAACAAGTGGTTTTCCCTTGTCAAAAGTAACTCTGGACATATAGTTACAGTTTGCATCATCCCAGTGAACAGTATCAGGTGCTGGTTTCCAATAAGCTTTAAGCCTCGTATATTTTATCTTGATAATTAATGCGTTTTAGGTGTCATGGTAAGGAGGGGCCATAAAAAGCAATTGGTAGCCTTTGCTTTCTAAATCACGTTGAAAGACAAGACATAGCTTTTCACATACAAGTATTAGCCAATTGTAAAGATTAAAGCTCACAGTGACTTAAAATAGATTAAAATTAGGTCTTCTGTTTTCATATACACTCTATTTCATAGTTTTATGTCAATTTGCAGGGGATTTATGACTGAACTCATCAAAAAACTTAAGCTGGCTTTGGTCTAATAAATGTATCTGTTTCTTTAAAGTACATTAGATAGTATATTTTTAAATAAATGTCAATTGTATATCTAAACAAGTCTTCTAAAATTAATTAATTGATATGTGCAGATACTGAGGTGATAGAAATGGAGAAATACTCACATGCCAGAAACTCTGCTTAGGGAAAGAACGAGGTAGGTCTTCATTGTGTGCTTGTTACCCACAACACCTTCATAATATGTGACTGGGTACTATATACCAGGGATTATACATTCATGAGTGAGAGCTTAATACCTAGATAAGGGAGTTGATAAATAGTAAGAGGAAGGGAGGGTAGGAGGTGGTAAAAACCATGGGATACATTAATTAATCTCTTAATCATCTCGATAAGCAGGGCATTGATATTGCTATAATTAGAAATTCTTATTAAAATGCCCCACTATCCCTCATAAGAAAGATCTACTTCCCAAATACTTTGTGATTATAGTAAAAGTAAGTTATTTCCAGATATATGAATGATAAATATATTCAAGCACTAGTTTCATTGTATAGAAGACATAGTAGATTTATTTTGTAAGAAAGTGTTATCAGAAGTACCATTTTTCAATTAGAATCACAGAGTCTTGTCTGAACTCTGTACTGAGAGTATATGTGCATCCCAAAATTTATTTCCCTTATAAACTGAACACTACACATAGCTATCTTTAGAAACTGAGGTCTGAGCTCAAGTATTTACAAGTCTTATGTCTGTGCTCAGTAGGAAAATCCCTCCCATTTGTAGTAATAAATAAATCATGGTAACGGGCAAAGTCTGCCCAGGGCATGTCTAAGGAAATGTGCTTGATGAAGTGGAGTTCCTTCTGCTTTGTAGAAAGAATGGGAAAACAGTCTCAGAAATGATCTATGCAGATCAACAGGTGAAAGAAAGGGACCTCATAAATGCAACAAAGAATGGACTAGGGATCAGAAGAGCTGAGTTCAAGTTCTAGCTTCATCAACTGATGATGGGAAGTACTTAGTACCAGTGGTTTTTTTGTTTCTACAGCATATGAGAGCTGATATGTGTACTGATGAATACACATCCATCCCTGTTTACAAAGGTGTATACACACACAGAGCTACATCCATGGGGGTGCTTTATGACTGTCTTCTATTTTCTTTATTTCAACTATGTTTTGTCATTTGTCCAAAAACACTTATATTACCTTCCTCAGATAGTTGTTATAAATTTCTTATACAAATATCAGACAGTAATAAAATATTATGTTTATTTTTTTCACCTAGAGTTTTCAGTTATCACACTGTTCTAGAATAGTTGAGGATATGGTTCCCAGCAATACCTTTGACCCTAAGGGGTCCATGGCCCACCCAAACAAACAAGGCAAAGTCAACAAGGAATTTATCCGGAATAGTTGTAAGCTTTCACCATCTCTGCTTCATACTTCAGACTCCTCAATGTCTTCTCCTTGGCTACTGGTCCAGCTGTTTCTTGTAATTGATCCGTAAAAACAGATTGCCAAGATCATCAGAAATTATTATGTCCTAACATGATCTAAGCTTTTTTTCCCCCTCAAAATCTTCCCTTCAATTATGTCAGCCATTTCTTATCCAGACTATGGAAATCCTGCCCTTTAAAGCTGCTAGGCCTGAAAGCTTCCTTAGTTGGGGATTTTCACCTGCACTCTGATTCCTTAGAAGTGTTCCTTTGCATGCAAGAATACTGCTTGACTACACAGGGACTGAATGTCCTGTTAGTATAAACTGGCTACTCAGACATTTACTTTTCCTCTGTCTGTTTGTCTCTCTGTGTGTTTATCTCTCTCTCTCCCTCTCCCTCCTTTCTCTCTCTGTTTCTCTCTGTGTGTTTCTCTGTTTCTCTCTCCTTCTTTCTCTGTGTTGAAATTAGAAGCGGCAGGGCTGCGTCCCCGGCACCCGGCCGCCCGCATGGCTAGCTTATGCCCAGAAATAATTACACGGAAACTGTATTCTTTCAAACACTGCCTGGCCCGGCTAGGTCCAGTTTCTTATTGGCTAGCTCTTACATATTGTTCTAACCCATTTCTAATATTCTGTGTAGCCCATGAGCTGGCTTACCAGAGAGGATCTTAACCTGCGTCTGTCTGGAGTGGGAGCATCATGGCGACTCACTCACTCATCTTCTTTTTCCCAGCATTCTCCTCTGTCTACTCCGCCTACCTAATTTTCTGTCCTATGAGGGCCGAGGCAGTTTCTTTATTATTAACCAATGAAATCAACAGATAAGATACAAGACCCACCTCCATCATCTCTGTCTTCTATTCTTCCCTCCCTAAGGTCTAAACATCTTCTTCCAATGCCCAAAATTCTAGCAATCAAATAAAACCCATGCACTAAACTTTGTAGGAGAAAATATCACATTGCCCGAGGAAAACTGTTTCTCAGAAGGGGAGGGGGGGATTGGGGACTTAGAGAGTTTGAGGACATATCCAGGGTAGAAAGCATATCTTTCAATGTGCAGAGCAGTCTGGAAGCGGAGTGCAGATTTTGTTATAAGAACTTTACATTTTGTGTCACAGTGAGTTGAGGCTCTGGAGGGTAACAACTGGTCAATCAGAAAGCTATCAGTTTTAGAAAGGACATTATTGTATTTAACTTCCAGTCTTATTTTCCAGAAATATAATTTGTGAAACAAAGACATATTTTTTTTATTTTTTATTTTTTTTCTGTTTTCCTTTGCCCAAGATCAGTATAAAAGCATAGTCTGGTTGTAACACAAAGCTAACAACAATAATGTTTACACCTCATGGAAGTACAAGTTTCTCTCGGTTCATCCTTTTTCTTCTATTAGAAAAGCTTGTGGGATAATAACAAACTTCTTGTTTATACTTCCGATGATAGATCTGAGAGAATCTGACTGTCAAGGGAAGGCGGGGCTCAACCTTAATTACACCTCAGAGTAGCAGGCTTGTGGGAAGCAGAACTTGCCGACTCTTCAGTAGAGTAGGACTGTAAAAGGACTGAAACAAGACCCCTTGGGAAACTAGCTTTGCGGAAAGGGACAAGTAGATGTCAGAACAAACCAGAGGAAGTTAATGAGGCTTATATAACTCTGGCTAACTAATAACTTGGTGGTAGACAGAATGCATCCCATTGTCAGCCAACCTTCCTATCACTTTCTACGTTTTCCTGTTTCTCTCTCAATAAGATATGTTCTTCCTGGTGATGGCTGCCTTACAGAGTCGTTCTTGTTCAAGTGAACTGATTTCTATTTCTGTAATAAAATTAGTGTCTGCTAGAAAGAAAGGCTTTGAGTCAGGTGGAAGAATATAAATTAGAATCATGATACGCATGTCTCATTTGCTAAGCTTGTAATGAGTGCTTTGTGTATACTTGAAGTTCATTGGTAATAACTTTTACAATGCTTGTCTCTAATTGCAATGTTGTTGAGGTAGTTCTGGAGTCATCTATACATTTTATTAACATTAAATTTAGGTGATAAACATAAGTACTAATTACATGGAAGCTTAAAACTATTGTCAGCATTCAACTAGGGTAATAAAGTGCAGGCTGCTGAACAAAAGCTGCTTTCTCTGTGTGTACATATATGCTTGACTTTTTTTATTCTTTAAACATATGCATTGGTTGAAAAATTGCAGGTCTTTTTTTCTTATAGGTCTTTCACATATTATTTATTTCAAAATAATTTTTCTGTCATATACTCCAAATTTTATGTCCATTACCTAAAAATGGCCTTGTAGGTCATGACAGTTCATTTCCTTCATGATTTGTAGAATTGAGAACATAATCTAATGATCAGGAATGCTCTTTTCTATTTTTGACAACTGGATTAAGGATAATTTAAGAATTTATTTGTATTTTAGTACTTCTCATAAAACTTAGATTTATAGTATAAAATGAGAGGGTTTGATGTATTTAATAGACACATTGTAAAAAGACCTGAAATTTTAGTATCTTTCTAAACATCTAATTTATTTATTAATAAATATACTGAATTTCAAATGAGTTGGACACACTAAACACAAGAGCAAGAGTGAAAAACAAAGGGAGAAGGAAGAATAAAAGGACATAAGTGCGATAAAGAAGGATGAAGAGAGAAAGGCAAAATAATCTGCTGCTATTTTTAGCAAACAGTTGGAGATCTAGAGTCTAATAGATATGGAGGTACTTAAGAGTTCAAAGTAGAAGGATTACATTGAGTTCAAGAGGTCAGTCTGGCTATATAGTAAGTCATAGACTTGCTTTCGCAAGACATTGACTTAAGAAATAAAATAGCCAACAAAAAGAGCCAGTTTTTTTTTTTTTTTCTTCTTACAGTTTCTTTTTAAACACCAGTAGTTTGGATTCTGGAATTAAAATGAAATTACCTTCAACCAAATACTCAAATTTTAATTTTATATTTTGTAAGTCATAATTTTTCACTAGGTTAATCATAGAAAGTATACTTATAAACTAATTTTATCCTTGCACACAACTGTTTTCGACTAGATCTCAGTGAGGAAACTGTTCTGTCAGAAGACATTTGAGGTCACTGTACATACTTGTATGGAGGAAGGTGGCTGCCTATTAAAGACACATCTCCCCAGAAGGCTGTGGCAGCACCAACTCCCACAGATCATGCCTCTGGGCTGAGCTACACCATCTCTCAAACTCTGCTGCAAGTCACATCATTCACTGTTGAACTTTGCAAAAACTTTTGTATCTTGATAGCAAATCCAGGGGATCACACTTACCTCTGTTGATGGGCAGGCTCCATATGCTACAATTAAAAGTCTCTTGGGGACTCCAGTATGCAGAAAAACAAACTAGGAACCACTGTTTACAGGTTTTAAGGGCCATTTTGTGATATAGATGTTTAATTTGTAGTTGAAAACTAATCAAACACACATGAAAATGGTTAAAATATTTACTGAGTGACCTCCATGTGTCAGTGCTGAAGATTCTCCCTAATCTGTCTTCACAATCTTTCTGAAGTCTCATAGTGTTAAGCAAGTCATTACACTAATCCATCCAGTGAATTAATGATGATACTTGGCTTTGTTTCATCTTAAATTCATATCAGAAAAAATGCTATTTTACTATTTAATGCACCGCCCCTGATCCCACCACCATACACATTATTAGACAATGTTTAACATGGAACCAATTGTTGACAGAAATAGAATCCTAATCTTTCAGAAAAGAAATGAGCTTATTTCTCCCGAGAAACTCTTCACTTAAACAAAGTTCTATTACCCATCAACTAATACCCAGAAGACTCACTAGAGTATGTGTTTCTACTGGAGTGCTGATTTAGAAGGTGACCATAATAAATAGTCAGCGTTGACTACTTGGCAGCTAATATTAATCAGTTCCTTCCACAATGTCTCCTAAGAGACTGTGTTACTACTTTCCTAGGTACTTAGGTTTCAGAAACAGGGATGGGGAGTGATCAATATTACAAACAGACGATGCCACCAATATGTCTTTGTCTTCAGATAACAGCTGAGCAGATGTGTGTTATATCCTGCCAGATGATCTGGAAAACAATGTCACTCCCAGAGAAGTCAGAACAGACAATACTATTGTCCTCATCTTTGTCCATTTTAATCCCCCCATTCCTTTGGCTGGCACTTCTCTTTTTCTGCTCCTGTTGACTTTTGTCAAAAGATTTGCTTTTGCTTCAGTTGCATCCTAACCTCTTTTAGTCGTCTGTACCTGAGGTATTTTGTGAAGGGGTGTTTTGCTCCTGTCAGTCAAAAGGATCTGTAAACCTAAACCCAAGGTTATTCTTCATTTTGAGGGCTCCACTATAACCTTTGACTACTATTATGAGGTTGGGACAAATTGAATTTTTTTTAAATGGGCAGTGATTCAGGGCATACAAAAAGAAAGGATTTTCCCCCTATCTTTTATGTTTCTGACTTTGTGTAATATTAGAACAAATCGGTGATTCTCACAAGAAACTGAAGAGTAGGTGAGATAAATCTTCAGAGAAAATCCCATTATGAGGCAAAACCTTAGGGTTTCCAAGTAAGATACAAGGTGTGATTGTTTGACTATGGCTCAGGTAGGCCAGGCTAAACAAATTCAGGGAGATGTGATTTATAGTTTGTTGATACTGACTGGCCTTGTTCTTGATGAGAAAGGAGTGTTAAAATATCAACCAATCACATGCTTTTTTTTTTTTTTTTTGATCAGCTGTGTTTAACTACCAAGGTTTGTCATTCAAAGCCAACTATAGCTCTGTTTAGCTCACTGTACTTTTTATCAGATAAACACATTTATGACTTTGGGAAGCCTTTGAAAAACACAGGGCAAAAACAAATTGAAGATGCATGGTCATCTGAACCTCGAAAGGGCTCCTGTCATGGAGGGTTTGTAGCCCTATGAAATTCACTGCTAAATAGCAAATCACTTATTTTCAGAAGTAGCCATGAGAGACTATAAAGGGAATATCTTAGAAGTCTGGGGGTTTCACCAAGGCATTTAGCCACTCTGAACTCTGGGTGAAGGGGCTTCTCACTCTCTGTTTTTAGTAGACTGTTTGACAAAGGGATATTTCTATTGATTGATGATTAATAAAATTCATCATGCAACAAATTTGCCCATGAAAAATAAAATCTGTGCTATGCTACGAGCACTGTTAGGAGACAGAATAATGTTAACCTGGTCAGCTAGTAGGAGAAAGACATATGAAAAGACCAAACACAGTTAGGTATCTATTGGTATCCACTCTGGGTTAACTCTTTTCCCTTGGATCCCAAAGTTTAAAGATGTTCAGGTCTTTCAAGTAAATTTTTTATAACATATCTTCTGCATATTCTCCCATACATTTTGAGTAATCTCTAGATTGTTTAAATTTTTGTTTCTTTCCCTATTTCTATTTTTAAAAGTTTTTAACATTTGTTTTATATACTTTATTTTAAAGCATGTTTATGTAAATAAAAACATTGCACAAGAAGATTATCCAGATCCAAAGTCTATACTACTTCATGAACTTCTTTGTAATTGGAATTAGCATATAAATGGAAGCTATGGAACTTCACATTAAATCGTATATTTTCAGTATGAACTGTTTTTAATATACTTATCCACCACTCCACCTCAAAGCTCATGACCAAATTAGAGAAACAGTTAACTTTATTTCCCTTCCCATAATTTGTGTCCAATGCCTTCATTCAATTATTTCCTATCTTTTTAAATTCAGTTTTCTTTTCTCTTTGCTTTTTTTTTTTTTTTTTTTGGTTTTTCGAGACAGGATTTCTCTGTAGCTTTGTAACCTGTCCTGGAACTAGCTCTTGTAGACCGGTCTGGCCTCAAACTCACAGAGATCCTCTTGTCTCTGCCTCCTGAATATTGGGATTAACGGCATGCATCAGCACCACCCAGTTTATTCTCTTTAAGGTATTTTTTCAAATTGCTATTGTTTTACATATTAGTTAGAAGATTCTAAAACTATTTCCATAGACATTCAATAAAGAAGCATAGTTTCCTGAGTGTTCCTCATTCATGATCTGCGTAGTGATGAGGCAAGCAGGCTTGGTTTTCATCCTGCCAGGCTTCTGCTCGGCTAGCTTAGCCCCCAAAATAACAACAAATAAATTGTATTCTTTTAAACACTGCCTGTCCCATTAGTTCTAGCCTCTTATTAACTAACTCTCACATCTTGATTAACCCATTTCTAATAATCTGTGTAGCACCATGAAGTAGTAGCTTACTGGGAAGATTCTCACCTGTGTCCATCTCAGAGAGGAGAGCTATGGTATCTGCCTGACTCTGCTTTCTTCCAGCATTCTGTCCGATCTACTCTGCCTATCTAAGTTCTGCCCTATCAGAAATCCAAGGCAGTTTCTTTATTAATCAATGAAATTAACACATAGACAGAAGACCCACCTACATCAGATCTGTGTGCTTCATGTATATGCAGATCTCAGACACCTGGTACCCCTCATGTTCAAGGCAAGAATGTGTGCAGTAAAATATGAATAATTCTAAAGATTGCTTGAAGTTTTTTTTTCCACTTAAAAAAACAGACACACATTCAGTCTGAATCCTTATTGCTTTGTAGTGTAGTTCGTTATCCATGAGGCCAGGAATTTGAGGATATAGATGATCTGTTGGAATTCGTGGTTTGAATATACATTTTGGGGGACAAATGAAAATGATGGTTTTCACCATCCATTAAATTAGGCTTTAAAAGGATTGCAAAACGCATGGTGGTATTATTTTACTTGTTTCTTATGAGTACAGTCAGTGGTAACTACAAAATTGTCACTACCAAGATAAACTGGATGAGGAAACTTGCCCTCAGAAGATGTTCTCATGCCTGTCTTCCTCTCAGACTTTCTTGTCCATGTGACCAGAGGTTTCTGTTTTACATCTAAACAATCAAGTGACTGTTTCTCTGAACTTGCAGACATGTAGACTAGATTCTGTTTTTGGCTTTGTTTTTCTCCCAGTAATTTTCCTGGATGTCCTATATTACAAATTCCAGAACTGGTTGTTAAACATTCAAATTTCTGGGCTTGAATAGAGATTCTCAGAGTACCTGAGATCAGAGATTAGAAAATATCACTTTGCTGGGGATAGTGGCCCACTCCTTTTATCCCAGCACTTAGGAGACAGAGAAAGGCAGATCTCTGAATTAGAGGCCAACCTGATCTACAAAGAGAAATTCAGGACAGCTAGGCCTATTGCACAGAGAAAGCCTGTCTCAAAACAAACAAACATACATGCATACAAAAACAAAAAGAAAATAATATTTTATATTGGATATGGTGTTCTTTGACTATAGTATGATCATGGGGGAGATAAAGGCAAGAATTGTTAAATCCAATAATTTTTAGAGAGACTTGGAAATACATTGGGACCCGTGCTCAGAAACAAAGCAAACACATATTCCAAACAAGCAAGCAATCATAAAGACAAAAAATTGCACTGTTAACACTCCCAGGTAGTCTATGGATGAAAAACTATTGGGAAATCAGGAATGTTCAATAAAGATTGTAGGGAGATTGTAGAGGTAAATGACGTCTAATGACATAAAAGGCCAATGGTGTGGTTTTATGGCCCTTCTCACTCCCTCTTATCTGATGACGAAAGATATTAGCTTTCTTCGAGGGAGAATAAACTACTACTTTCCTAGATTCCTTCAGTTCTGAATGAGTATTTTTCATCATGTTTTCAGATAAAAAGTCAGAGAACAGAGTACAATAGATGGAAAGTGTCTCATCAAAATCTTCAGCTGCTAAAAAGCAGTGTTGAATGTGTGACATCGCATGTGTTATCCAAAACATTTAATAGAATGAATGCAAGCACACTTTGATAATTCAACAATCCTTGCATTTGAAGAGTATCCAATACCCCAAATCACATTTATTTTTAACTTTATGTTTGCTTCTAAGCATTAAAATTACATATTTTCATAGTACTGATACATGGTAGACAAATATGATGATCCAGAGAACCTGACCAAGTAGGCCAAGAATATATACATGAGGGGAAATCCCATAGGAGTTCTGGATCATATGGCAATTACAAATGCAATAGTACCTTATGGAAATTACCTGTACAAGGATCCTATGAAAATGCTCTTGATCGCTACTGAAAAAAAAAAGGTAACTATATATGTTTCCATTTAGATAAAACTAATAACTAAAACACAGTTCAAAATGGCAAAAGTAAAGGAATATTCACTGACTCATGCTTCTTGAAAGTTCCTGAGTCTCTGGCTTCATTTGTGGCTGTTTGTAGGTGCTCAGAGAGTAGAATCAGACGTTAGTTCTAGCTTTCTTTGCCTCATCCACAGAAGTTTTCCATTTTTTGACTAGGGAATACATGTCAACAAATTAGACTATATCTTCCCTTAGAAGGGCAAGAAAGATATTCTTTGTCTCTTTACTGAAAATCCCAGATCTAATTTGCTAGTTTGGTCGTTTGCCTTGTGATGGACAGCTGCCATGGGGAGAGGGAGCTAAGGAGACCTTGCTGTATGTTTTTTATGTTCCTCTTACATAAAATAAGTAACTTCTAGAATCTAATATAAAACAAGTCACATATTGTAAATAAAATGGAGGTATTTGGACTGGTCTAGGTGAAATATCTATTTCTGTGACCAGAGGATAAAGCCGAGGCAGCCTCGATTGGCATCACTAAAATGTGAAGGAAGGATAATTGACACAGGTGGAACACAAAGTCCAGCAGACCTTAGCAGGAATAATTCAGGCAAGGGCTTCTTCAGTGTTAACGTTGTTGTTGCTGCCTTTGGTCTGATCATCATCAGTATGTTAAAATCACGATAGCTGCTGCTATAACTAGTACCACAGAGTTAAATAATATCTTATAACATGAGTAACTTTAATAAAAAGATGGAAATGCTCAGGTCTTAGTTTATTTATATATTTGAACTCTTCATGTGATCTGCTATCAGATATATTATTAGATGCAAAGTCCAATGTGCCTTATTTCATCTCATAGGGTTGATGACCAATATGTTTATTCTGTGTTACCCAGGTAGTTGTTCTTGCAACACCGAAGCAGATTCATAGAAATGATTTCTGTAAAATAGGCTGGCATGCAAGGCATGTTATGTGGCAAGTTAGTAGAGAAACTTAGAACTAACTAGGCTTTAATAGCACCCATTTTTTTTTCTGAAATGTGTACTGTTTAATGTTACTACTGTGTATTACAATTCAGTATTGTTTTTCTTTCTTAATTTTTTCAGGTAGCCTCAGGGTTCATTCATTTTCACTCATTTAGCAACCATGTACTAAGCTACTCCAAGAAGTCAAGCAACACAATAATATTCCAACTGGCACATTCTACACAGAATTATTCTAAGTCTTAGACCCTTGAGAAGAACATGTGGATATCCTAACACTAAGACATAGACTATTTTCTTTTTTTCTTGACCATACTGCTATGAAGAGCTAAATGGAAGACAATTACATGTTAATGAAAATCTATATATTCCCAGAGAGGCTAACTGGTCCCTCTGAGAGTCTCCCAGAGGAACAATCTTCACCATAATCTCTTTAAGGAATACATTTCAGTTGAATTCTGGGTGTATCTTTGTGGAGGAATGAATACAAAAAGGTGGCGGTGTTGAGTTATTGATTCTCTGCATGTCAGGTGGAGAGCAAATCAAGTGGGCACACTATGAAGAGAATAGGAGGGAAGCAGGGCAGTCACGCATCTCTGGTTCTGGTAGCAGCTAGCCCAGCTATCTTACCAGCTTTATTTCAATGAAAATAGCATATAATGCTAAAGGGTTTGGGTAATATTAAAAAAACATACAAAATAATTCATAAAATTTTAATGTTGCTCTCATGATGTATCCTGAATAATAAAATTGTCTAAATCCACTTCCTGGCACCACACCATTGTTTCCCATGCTATAGGTAATTTATCCCCATAAGAATTCTATTCACTGAATGCAACTTGCATCCTATGAATTGATGCCACTTTTCTGAGAATGAAAAGTGTGCTTTAAGAGACTGTTCAGTTTCTCCAAAATCTCCTTGAATAAGCATGTGCTAAAACTAGGGACTGGAACCAAGTGTAGGAGTTTAATCTCACAAGCCACCTTTCAGTATGCCCTTCCCTTCTCTGAAGAAGAGGTGTGCGGCAGTACCTGCTTATACAGACTTTGTTTATGCAACATCATTAAAGTTTTTTTCTTGTAATGTGTTAAAACATCTGTCATTAACAAGGTGATAAAGGGTAGAACATTAGAACCCTTACATAACATGAAATTATGTGTATTTTATGGCGTAAGGCAGTTATTTCTGAGATACTTTTGTCCAGGTTTCATTTATGAGAAAGCTGGACAATCTCATAAAGCTACTCAATCTTCTCACCATTTTTTTAAAATGATTTACTGGGGAGCTGCTATAAATCATGTAAATGTAAATCATAACCATGACAGAAACACAGAGATGATTCTGTCTGATGGCTCAGCTTTAAAAAATGAGCTATCTAATTATACAAGCTCAGAAACAAAGAGTTTGCCTTGTGATGGACAGCTGCCATGGGGAGAGGGAGCTAAGGAGAACTTGCTGTATGTTTTTTATGTTCCTCTTACATAAAATAAGTAACTTCTAGAATCTGATATAAAACAAGTCACATATTGTAAATAAAATGACATTTCCAACTTTAAAATGTTTGTGAGTAACATGGTAAGTGCTCTTTCATAAAAACTAAGCAAAGGAAAGCATCAAAGAACACAAGATTTTGTAAGTAAAGGAACTATATTCAGCTTGATTGTGGTGCTGTTAAACAGGAATGGAGAAAAGGGTATATTCTATGCTGGGATTCAAGATATAGTCTTTGAATGGGTTTTCTTATATGCCAATTAAACTTTAAAAAGTTTGAAAAATAAAAAAATTCTTAGTGGTCCTTGGACTTCCCACAGGGCAGGGAACCCTGATTGCTCTTTGGGCTGACGAGGGAGGGGGCCTTGATTGGGGGAGGGGGAGGGAAATGGGAGGTGGTGGCAGGGAAGAGACAGAAATCTTTAACAAATAAATAAATTAATTAAAAAATTATTTAAAGAACGCTGAAGTCAGAAAGAATGGTAAGTTTCCTGTTTTTATCTGTGAAAGGTATCTGTAGGTTCACTCTGCCACATCTGTTAAATTGTCTTAGGAATATTAGAATGGTCACAACTGTCTGAACCTTTGAATCTGATAGATAATGTGATGGTTACTGTGATTTGTCAACTTGACAAAAGTTTAGAAACATGTAAGAGACAGTCTCTGTGAATGCCTGTGTGAGATTGTCATGGTTGCGTTAAGCTGGGAGACCCACTGTAAGAGGTTCCATTCCCGGCCTGATATCTTAGACTGTATCAGATGGAAAAGGGAGCTGTACTGCAGCATGTGTTCATCACTCTGCTTCTTGACTTTGGATTCTATGTAAAGAGGTCCCCCAACCTGTTGTAACTTCCATGCTACCAAGGACTGTGACCCACAATGAACACCTTGCTCTGCTAAGTTGGTTTTGTTAGAGTATTTTATCACACTAATAGGCAGGTGACAGTGGAAAAAGATGCTGCTTGCTGAGTGCATCGTCAGCAGACGGTTGATAGATGGTGATGGAGTTCAGTATCAGTTGTACAGAATGAGAAGTAGATCAGCAGACATGTGTGATGGGTTATGACCTCTCTCTCTCTCCTTGCCAATATTCTAAAATTAGACCAAAATACCTAGACATAAGGATACAATTGAGTTTGTGTTTATTCATATCCACTAGAGAACTTGATGAGAAAGTCAAACCAAAGAAGATTTATAGAAAAACACCAACAATGAAAATTACTCTGAGGGATAGACAAAACATAGAGAAAATAGTTCTGTAGCTAACAGTAGAAATGTGTTTGTCTTGTTTAACTGTATATGTCAAGGTGTCAAACTGAATGGGCCACAGCGTATCAGGCTGAACATTGTTTCTGGATGTGTGTACACAAGGATGTCTCAATGTAACATTCGTAAAAAGATGACTGTTCACAATGGGAGTAGATACCACTTAAAGCAGTGAGGACACAGATATTCAAAAATAAAGAAGGAATTTACCCTCTCTTTCTCTTCCTCTTCTTCTTTCTTCTCCTCCCCTCCCTTTCCCTCTCCTTCTTCCTCCTTCTCCCTTTTCCTCCTCCCTCCTGCTCCTTGTCCTCTTCTTCTCCCTCCACCTTCTCCATCTTCTTATTCTTATTCAGCTTGATTTTTCTCATCTCTTTTCCAACTCTAGGCTTTATTTTATTAGTTTTCTTATTTCTAAGGCCCCCTGCCTGTCTTTCCTGTGTGACCACTGTGCAGGTGGAGGTATGAAATTAGGCTTCTCTGTTTGCATATTAATCATTTCTTCTTACTAAGGTTTAATCCCTGTTCATAGTCTTTCTGTATCAGTCTCTTTCTCTCATCTTCTTTTCTTTCCTTTCCTTTTCCTGCCTGTATCTCATTTTATCTTTTGCATATTTATTCTATTTTTTTGAAAACCTTGAAGAGTAACAGACTAGGTGGTTGTTAATTTCTCTTGTTATATTCCTGACTAAATATAAATGAAATTCTATGAAAGTATTGATTTTAAGGTTTTTCTATATGTCCAAAGCAGTTTGTTTATTCATTAATGGTAATCACAGCATACAGAGGGAAATCCCACATCACCTTTATCATAAAGAGTTGTTGGATTTTGTCAAATGCTTTTTCAACATCTAATGAGAGGATCTGCAGTATTTTTTCTTTCTGTTTATTTATGTGGTGGATTATACTGATAGACTTTTGTATATTGAGTCATCTCTACATATCTGGGATGAAGTTGACTTGATCTTGGTGGATGATTTATTTGATGTGTTCTTGGATTTGGTCCACCAGTATTTTATCAAATATTTTTTTGCATTTATGTTCATGAGTGAGATTGTTCTGTAATTCTCTTTCTTGGTTGAGTTTTTGGGTGGTTTCTGTATCTGGGTAACTGTAACTTCATAAAAAGAGTTTGTCAGTGTTCCTTCTGTTTCTATTATGTGGAACACTTTGAGGAGTATTGGTATTAGCTTTTCTTTGAAATTCTGGTAGAATTCTACACTGAAACCTTCATGCCCTGGACTTTTTTTTGATCAGGAGACTTTTGATGAATGCTTCTATTTTCTTGAAAGTTATATGTCTATTTAAATTGTTCACCTGGTCTTAATTTAAATTTTGTTATGTGGTATCTATCCAGAAAATTATCCATTTCTTTTACATTTGCCAATTTTATGGAGTACAGGGTTTTGTAGTATGTTCTAATGATTTTCTGGATTTCCTCCATGTCTGTTGTTATGTTCCGCTTTTCATTTCTGACCATTGCCTAGCTTGATACTATACACATAATGCTACCCCTTGGTGACCAAAGACACATGTATAGTTTTTGGGTCATTGGAAGTGACTGGCCTTGTTGCTAACAGCTAATGCTAACAGTTGGCTAATAATGGATATGTACTGAGTTTTACTTTGCCTTTGTCAGTGACTTTCTAACACCATATCAAGGCACTTTTGAGAAGTATATTCTAATTAACAAATAGGAATTTATACAGCATAGTACAGTGACTTCAGTGTTTGCTGAAGCTGTGAAAACTAGGCAATAAAGGATATGAAAGGGACAGGAAATAACTAGTGCCTCTAGGAGATAGTTGGAAGCCTTGAGTTTACACTAATTTAAGTACTTTAAAAAATGCTTAACACATTATAATGACAAATGCTACAGAAGCATTAATGGCAATCACCCCTTGAAAAAAGCATGGTATAATATTTTAATATATTTAACATCAAGATTGAGATTTGAATGTGTCTCATATGTATATCATATTTATAAACATACATATACCTACACACACACACACATACAAACACACACACACACACACACACATATATATATATATATACACACACACACACACAACCTATATCCTCTGGCTTAGAATCACAAAATCTGAGTAGCTGCTCGGTGTCCTAAACTCATGTTGATGAATGATTTTGAAGTGATAACTTTATAAATTCTTTAGCATAGCAAATTAGCTTTTCATCACTGTGACAAAGACCTGAGTAGAACTAGAAGAAAAAAAATTGGCTCAGGTTTTAGAATTTTCAGTTCATAATTGGCTGCACCAGTGATTTGAATTAGGTAGAGCATAATGTTGTAAAGTACATGTCTATGCAAAGCTGCTCACTTCATCTAAGCCAAGAATGAGAATGATACAAGGAGGAGAGGAGAAGGGGGTAAGAGAAAGATATACACTGGAAAGGCATGCCCATAGTGTTCCAATGTCTTGGGCAATGCACTGTCCCCTTATGCCTATTCAGCTATGAACTCATCAGTGTTTCAAGGTATACACAATGGTAGAATGTTTATGATATGACCCATCTCAGTACTGACACCAGTTGGAAACCAGGCCTTCAACATAAGAATCTTTTAGAAACATCATATCTCAATCATAACCCATTACATATTGTAACATGGAGAGTCCTGTTTGTTGTGGTTTTTGTCCTGCCCAGTACTCCCAGCTGTTTAGTCCCAGAGAAAAATCACACAAAGATCTCTGTACGTTATAAAGCTGATTGGCCCATTTGATCTAGCCTCTCACTGGCTAACTCTCACATCTTGATTAACCCATTTTTCTGATCTATGTTAGCCACGTGGCTCAGTACCTTTTTTTCAGTGGGGCAGATCACATCCTGCTGCTTCGGTGGTCTGGGCAGGAGTGGGAGGAATCAACTTCCTCCTTCCCAGAATTCTCCTGTTCTCATTACATCATTTCTATTTCCTGTCTGGTTTTCTTACCTATACTTCCTGCCTGGCAAATCAGCATTTATTTAAAACATGATTGACAGAATACAGACAATTCTCCCATACCACTTCCCCCTCTTTTCTAAAAATGGAAAATATCCATAGTCCATTTTTTGGGAATGTGAGTGTAGTATTTCAAGCTACTTCCAGCTGGTTGGGGGTGCTGATAATCTTATGGGGACCTAAAAAAAATAGAGTTATGATCAAGTCCTGACTGAAGTATCCTGTAAGTCTTGATCATCTCAGGCAGCAGTCTTGAACCTGTTCTGGATGAAGAACTCAGACATTCGGACCATCTGTTGCTACCGGAGACTTCTCAGGTGGTCTTCCTTGATCAAACTGGATTTTTCTTAACTCTGAATAAATCCACAACCTCTCATTTTCTGTGGAAACAAAAGCAAAATCTGTTCTCCATATTCCTTAGCAAATTAAAGACCCATATGGTCAGAAAAACAGAGATATACAGTAAAGAGAGATTCAAAGAGGAAAAAAAAACTTCTAAATGGTTTACAGTGTGTTAAAAATATATACAGGCTAAAGGTTAAAGTTCTCAGAGTGAAAGAAAGAAAGAAAGAAAGAAAGAAAGAAAGAAAGAAAGAAAGAAAGAAAAAAGAAACCTGGGAGGCAGAGACAGACGGATCTCTGTGAGTTCTAAGGTAGCCTGGTTTACAGAGGGAATTCCAGGACAAAGATATACAGAGAACCTGTCTTAAAAAGCCAAAAGTTTTTGATCCTACTGCACCTATTGGTTTTGTGGGAGCCTAGGCAGTTTGGATGCTCACCTTACTAGACCTAGATGGAGGTGGGTGGTCCTTGGACTTCCCACAGGGCAGGGAACCCTGATTGCTCTTTGGGCTGACGAGGGAGGGGGACTTGATTGGGGGAGGGGGAGGGAAAGGGGAGGCGGTGGTGGGGAAGAGACAGAAATCTTTAATTAATTAATAAAGAAATAAATAAATTAAAAAAAATCCAAAAGTTAAAAGTAAAAATAAAAGAAATAGAGGTTTAAATAAAGCCACATAAAAATGGAAAATACACAGAGAATCTTGATACTTTATGTTATTATGCTCTCTTTGAATTGTTTGAATGCTGAGGAAGGAGCAACAGCTACTAAAAGATATTTGCTTATAAATGCTGCAGAATTAACCCAAGATAGGTATTTTGAAAATGCCTCGACTTCAGCCTTCAACATAAGAATCTTTTAGAAACATCATATCTCAATCATAACCCATTACATATGAGGCCACATATTCCTATATGCTATATCCAGTCAAATGGAAGCATGCCCTTTCTAGAATGTTTTGTTCTATCATATTTTTAATGTGATTTTTAAAAATATTTTTGTCTTTGTCTTCTGCAACTCTTTTTCATCTGTTCATAACTACAACTTGAATACCCTCGGTATTTTTTGGCATAATAGTATTTTACATAAAGTCATAGCCTACTAAGATAACAGATTAATTTAGATAACAGAGAACCTGATCCTTTAGAAGTCTTTGTTTGGAAAAGCATTCTCATTTCACAAGAGGTCAGATGGTGCAATGTCTTATACGGAGTCCAAAGAGACTCTTAACAAAGATACTTTAAATAATCTTTTTGCCCATTATTTCTATATCATGTCTAATTTTTTCAATGACTATGACATCTTACATTCTATCTTGAGTATCTGATTTTTAACAAAAGAGACAGAGGTGAATTCTTGTAATTGCTATTTTATGCTATTTCTGATGGTTGGTGAACACATACCTGCCATTATTGGGGCTATTTTAACACCTTGTTATCACTTCAGTATCATAAAGTCTACCAAAGACTATAAGACGGGCAAAGGTTTTCTTGGATGTATGTGTGTGTGTGTGTGTGTGTTGTTTTGCTTTGTTCAGATATTTTGTGTAAGCCACTGAGATTTTGTTGTATCTTTGCACCCTCATTTCATCTTGGCTTACTGATAGATCATAAATCCCAAGGTATAGTTTATAAATTTAACTTTCATACACTCTCAGCAATTTTTCAGATAAGAAACAGATTACTTTCTCAGAAAGAAATGGCTTTCTGAAATCAACCTTCTCAGGACCCATACAGCAGCTGGGTTGCACTGGCCATATTTTCAATTGTCTGCATGTATCACAGAGTGTTGAAAATATGTTCAGAAGATGAAGTCTGGTTGAGCTGTGTTTATGTCATTGTAGGATAGGAGCAACTCAACTCAAATAATGTAATCATTTTACTAAGATTTTGTTTACAAACATAATAGGTTTTGGCTGATAGAATTGACTGTTGGCATTTACTGCAAACTTTATTTATTTGTTTGTTTGTTTATAGTTTTTATTTTTTGAGACAGGGTTTCTCTGTGCAACAGCCCTAACTGTCCTGGAACTAGATCTTGTAGATCATACTGGCTTCAAACTCACAGAGATCCACCTGCCTCTGCCTCCCTAGTGCTGGGATTAAAGGTGTGTGCCACCACCGCCCAACTGTAAACTTTTATATTGTCAGTGCCTAACTTATTGCCTTTTTCAGGCACAGGATCCTAGGTGAAGGGGAGATGGCTTTGAAATTGGAGGAGTTGTTAAAACAGTGTTCAAGGTCACTGATCTCCTATTTGTATGCCAGAGAGTAGGAGACACAGCTTTTCTGAGCCTTGTTTCTCTTCTAAAAAAGATCCAAATAATCTTCTCTCTGTGACAAATTAAAAAATTATAAATGTTACAGAAATATTTTAGACTGCAAAATCACATGTAAATCTTGATTTTTAATTTTTTTTTAGTTGTTTAGTCTAGATAGGTATGGTCGCTTTAAAGGGGAATTGAGAGTTATCTTGTTTTTCACTTGCAGAGAGAAAACAAAAGGAACCACTCCCTGCTTTTATGACTTATATCAATAAATGACTTCACCCTTGAGAGTAGTGAGTCTCTGGAAAAATTACAATGAGACATATCGATTTCCCACACAAATAATCAGGTGTCATGTTATATAGTTTCTAAGTGTCATTGGCAAAATAACTGCAATTTCTCATAATGAAGCAGCATATAGAAATTACAAAAATCAATGGGAGAAATAATATTTTGAACCCAGAAAACAAACATTATCTGCTATAAAAAGCAAGCAATGGTTAATCCTTACAAACCTAATTTTATGCACGTTTCCATTCAGTAAACATTTCAAGTTGGTTGAATTTGGGGAGAAATGTCGGTATGCATGATTAATCCTTTATTCCCTTTCAATGCTTATTAGTTCAGCTGTTACAGATTTCTGAAAGTTGGAAGTTATCCCCTTTATTTTTATTCTTTTTTTGTAAAAGTTCTTTTGGAATAGTAAATATGGGTATGTAGAAAAAGTCAAAATCAATTCTCAATGACCCAAGGCTACTGGATGAGTTCATGTGTTTAAAATGAAATCTCATTGAACAAAGAGCTTCTGAATTATTTTCTATGGCTGAAGCCAATCTGTTTGGTTTTATATACACATTTGACAACTTTTTATAAAGCAACATGGTTGCTGTCAGTCAGAGAACAGCCAGCTGTGTGAATTCTCAGGGCTGCCTATGCACAGACCTGGAGACTGAAGCTCGAGAAAGGAATGGAAGGAAGCAAACCAGGAAAGATAGCCACCCTGACCAAAGGGTAACAGCTGCAGTATAATAAAAGATACTTGAAGAGCAAACTTTTTCTTTAAACACCAGTCCTAATTTACCAC
The DNA here is from genome assembly GCF_014885135.2 of Alexandromys fortis. Classification (NCBI taxonomy): domain Eukaryota; kingdom Metazoa; phylum Chordata; class Mammalia; order Rodentia; family Cricetidae; genus Alexandromys; species Alexandromys fortis. The sequence continues at coordinate 1,560,170 of NW_026068113.1, forward strand.
TGAGACTATAATCCCTGCAAATTGCATGAGTTTAATAGTTGACTTTTTAAAAATAAGACCATTAATCTGCATTTTATTTAGGTCATTGTGATAATTGTCTTTTAGTATCTGGGCATTCATTTTATACAAGAAAATCATTAGTAAAACCATTATCTTTCTGTCAGTATGATGAAATATCTAAGACAAACAGCTTACATAGAAAAAAGATTGACTTCAGTTCAAGAATTTAAGTAGTTTCAGTTAGTGGTCAATTAGCTCTGTTTTCTTTTGAGCTTGTGGCGAGGCAGCAAAGCATGATTGGGGAAACTAGGACTACTTATGACCCCCCCCCCCCCATAAAATCCTGTATTTGTATGCTTAGTCCCCAGTAGATGAAATGTTTGGAAGGGATTAGGAGGCTTCATTGCAGTAGGTGTGGGCTTGATGGAAGAGGTGTATTACTGGCAGTAAGAAAAAAGCCCACACAGCTGCCCCCTCCCCACTTCTTGTTTCTGTCGGCCTGTACATCAGGATTATAAAGCCCTCAGCTATGGTACCAGTGTGATGCCTGTTTCCCAACATTGGTAATAGTGTATTAACCCTCTGAAACTGTAAGCAAGCCTCCAAACAAATGTGTTGGTCATTGTGTCTCTTCACAGCAATAGTACAGTAATTAAAAAGTCTTTGTTTTAATAAGTATTGTAATTTATATTTTGATAAGCAACCCACATAGTAGTTTCCATGGAATAAAATATTGAGTTATTTTTAAAATTCTAATTATCTATAAGAAACAGAAAACAATTCCCCTTTATTTATCAATTTTGTACCCTTCAAATTTGTTATAATCACAGGAGACTATCAGAGCGTTTGTTTTGAACTCTGCTGTTTTCTTCATCAACATCAAATTATCTGTGAAAAACCACAAATGCTTTATTCCCTCTGTTAACATATATTAGTGATAAGTTAATTTTAAATGTTGAAATATCCTTACCAATATAGATTAAATCCCACTTGCTCATGGTGTTTTTGTTCTTTTTTACTCTAGAGTTCAATTTCCAAGTGATTTCTAATGAACTGTTACATTTATACTCATGACTGGTATTTATCTGTACTTTTACTCTCTTTGCACATATTTGCCCATGTCTGGTATTGGGATAATGCTGGCTAAAACAAAAGGATAAAGAAGTGCATCCCTTGTTCTTCTCCTGCAAGTCAGTACATAATTGGTACAACTTCTTCCTTAAATGTAGATAAAATTAACAAAGCCTGTTGTTTCTTCTTGTGGAAGTTTATCCATTTTTAACTGGATTTTATAATTTTTTAAGGTTTTGTTTATCTCGTGTGTGTGTGTGTGTGTGTACTTATATTTGCATGTGTATGTGTGCAGGTGCACCTGGATGTGAGAACATTTCCTAGAACTGGAGTCACAGGTGATTGTGAGCAGCTAAGCATGGTTCATGGGAACTGAACCCCAGACCTATCCAAGAGAGGCAGTGATCTTACCCTCTAAGCTGTGCCCCCAGCCTTTTAAATTCTTTGATAGACATTAAACTATTCACTTTTCTGTGTTTTTTGTCAGACTACTTCTTTATAAAGATTAATCTATATTATATTAGTTAACAAACTTATGATCATATAGATAATAAAACATCCATATTTTTTAAATAGACACAGTAGTAATGATACTTCTTTCATTTTTTATATTATTAATTTGTGATCTCCTGTTTTCTTATTTTCTCTAACTGTGTCTTGTCAATTTTACTACTACACCAAAGAACCAACTTTCAGATTTAACATTTTTCTCTACATTTTGAATTTTGTTCTGATTTTTGCTATATTTCTTGTCATATTATTCATGTCTGCTTAGTTAAGTTGTACGTTCCAGTTTTTAGGTGATTGATGTTAGAATTTGCCTCTTTTATTGTACGTATTGCTGGAACTTTTTTCTAAGGACTGCTTTTGCAAACATTCCACATTTTCATAAATTGTTTATTTTCATTTATTTAGCTAAAATTAATATGATTTCTTTTGTTGTTGTTTTTTGGTTTATGATTTTTATTAAATCTGAAATTATCTTATTTGATTTCTAATCTTTTAAGTGTGGTAAGAATTATTGCATAGTCTCAGATGTGTTCTGCTTGACAGATGTTCCATGCCAGCTAATAAGGTATCTGTCTTCTGCTGTTATTGTATGAAATAACTTATAAATGTCAATAATATCTGTGTGATGGATGACAGTTTGGAATTACTGTCATTTGACTGATGTTCTGCCTACTGGATCTGTCAATTACTGATAACAGGGTGCTGGAATCTATGACTATTGTTCACCTAGTTTTCAGATTTCAGTTCACAAATACTCAAACTAGATACATGTGTGCTAACAGTTATTGTATTGTCTTGGAAAATCACCTTTCTTCTTATTAAACAATACTCCCCTTTATCACGGATAACTAATTTCCCTTGAAAGTTGGCTTGTTCTAAGATTAATAAATGCCTTCAGATTTTTTATGGTTTGTTTTGCCATGATTTTAAAAATCTTGTCCTTTAATGTTTCATGTCCTTATATTTAACATAAGTTTTTAAAGATGCCACCCACCATATTTGTGAATGTAATTTAATGCTCTCTGACAGTCTTCAAACTTTATTGGTATATTTATATCTGAAAGTGAATATTAGCATATTTAAAACATAATGTATGTTGCTGCTTTATTTTATATTTCCTGGGTTATCTCTGTGTTTTAATGACTATGTGCATTTTTATTGGGCGTGAGGATCCATTTGAATTATTTGTTTGATACAATGTACCAAGGAAGAGAGTATCAATGAGGGATGGTCTAGTTTAGGGTTGTCTGTGAGCATGTCTATGTGGGATTATTTTGATTTTGTTAATTTTGGTGAGAGGACTTGCCCACTATGGGTGGTATAATTGCTTAAGGAAAAAATTCAGGACTACATCAAAGAAGAAGGTGGGTCTGAACACAAGCAAGAGTGTGTGCTCTGCCTTTTACTGTAGTGACGTGACTCACTGTTCTAATTCTCCTCCATCTTGACTTCCTTGCTGCTGCATACTGCAACCAAGAATTTTACGCTAAAACAAACCCTTTCTTGAGAAAGCTGGTTTTGTCAGAGTATTTTATCACAGCAGCGGAAGCAAAGCTACAGCCTTGTGGTAACATATGCATCATAAAATTTGCCATTTTAAAGTTTTTAAATGTATGGTTCTTAAAACACATTTATGTGGTTTTGCCACAGCCAGCATCAATCTTCTGAACTTCTCAATTTTTTTTAATTGTAGTAAAATATTCATAGCCCCAAATTAGCTATTGGATCATGTTTAAGTTTACTTCTTGATATCAATAACTATATCATATTATTCAGATTGTGTTGTCTGTAATTTTTACTTCTGTCCTTTACAGAAAATTTTCATCTTATGAAGGAAAGTATGTGACAGTTATACAGTAACTTCATTTTTTCAATGATAGATAATTCATGATTCATAATAACATATAGATAATACATAATTCAATACCAAACAAAGAAAATTTCATTTTTTGCCTCTATAAAGTATCTATTCTGATGCCTCTGGTATGTAAAATTGTGCAGTATGGCCTTTTGTTTCTGACCTACTTGAAGTAGGTATTAATTCAAAGATCTCCCAAGTTCTAGTGTATTTGTTACTACATTTTCAGAGCAAAGTATTCCACTATGTATGAATTGTCTTTGGTCTTAGATTACCTCTATATTTGGTTATTTTGAATAATGCTGTTTTTTTTTTTTTATTTTGAACATGGGTCCTTTATTAGATAGACATCTTACAAACATTTTCTCCCAGGATGGTGCTTGTATTCCTGTTTTTATTTTATTTTTATTTATTTATTTATTAAAGATTTCTGCCTCCTCCCCGCCACCGCCTCCCATTTCCTTCCCCCCCAAAGAGCAATCAGGGTTCCCTGCCCTGTGGGAAGTTCAAGGACCACCCACCTCCATCCAGGTCTAGTAAGGTGAGCATCCAAACTGCCTAGGCTCCCACAAATCCAATACGTGCAGTAGGATCAAAAACCCATTGCCATTGTTCTTGAGTTCTCAGCAGTCCCATTGTCCGCTATGTTCAGCGAGTCCGGTTTTATCCCAGGCTTTTTCAGACCCAGGCCAGCTGGCCTTGGTGAGTTCCCGATAGAACATTTCCATTGTCTCAGTGTGTGGGTGCACCCCTCGAGGTCCTGAGTTCCTTGCTCATGCTCTCTCTCCATCTGCTCCTGATTTGGACCTTGAGATTTCAGTCCGGTGCTCCAATGTGGGTCTCATACAACAAAAGTATATGCTCAACTATGTCCATAGCAGCATTGTTTGTAATAGCCAGAACCTGGAAAGAACCGAGATGCCCTTCAATGGAAGAATGGATGAAGAAAGTATGGAATATTAGAGTACTACTCAGCAGTAAAAAAACAACGACTTTTTGAATTTTGCATACAAATGGACAGAAATAGAAAACACTATCCTGAGTGAGGTAAGCCAGACCCAAAAAGATGCTGTTTTTTAATAACACGGATATGCATGCAACTGCCCTATTATTTCTCTCCTCCCATTCCCTTCTCTCCCTTTCCCTCTTATCCCTCCCCTCCCCTCCCTTCTTTTCTTCTTTCCTCTTCTTCTCTTTTCCTCTCTTCCTATCCTGTTCCTTCTTTTATCCTATCCCTTTTTTTTTTCTCTTCATCTCACTCTTAGGGCCAGGGATCTTGCTTTACCAAAAGTCTGAAAATTGGTGATGAAACTGGGATTGACCGCAAGGCATCACTCATGCCAGACAAACAACTCTTATCACTAACTGAAACTCTGATCCCTAAAACTAAAGCTCAATGTTATATAAATCCCTTAATCTAAGATGAGATATCTTAGCTAATTAGCTGCCACTTCTTTCGGAATACTGAGTCATCTAAATATGATACATTGAAGTTCATATTTACCATTCATTTTTTTCTTTGTTTAGTACTTTAAAATCGCCCAGGTTTTCAGCTGCTTAGTCTAATTGGTGTGAGAGATGTTAACAAAGGCAAGCTCACTCTTTTTGTGAATGGTAATTATAAAATGTTTAGTCATTCAGTACATATTTTATTATGGCCTGTGTTAATATTATAGTTCTAAATGGGAAGAAGTAATATTGCTGAGAGGAATAATGCTAAAAACATCTGTCCAACTCTAGCATCCCCATAATTATCACCTTAGATAATGGTACTGTGGTTTTTATAATTGACTTGTGCTCCTGGTCCTTTATATCCACTTGGGGTTTTGTATTAGCTTAGTCAGTAAAATCCCTTGTTCTCACATGGCCAGAATCAAGTGGAAAGTGTTACATAGGAAGTAGTCACATAACAATAAAACTGTCACCTCTTTCCTGCTATAATTAGACTGGGGAAATGAAGGTCTCTACCATCTTTCGTTTTAATGGTGCATTTTAAAATAATTTCATTTTTCTATCCTTTTAGAACATAATATGCTTCAAAAATAGTGATTTCCCTGGAGTTTTTGGTTACTGTGTACTGGATTGTGTATTCTCAAAATACACAAGTTGAAGCTCTACTTCCAACTTGGATGGTTTGTGAAAATGGGTCCTTTGAGACACAGAAAATCACTAGCATATGTCCTCTGTGCTGGGATTCATTTCTTCTTGGTGTTTTGTGATCTTTTTTTTTTTTTTTTTTGCATACTTTAGAATTGCTTTTGGGGATTCAGTGCCATTGTTTGGGTATGGCAGGTCTACCAATGACCCATGTACTAAATGTGTGATACCAGTTTATGAGGCAATGGAACCTTTTAATACTGAAATCACTGGAAAAGTTGGGGGTGGTCCGTAGAGGATATTGGGATTCTAGGTCCTTCCTGACTCTCTTTCTGCTCTTCAGGACCACTTCTCACACGATGTACTCTGCTTTCATAGGTCCTAAGAATAGTCCCATGAAAACCTGAACTGAAGCCTCTGACATTGTAGGAAAGCATGAATTCCCTGTCCTGTGAGCATTCATGTGTGGTCTTTTGTCTTAGTGATGGAAATCTGGCTGATAGAGTCACGGAAGACTTTTCTTTTGAGGATTAATGTCATGCCAGTAATTAATCTATATGTATTCATATAATTTTAGATGTTATTCTAAAACTTGTCAAATTTCTGCCTTGGTATTTCTAGCTGACTCCTGTACTAGAATCAGAGCCTTGTTCTTGTATTTAGCCCAAATCATATAAAAACAACAACAACAACAACAACAAAAAAAAAAACCTGTGAGTAAGATTTTAGTATACCTGTTACTTTGTACTGGTCTTTAGTAGACTTGACCTTTTCTTGGGTGCTTCTCTACCTCTTGCCCATGTAAGATGTAATAGGGAGGTTATAATGGTGTGAAGTTAAGCGTAACCCTCATATTACAGGCTCTTAGTGATGTTCAACTTTTCGATATTGAGAGAGGTCATTGTCAGCTAGAAATCCCTGCTCGAGTACTGTGCAACTGAATTACAAAACAAAATTGTATAAAAACCAAACTCATTGCTTTAAATAAATTTATGGTTTTCTATTGGCAACATCTTTAGTTATTCTGGACATATTTAACCAGAATAAAGGGTGGAATTACTTTGGAAACTAGAGTTCTAATATATTCTTTCTTCTGCCACTTCAGCTCTGTTAAAGCTCATGTAGACTTGGATCTAGTCTTCTCTTTTCCCCTTAGGGCAAAGACTAGTTAGTGGAAATAGAATATTCTGGGTGTATTTTAAGGAGTCATTTCCCCAGTGTTCCTGGCATAAACAATAGTTGATTTCTTTCATCCTTCATTCAAAGAATCCTGGTGGGACTTTTAGTGATGACTCACAAGACTTGGAGGATCCCATATGCATGCTCCCTACAGGAGGTCATTATTCTCAACCACCACAACCTTACATCCAGCCATTAGTCACTTTCCCTCCTCAGTTCCTGCCAGAGGACAGCAACAGTTTGTTTTCTTCATAGGATATGTGCATCTCTGTTTTCTTTCTCATTTATGAAGTGGACGTTTAAGCTGTGATTTCAGTTCACTGGTGGATTTCCTGTGAAGTTTGTGTTTGGTATTGCTGTCTGTGGTGTGGGCAGCCTCCAGACAACACAGGGCTGATAAGGAATCCACTGCCTATGCATCTACTATCTAGCTGTGAGGAGTTTAGGGGAACAAGACACTCACACACTCTCTTGATGATTTCCTTCAGACATTGTCTTTATTCTTCTTTTGTGTTCTCCTTTATTTTCCTGTGATTTTTCTACTCTCATTCTTGATATTTTTCTTCTAGCTCTATCTTTACTCTTGATGTTTCCCTTCTAATTCTTTGTTTCTTAATGTTTCCCTTCTAACTCATTCTTAATGTTTTTCTTCTAACTCTCTTATTCTTGATATTTTCCTTCCAGCCCATTTTAACTCTCTCTAATTCTATCTGTAGTCTTTCCTTTACAGCTTATAGTTCCCTTAGAAATCTTCAGGCAATATAAAAATTAAAATGTGGTTACATTCTGTTTTTAAGTGAATGAATACAAATAAAAACAGCATGCTTTCTAAATTCCTTATACAATTAAGCATTTTACAATATTATAGGTGAAAAACAAATTATCCCAAGAACCCACATACATTCATACCAAGCAACTTGTTATAAATTAATCGTGTACACAAGTAAGTTATTCTTCTCAGTCAATCTTTCACTGGCCGGCTGCATTTTTGCAGTTACAAAGACAGGGCCAATTGCTTTATTACTTATCTTAAAAGGTAATCTTATAGGGAATTTTAAAGGAACCTCAGATCTAAACTTTTCTATATGAAAAAGTATCAGTCAGCTCTCCTTTAAATCTTTAGGGTACATAACAAATCACCAATTTTTTTTTTTATATCAGGAGATTGAGGGCAGAAATTGGTATAAAGAAATCATTGTCACCTTTGATCATCAACCGACCCTAGCAAGGAAAGTATGTACGCTAGTAACAATGGGCTGCTTTGTGTTTTTTACCTCAGCTATGTGTCTTTGTGAAATTTATATTATTTTGTAGGGTTTTTCATCTAAAAATATTGGATTCAACCTGAAGTTGTTTTAAAGCTTTGTTTTACCTAATCATGCACATTGAAACCTTTGACTGTATCTTTCAGCATTAAGAGAATTAGAGTCAACTTGGCTCCTGGGGACTCAGTTGTTTTTCTTAATCATTAACTTGAGCTATGATCGATGTAGCTCAGGCGAAACTCATAGGCCCTGGCGGTGTAGCATTTCCTTTTTTTTATTTTTATTCATCAAACACTGTATAAGCTAGCATTATTCTTATAGTTAGACAGTACAGCTTAGGGAGGATTCATCTTCATGACAACCCACAGGTAAAAATGTGAGATGTTTTCATGAGATAAACACTATACATTGCAGGCACCCATTTATACCCTGCCAGATACCAGAGAAAGATGACAGCAGCAAAGATGTAATAGTACAGCAAAAGACATTCTAGAATCTGTGGTCTCAGTGCCTTGCCTGAGATTGACCAATCAGAGAGTCTTCTCCCTGTGAGATGAAACCTTGAATTTCAATTGCCACCTGCTGTTCCTCTGATGTGGCCATTGGCATGTTTGTTCAGTTCTTTTTTTTGTTTGTTTGTTTGTTTTTGTTTTTTGTTTTTTGTTTTTTGTTTTTCGAGACAGGGTTTCTCTGTAGCTTTGGAGCCTGTCCTGGCACTAGCTCTTGTAGACCAGGCTGGCCTCGAACTCCCAGAGATCCGCCTGCCTCCGCCTTCCGAGTGCTGGGATTAAAGGCGTGCGCCACCACCGCCCGGCCTGTTCAGTTCTTTTCTTGGGAGGACAGAAGAGATGACTCCCATGCTCATCACATACTGGACCAAAACAGAAGTTCAACATTGTTGCTATGATAGATTATTCTTATTAGTTTTTCCTCTCTAACAACAGTGCTCAACTTCCCTCCATCCTCTGTCAAATGTCATTTTCTTTCTGTTCCAGGATCTTTGAACATATGGTTCTTTTGCTCAGAATGTTCTCAAAATCTTAATCTAATCTGAACTCTTTATGTTGGTATTTCTTGCATAGTATATAGTATAATAATAGAATATGCTTCTCTGTATTTGTTGTTTTATCTATATCTTATCTATATATCTATCTTTATATCTATCCATCTATACAAATACATTTATATATATATATGTGTGTGTGTGTTTATGTGCACATATCACAATATACCAATTATTTAATACACATTTTTCCTATACAGATTCTTACCTCATCTGACTTTCCTTACAAATGTACACACACACACACACACACACACACACATATATGAGAGCATCTATCTGATGATAGGCACAAAATAAATTTTCTAATGGCTTTTTCTTCTTGGCTTCATTTTCCTTCAGTTCGAATATATAGATGTCTAAATTTAGAATTATATAATATCTAGCATATTTATATAGAGTTACTCTTTCAGGAGAAGAGAGCTAGTGTATGCATGCTGGTGATATTCTCCACATAGCCATGCTAATCACACCTAAGAGTGTTGGAATTACTGGATTCACAAATAATGTCATCACCTGACTTTGGGGTGGTCAGTATTTGGAATAACTTTTGTCTAAGTTGAATAAATGCTTGGTATGACCTCGCTTCAAAGGTTAATAAGTTTGGCCTCTTTGTTGACCCATCAATAATTTGAGGTATGTATCATTTGTATATTTAATACATTACAATTTCCTTCCCATTTTGAATAAGTATGCCTGGTTTTCCTCCTGTGTTTAGGTGTGTTTTTACTCTGGGTGATTTTGAGCTGTAAACATTTCCTACTATTCTCATTACACGTTTTAAACGGCAATGATTGAGAGATTTAAGGAGTGGAAAAAGGATTAACATCAATCAAGATTAAGATAGGTAGTTGAGTAATTCAGTCTCTTCCATTAATTAGCATGGTATACAGGGACAAGTTCTGAAGTAGGAGATGTGCATCCAAATTAATGTAAGAAATTTGGTTTCTAGAAAAATACAATAGATTTACCTTCACTATGTTGTTCATATGCAATGACTTAAAAATTAGTTGCTACAAGACCAAATGTTGTCTGATATCCCATATGCATCAGAGTTTTTGAAACATTATTTTTGAATTTTTTGAGCAATTAATATTTGGTGATCCCAAAATAGAGATGAACCATGAACTCAAAAAGGTTTATCATTGTCCTCTCTCCATTTATTTTTGGTAGCCTGTAAGACATTATAAATTAATTACTAGAAAATTATAACTGAATTCTGTAATTTTAAGACCTTATTTTAAAAATGCTTAAGATATTATGCCATAAATGTCCATGTCTATCATAAACTGTGAAAGCATGAAATAAAGAATGATGTTCTACTTGATCATGGTCATATGCCACCACAAGTTATGTTGATGTCAGATGAATTCAGAAAGCAAATCGTTTTTGTGTGGTCTGTAGAATGATGTATAGCAGAAGCCATACTTTCAGTTTCAAATGAAGGAGTTTATTAAACATGTAATAAGCAAAAGAAATAAAGAATAAACAGCAAGTGGCAGTTAGGCCAGAACAGACAAACAGCACTGTCTAATCAATTCAGGTACTTACAACATCCAGCAGAAAGAACTGGAGTAGCCTAATTGAAAGAACAAACAGAGGTAACATAATCAAATCTAGGCCTTATAAACATCCAGGAGAACACAACCAGAGAAGAAGCAGCCATGCTGGAGTCCCTGATTGATTGTCTACTGATGAGCTTCTGGTCTTTCACTCCTACAGTAGGTGTTATTAATACTAGGGGGGAAATGGGAGAAATTACAACACCATCTGTTGGAAATGGTTTACCTTTTATCTGTTCTCAAAGATACAAGACCTTCAACATCCTTATCTGCTCTCTGTTTTTGTGTGTCTTAAGTGTCTGATTCTTTGTAGAGCCAGAGTAGAAACTCAGCCTGTGATAAGAGACCTTGGATAACACTTTGAACAAATATACATGGGGCTGATGTGGGGTGGGCTACAATGCTTCCATAATCCATTTTCAGCAAGCTTAAAAATAACATGACAATTTGCAGTGAAATAAATATTATACTCATTTAGATGCTTTCCCGATAATTATTTTACAATTTCAAGTTTTTTCGTCTTTCGTAGAGTTAGTTATTTTCTATTTATACCGATGAGAGTCTCAGAGATTATTAAACATTCCATGCCTTGGTGGACTTTTAATATCCTGTGGCATTAAGTTGGGGTCTTTAGCCTTATTGCTTACCATATGACCAGACCATAGCTCCTATGTGACAAAAGGCTAAAGATAACATACATACATCGAAGAAAGTGGATATTGTAGAAAAGGTTCATTGTCTGCTGCTTTTGGCTTTGGTGTGAAAACTATAACAGGGTTCTTTTTCCAGGTCACTGTAGTTTTTTATGCAATATTATTAACGATAGTGGCACTGATCTTTATGCTGTTTATTTCAGCTGAACATCTCTGGACATTTCACAAGTGGAAAATTTCTACTTTGATTTTTAAAATGCCATGTTATAAATGTATGCTTTTATATTCAATTCAAAGGCAGTCTAGCTGTGGGAGAGAACAGGAAGGGGGATGCTAAGGAGTAAGTTCTATATCATGTGACGCATCCTTACAATCTCAATCATTAAGGATTCAGGTTCTTCAATGCCAACACTTTATCCTGTTTTCCGTTCTTGGTTTTTGTTTGTTTTCTTGTTTGTTTGGTAGGTTGTGTTTTGTCCTTAATTTTTTTCCTTTTGCTTAATAAGTTGAACAAAATAGTTTCAAATATGCAACAAATAAAGGCAAACAGGTATAAATAAAAAGAAATTCAAGCCACCATCATTAAACTATGTGAGAGATAATCTCTTTTGGTTAAAATTCATGTTAAAATTCATAATATAAAAATTTGGGGGGTTTGATTCTGTATATATTTCTTGCCTTTCTTGAACAGTGACAAGTCTTGTCTTCATAGTTCATTTATAAAATATTATTAACCGAGTAAGACTCTGCTACTTGGATTCAGACTCATGCTTAACCCAAACTCTGCTACTGAAAAAATAATCAAATGTTACTTTTAACATGCATATTTAAATACAGAATCAACATAGCCTTAATAATAAAAAATGACAGTATTCAAATTTAATTTCAATTTACAATGCAACCAATTAATGAATAGATAGTGGACAGAGACATTTTCATCTGTGTAGCTAATATTATTAATGATCTGGTACAAGAGAGTACTATTTTGATATCTGCTCAATGTCCCTCTTTCTATATGAATACAGTGCCAGTTACTATCATCGAGGTCATCAGACACTCAGCAAGGCCATTCGGTTAAGATTATTTAACTAATCTTTTAATTCCTCTGAAAATCATTAGAGAAATCTGTGTAAAACTGGCTGGACCTAGAGTGACCATCTAGGCAAGATCTTGGCAAAAGTTTAAGTTTTATAAACCAGGCATTAGCTATTTTTGTCTTTGAAGCCTGTGGGACCTTAGTGACAAGACTCAATTATAATATAAACGCATAAATCAGACATTTACAGTCTATGAAAATGTGTATGACCATATTCCACAAATTTGTATAGATAAGATCCGCCACCAGACCAGTTAGGATATATGGCCTGTTTGGTTCAGTCCGCTAATCTAGATGTAAACTCATTCACTGTGGTTATCATACGTCTGTTGACATTGCATTTAAATGTGATTAAAAATTTAGCTGCCCAAGCATATAACGTGCATTTAAAATGTCTAAGATCCACATATGGCTAGTTGGTACCATATTGGAACAGTACCAATATAGAGTACACCCATGTGGAATATATCTTTCTTCACTGCTATTTCTGCTTAGCCACGCAGATAGATATCATGCATAAACGACTGTCTAATGTACACATAGCTATCCATATCTCACTAGATATATCTCCACATCTAGCAGAGTTTAAAGTAAAAAGTAAAAGTAAAATAAATCTGATACTAGAACCACCACTGGATTCATTTTCAATAGGACTATGCCATTCTGAGGCATTAAAATTCAAACAACCCTTAGAATTGGCCCCTTCATATGAAAATCTAAACCACAAAGATGGGGTCATGCATTCTTCAAATGGACTCTTACATTAGTTTCTGAAAAGGTAAAGGTCAACTCTCTTACCTTTTATTGCTTCTCTTTCCCTCTTTTTATATGACATAATGTGTTTTTGGAAGTCACAGAGATTCCTAAAGCATAATGGGAAACCGTTAATCTATCCCAACCCCATCACATCACAAAGAGGCAAGTGACATTGCAATACTCTGCTCTCTGCTACTTGAACTGATGATATCAGGATATCTGATGCTGCATGGAACCCAGCTTGTGATAGGATCCCTTGATTTTTGTTTTGTTTTCGAGTTATGATCACAGCGGAGAAAACTGAATAACTAGTAGGGGTTGTTTACGCCTGAATCCATGTGACTTGACTTACAAAGGGTATTTTTGTTTCTTCCAGTAAAAAGAAGGGTTGACCTGGAATGAATTTTACTGATGTTTGAAGCTGTATACTCCTCTCTTCCTCCCTCTTATTTACTTTGACAGGATCTGTTCCCACGTTCTGGGCTACTCAACGATAAAGAGATATTTCCTATTTTGGAAACATTTTTAGTCTCTTTGTCTTGACCAGTGTCATAAATATTTTATGTAACAGCTGGAGCTGAAGGGCAGTCTTTGAAACTTTGAAAAATTGGGTCACAATTGGTTTGACCTAAGCAAATTCAGGAGAGCATACATCTTCAAGAAATAATTCCCCTTCATTATTTATAAGAACATAGAAGCAGATGTACAATTGTCCCTGATGTAATTTTCATACATAAAATATCATGTCCATAGAAAACACTGTCAGTTAGCACAATGCACTATTTGATTCTGAGGTAGCATTGCCTCTGTCATTGTATTTAAGAAACAACACTTCTGTTATGTGAATGGATAGCCTCCAGTTCTGTTTCATTTGACAATACCCACTGGGTTTCAGATTCTCAGTAAACATTTTTAAATGTTTTTTAAATGTTATTTTTAAATATGTCTGTCTATTTATCCTATCTACCTATTATTTATTTACCATCTATTTACCTATCAATCTGCTTTCTGTCATTCTATCTACAATTTATCTGCTATAATATGTAGGTTTATAATTTATCTTATGATTTATACTGTATCACTTATCATCTATATCTATCATATATCTAATATATGCTATCTTTTTATATAATAATTTTTGCTCAGTTAGACACATTTTTATATTTATATATACATATATTTCTAAATGTATCCTGTTGAGTCCTTATAATTTTACTATACATGAACATTTTCATGGCACACTATTTGGCACAGGACAGCCAATTGATGTGTTCTTTCTAGAGCAGGCCATTTCTTCCGATTGCTCCCAGCTTAACTCAATTTCGTGTAGTTCTTTGTGTAAGGTTGAGGTCTTAAGGGCTTTACTTGTGGGAAGTTTGGCATATATTTATCTGATGTTATTATTTATATATTTATCTGAATCTGTATTATGTGTAACATAGGAGAAAATCTACAGCATTTTTTTTCTTTTTTCTTTTTTGTTTTTTTGTTTTTTTGTTTTTTTGTTTTTTTGAGACAGGGTTTCTTTGTAGCTTTTGGGGCCTGTCCTGGAATTAGCTCTGGTAGACCAGGCTGGCCTCAAACTCCCAGAGATCTGCCTGCCTCTGCCTCCTGAGTGCTGGGATTAAAGGCATGTGCCACCACCGCCTGGCCCATAGAGGTTTTTTTTTTTTTTTTTTTTTTTTGTAGTAGTAGCTAACTCTCCCACTCTCCCATCTGTCTCTCTGAAGTCCATCAGAATTTCTGATTTACAATTCTGGTGCATACAAATATTTCAGATGAGTTTTTATCCTCTCTTCTTGCTAACCTTTCTTAAAAAGTGTTCCGAAGTGCAGGGATATTAATATAAATACATTAGTATTTTTTTTTCTTTCTTACAAAATCCATGTTAGATAATGGAATTAATTTCAGTAGAGACATATATCACTTTAAAACAGTAAGTAAAAATGTCTAAATTACAAATCCCTATATAAATTCTGGTCTTGGCTCAGTTTTACTTTGAGAGAAGTTTTTTTTTTTTTTGATCTATTTATTTATTTATTTATTTATTTTTAAATATAATTTTTTATTGAAAAAAAAAGATTTCCGCCTCCTCCCCGCCTCCCATTTCCCTCCCCGTCTCCCTTTTCCCCCCTCCTCCCTCTCCTCTCCCCCTCCCCCCACTCCTCTCCCCCTCCCTCTCCAGTCTGAGGGGCAGTCAGGGTTCCCTGCCCTGTGGAAAGTCCAAAGTCCTCCCCGCTCCATCCTGGTCTAGGAAGGTGGACATCCAAACTGGCTAGGCTCCCACAAAGCCAGAACATGAAGTAGGATCAAAACCCAGCGCCATTGTCCTTGGCTTCTCAGCAGCCCTCATTGTCCGCCATATTCAGAGAGTCCGTTTTTATCCCATGGTTTTTCAGTCGTAGTCCAGCTGGCCTTGGTGAGCTCACAATAGATCAGCCCCACTGTCTCCGTGGGTGGGTGCACCTCTCGTGGTCCTGACTTCTTTGCTCATATTTTCCCTCCTTCTGCTCCTCCTTGGGACATTGGGAGCTCAGTCCGGTGCTCCAGTGTGGGTCTCTGTCTCTATCTCCATCCATCTCCAGATGAAGGTTCTATGGTGATATGCAAGATATTAATCAGTATGGCTATAGAGAAGTTTTTAATTGAAATTTTCTCCTGTGGTTGAGGATATGAGGTAGATTTTAAGCAATGAAACCCACTTGTTTCTCTGTTTATTTTGTTATTCAAGGGGTACATCACCTTTACTCACTGGACATTCCTGATAACAAACTTGGATTTTTAAGAGATATCAAAGGTAAATAATCTAGGTACTCTTCAGTGATCTCTTTGATGGGTTTTGTTCATTTTTTAAAATGAAGTCTATGTCTACTAAACTTTCTAAGAACTCATAACATCCTCTTATTTCCCAAGTGTCTAAGCAGGTCACATATTGATCCATCATATAACTTTTCTACTTTATACCAGAATATTAATTTGTTAACTGTGGAAGTACCCATATGGTCCCTTTTGTTTCCTTGTTGGTAGTATTGTTTTCAGTTTGCTGTATTGAAATATAGGTAAACATGCATGTTAATGTACTGAATGATGTGTTTAGAACTGATGTGTACATGGAACATGAAAGTGTGTTTCATTCCTACAAACTCTAAGGGAATTGATAGTGCTTGGACTGTTGGATTGATCACATCATATCATCTTCCCTTAGAGGACAGGATTCTCTTGAGTGCAAAGGATATATCGATCCAAATCCTTTGTATTCTAGCATCTGGAAATTATATAGTTAACAATAAACAAGATGGAATTTTTGCTTAAAGAAAAATATTTATGCAGCATTTTGGAAGTGTCCAACAAACCTAAGAAGTGAAAACTAAAAATGGAATACCTCACTTAGCGGCACCAGGCATCTGGCAATTTTCTCCTTCCCCTGTACACTACCCTTAATATCTGCCTAAAAATGATTATTGTGAAAGTACTGTCTTTTAATGTCCTATCTGTTCAAAAAGGACATATGAACAAACATATAACCTACTCCAGACTTAAATAAACACCATGTAGCATCCTTTCAAATACGAATACTCAAAGCACATCTTACCGGAACTGAAATCCCCTCCATCTAAGTCTGTGCTGTAAATACCACATAGTCTTAACACTTGTGGAAAATGTTTCTTTTATGGTGTGCACAGAAAAGTCAAGACAGAGAGGGCTGAACATCAAAGAAGAAGAAAAATGATAAGAAGAATTGAAAACGACAAAGACAGAGAAGAGTGAGTTTTATTTGAACTGCTTAGATAAAGTTTCAGCTTCATCTGAATGCTGGGGATGTCCATTTGGTCATGTTAACAAATGATTTCTATCTTCTATCATTCTCTTTCTTTATCCTGGATATCTCTCTCTCTCTCTCTCTCTCTCTCTCTCTCTCTCTCTCTCTCTCTCTCTCAGTTCTCCTTTTCCCCCTTCACTCCCTCTCTTCTTATCAATCTTCCTATCATCTCATTCTTGTCCTTTCCTACCTTTCACTTTCCTCTTTGGCCTGTCTATCTCTCTTTCCATCTTCTTTCTTCCTCATTTCTTATTTTCTCATTTCTCATCTTCTGTTTTCTTCATTCCTTCTTCCATCTCATTTAAAAAAAAAGCATCAGTTGCATTTGTGACACAGTATAAGAAACAAAAATAGTTAATGTGAAAATATGTCATTGCAGAAAAAAAAAAACCTGAAGAAAGTATTGATTTTCGAAAAGGGTCATGGTACAAGGTCTTGGGTTTTGATATATGATGGTGATACTAAGAGTGATAGTTTGTCAAATGATACAAATCTTCTGGTGAGAAATAACAAGGTTCCAGGAAAAAAGAGGTGGGCTCACTCTGGAGTTGTACAGCCAAATTACCTCAAAGAGGAAAGAGAATAGGTTACAACTTTGTAATACTAAAGAAACTGCTTGCCCTGATAGGTTAAAACATAGGTGGGAGGAGTAAACAGAATAGGATGCTGGGAGGAAGAGGAAGTGAGCTCAGACTCGACAGCTCTGCTCTCTGGAGCAGAGGACATGCTTCGTTCTCCCAGACACATGCGATGAAGCTCCTACCCAGGATGGACATAGGCTAGAATCTTCCCGGTAAGCACACCTAGCGGTGCTACACAGATGATAAGAAATGGGCTAAATTAATATGTGAGAATTAGCCTATAAGAGGCTAGATAGAAATGGGCCAAGCAGTGTTTAAATGAATACAGTTTGTGTGTTGTTATTTCAGGGCATAAGCTAGCCAGGCGGCCGGGGTGCTGGGAACGCAGCCCCGCCGCTCCTATTACAACAGGCATGTTCCAACCCCTACAGAAAGTTGGCTTAGTGGCACATGCCTGAAATCTCATCACACAGGAGGCAGCTGTTGGTGAATCAGAAGTTTAATTTCAACCTTGACTACACAGGAGGTTCAGGGTCAGGTTGAGAGATGTAAGACATTGTCTCAAAAGAAGAAATAAAATGTACACATATACTTACCAATAATTCTTTACTAATTCTTCCTATAGTAATCTATCTATACTTTTAGAACTTCAGGGATAATTTATCATTTAAGATTCTTGTCTTTGAAATATAGGGTATGTACTTTACTGACTGATTTATTTTTATTATTACAAAAGGTTTCTTCTCTCATACAATGCAACCATAGTTTACCCTCCTCCTATTACTCAAAGCTTCTCACCTACTCTTCCCCATATTCACTCCCTCTCTGTTTCTCTTCAGAAAGGATCAGTTCTCCAAGAGACAGCATTATAAAACAAAGCAAAACAAGATACAATATGTCAAAAGTTCTTAAACTGGCTGGACAAGGCAGCCCAATAGGAGGAAGCGTCCTAAGAAAAGACAAAAGGGTCAGAGACACTTTACTCCCTTTGTTAGAAGTATTAGAAAAACAGCATCCTAATGTCCATAACACCTACACAGAGTATCTGGTGCAGAACCATGTGGGCTTTGAGCTTGCCAGTTCAGTCTCTGTGAGCTTATATGAGTCCTGCATAGTTGATTTAGTGGAGAATCTTTCACCTCCTATTCTGCAGGGATACACAGTCTCTGAGATGAGGACCCGATGGAGATCTTCAATTTATATTCTCTCTATGCATAGTGTTCTGACTGTGGGTCAGATGCAGTGTTTCCCGTCTTCTTCCAAAGGAATACTCTCTGTTGGTTCTTTTCTTCTTTTTTGCTGGTCATGTTTGGTTCTACCTAATGTCTATGAACTATTTCCAATTCCTGACCATCCAGGCAGTATCAGGCATGGGCTCCTTCTTGTGGAATTAGCCTCAAGTTAAATCAGACATTGGTTAGCGACTTCCACATGTTCTGTGTCACTACTATCCCAGTATATCTTGAAACCTGGACACCAACCCAGCCACAAAAATCAGCCCCCACCAATCTGTCTTCCCATCAAGATGCTGGAACAATGGTGACATAAAACTTGCAGAAGTCACTAACTTAAATGCATACTTTCTCTATTATGCCACAATCAAGAGAGAAAAAAATGTAAATGAGACCAGAAATTCTAAAATCATTGTACATGAGAACATCACAAAATTTTAAAGTACACTTCTCAACCCACAGTCCATGATTTTCTCATTGTCATGTTCTGTCTCTTGTTGGGGAAGAAAGCATGTCTTCGACAGCTGTCATGAGTGACATAGTAGTTTTTGTAATTATGAAGCATGGAATTGAACACAGTCTATTGACAAGAAGTGTGATATATTCCAGTAATGCCAGCAGTCAAAAAGCTGAAGTGGTAGGTTCATGAATTCATGAGAAACCGGGGTTGAGTATCGAGGCAATATAGAAAGAAGGAAGGATGCAGGAGTAAAGGAGGTAGAGAGGAAGCACTAAAATTCAAAAAGGTATGCTAGGGTGTGGTTGGTGCACACCTTTAATTTGAGCACTTAAGAGCCTGAAGCAGGCAAATCTCTCAGCACAAGGCCAATCTGGTCTACATAGCAAGTTCCAATACAACAAGGCTATCATAGAGAAACCCTGACTCAGACAAACAAAAAAATGTACCATAGTCTACTTCTCCATAGGGCTCAATATTGCAAAAATATTTCTTTTATTCTGTATGCCCGGAATATTAATAGACACTAGGCCAAAGAATAAGGAAAAACCAAGCTGCACACATGCAAAAATACATCAAATTTGACTTTCTATTTTGGTTTGTTTTGTTATGTGTTCAGACAAGCTTTCCCTCTGTAGCTCAAGTCCAACTTTTCATCCTGTCATAGCTTCTGAGTAAAGGTCTGTACATTTATACCCAGAAATAGGAACTATTTTGACAAAATTTCCTTTGTGTGGTTTAATGGTTGCTGAGACTTAAAACTGATATCAGAGATGTGAAGAATTTAATGGCCAGATGATGTGGGAGTCCCCTCTGTGGGCTGTGATTACCATTAATGAATAAAGAAACTGCTTTGGACTTACAGCAAGGCAGAACTTAGGTAGGCAGGGAAAGCTAGGCTGTATGCTGGGAGGAAGAAGGGTGGAGTCAGAAGATGCCATGGGGCCGCTGGTGGAAAGAGAAACTTTGCTGGTAGGCCACGACCTCATGGTTATGTACAGATTAATGGATATGGATTAAATTAAGATATAAGAGTTAGCCAATAAGAAGCTAGAGCTAATGGGCTAAGCAGTGATTTAATTAATACAGTTTCTGTGTGGTTGATTATTTTGGATCTAAGGGGTGGGGTGAACAAGCGGGCCTTCCTCCTACAGTCATACATGAGAGATTGACAAATTAAGGAAACAAATATTTACGCTTACTTGGTTAAAAATTCAGTCCCTACATTCTGCAGAATATCTTTCTGAGAGTAGAATGTAGGAAATTTTGTCAAAATTGTTAACATTTCAAATCTTACACTGTACCTCCAAGACTGCAAGGACTTTGTCTACCAAAGTGTGCAGAAAGAGTGATCCATATTTCCAAAGGAAAACAAAATACAACACATAACTGCTATCTCCGTATCTCACAGAATAGTATATGCCCAAGCGGAGTATCGATACACACTTTATTTAAAGTTTTCAATGATCACACAGATAAGAATGAATATTAGTGAATATCTTCTGTTTGGAATACTATTGCTTTAATGATGTATCTATAAGCGTCTGCAAGGCATGAGGTTCATCCCAGAGGATGCACCAGGGAGGGAGGTGAACTCTCTAAAATGTAGTAAGTGTGCAGTTGGAATCTCACATGTGGTTTTATATGACAAGGCTCCTCAATTTGTTGTAACTAGAAAAATCCTTATATAGACAAGATTGGGAATGTTCTTATAAGATTTTTTGTTTTGAGATGGTTTCTCCTATAATTAGAATCTTCAGAATGTCCTTCAACATGTGAACAAAGGTTGACCCCTAACACATGGTCCTATTTTGCAATGTTATTATTTTTTTTTTTAAATGAACCTATTGAGAGTGGTACAGTTTAATCTGAGATATATTTCATAAAATCATGGGTTTCAATACTTGATCCCCAGCATGAAGTACTGTTTTGGAAGTTGTTCCAGCTTTAGAAGTTGGAACCTTACTAGAGGAAGTGAGTTGGAGGTGGCAGCCTTGAGGGCCAGCCCTGATTTCTGCTCATTCTCTGCTTTCTGACTTTGAATGCAATGTGACCACTAACTTTCTTTTTCCGTCATGACTCCTACTGCTTGTTACCATGATTTTCATGCCATAATAGAATATATCCTTCAGAAACTGTATGTCAAAGTAAAACTCCCCCTTTAAGTTCCCTTTATTAGGATATATTATCATTGACAAGGAAAAGTGATGAATACATGGAGGTCTTGAAATCATTGAGCGTATGCTCTCTATAGTGGTTTGTATGAGTTTATCTTTCATAGGTTTGATATTTCAAGACTTTATTTCAAGTTGTTGGGGTTTAGGGAAGATTTTAAGAGCCATGGTTGGTCAAATAAATATTCTTAATTTGTTTCATTTCCCACAATAATTACTATAGCAAAGAAGTGAAAATTATTTTATTCCAATCACACACTATAATAATATCAAAGGTACTTCAAGCTTTCAGCAATTTTATAAACTCTGGTTGTTAATTTTTTTTGTTAATTTTTCTCACAGTAGGGTTATCTTGAAAGAGCAAACCTCAATAGGGAAAATACCTGTAAATTTGCTGGCTACATTCTTTTTGTTTGTTTGTTTGTTTTTAGGAATAGGCATGGTTTCATTGTGTAGACGACTGTTCTATATCCCACTATGTAGACCAGGTTGACCTCAAACTCACAAAAATCCAGCTGCCTCTGCCTCCCAGATGCTGGGATTGAAGACATGCACCATAACTGCCAGGCATAGTTTCCTTTTTACTGGCAGTTATGAAGAGCATATCTTTAATGTTTATATCCACTTCTTTTTCCTGGTAGCACACACTTCATAAAGCACTGAATGATATTTGCACCAGTGAATGAAATTGATAATTGAACAATATGATAATTCTTATTTTGATATATCCAGATTTCTTGTTTTAGCCACCTTTACATATGACAACATTCTTTAACATGCCACTTACATTTAATTATGTCCCGAGTAATTTATTATTTTTTCTAAATGATCTATTTAGAACTGACTGTAACAACATTATTCTTGAGAAATGAAATAATTTATATAATTTTTGAGATACACTTATGCTTATTTTATATACAGATATTTTGCTTGGGGGCTCAGTGGTTAAGAGCATTGTCTCCTATTCCAATGGTCCTGAGTTAAATTCCCAGCAACCACATGGTGGCTCACAACCATCTATAATGAGGTCAGGTGCCCTCTTCTGGCCTGAAGGCATATATTGTATACTAAATTGTAGCGCACACGGAGATGTAGCGCGCACCATGGTGCTGTCATGTCAGGGGCACGGGGCCTGGGCGCCATTTGCTGTTCCACCTCAAACTTGACAGATTGTGTGCAACTTGACAGACAACTTGTGCGCATGCGCGCGCGAGGCCCCCCCCCCCAACGCTGGGAGTATTTCGATCTGGCCATCCGATCTGGCCAATCATAATTTAAGCACGATCACTCCATTCTGGCCTGAGCCATTGGGTTGATGACACGTCAGGGCTTTGTCTGGCACCCTATATATTCTTCTGCTTCACGGGGACGGGGTCTTTTTGCCTCTTTACAACCTCAAGTGTAAGTGCTCCAATAAAGTGTGTTCTGAGAAGAATCCTATTGCGGTCGTCTCTTCTGCTGGCGGGAGCGGCGTGCTGCACTAAATAAATAAATTTTTAAAAAAAGAAAAAAAAAAGATATTTTGCTTATAAGAATGCCTAGTACCAATTTATGTCATTTTCCTTACTGTATGTGTATGTGTTTTGAATGAACATATCCATCTATTTTCTCATGAACTGTTGAAATAGGTAAGCGGCGGCGGGGCTGCGTCCCCAACACCCCGGCCGCTTGGCTAGCTCATGCCCGAAATAACAACACACAAACTGTATTCATTTAAAGAACTGCTTGGCCCATGAACTCTAGCCCTTACAGGCTAATTCTCGCATATTAATTTAGCCCATTTCTAATAATTGTTTGTAAGCATCCCAAGGTGCGCTTACCGGGAAGATTCTAGCCAAAGTCCATCGTGGTGTCTCTGCTCCAGAGAGCAGAGCTCTTGGGTCTACCCGGGAGAGCTGAGCATGGCGTCTCTGCTCCAGAGCGCAGAGTCTCCACGTTGGGCGCCAGATGAAGGCATAAGTCACGAACAAAGCAACACCAGTTTGGAGTTATGATTAATAGGGTGTTATTTATTTAAAGGGGAAAAACTTACAGATCACAATCCCAGACAACAGCCATCTGCGCAACCAGGAAGGGAGTCTCGTCTCCAGCGGAGCCGTAAGAGAAGAGAGCAAGCAGAGGAAATAGCCGCTTTTTTAAAGGGAGTGAGACCACGCCCCAATGGGCTGGTATCACAGCAGCTATTGGTTGGAGGGGCGGAAAGACCTCCCGCAACAATGAACAATACAGAATTAAATAACAGTTGCTAGCAAAGTGATAACATTGACAAAAATGCATGTACAATTTAAAATGCAAGGAGTAATAACAAAATAGAAAAAAATTGAATAAAAATTACAATTGTGATAATTATGTGGGATTCAATCCCTCATGGATAGTGACAGTAAGACATAATAAAACATTCAGTATTAAGCTATCTTATTTTGCCCATATTCTTCTATTATTCCCCTCCATTAAGTGACCACCTCCATGTCTCCTTCCTTGTTTCTTGGTTTGCACAGGTTCTCCAAGTTAAATAGAATTAAAAACTTGAATCCATGATCTGTATATGAGAAACAACATAAGACATTTGTCCTTCTTGACCTAAGTTACATCGCTCAGTATAATTTTTTTTCAATTCCATTCATTTATTTGCAAATCTCATTATTCTTCAGAGCTGAATAAACTTATGTTGTGTATATGTATATATCTTAGTCAAGGTTCTGTTGATGTGAATAGACACCATGACCAATGCAACCCTAATAAGGAAAGCACTTCATTGAGACTTGCTTACAGTTTCAGGGTTTATTCTATTACCAGCATAGCAGGAAAGATGGCAGCATTCAAACATACATGGTGCAGGAGATCAAGCTTGAAAATTCTACACCCAGATCTACAGGCAGCAGAAAAATAGCCACTGTCCTGGCTTGGTCCCATGAAAACCCTGTTCGTAGTGAAAAGTTTTCTCTAACCACAGCTGCTGCAACAAGGACACATCTCTAATTTTGTCACTCCCTAATGACTAAGCATTCAAATATGTGATCTTATGGGGGCTATTCTTATTCAAACCAACACAGTATCTTAGTTTCCTTATTGGTTCTTCTTTTGAAATGAGTATTCATCATTCATATTCCTTTTTAAAAGAAAGGATTTTATACCTGAGTAGACTATGTTCTCATCATAGATACTTCTCCTTTCCTACCTCTCACTCTTCCTGTGTTTCCCATATGACCCTGTCAAATACAAGTCTTTCTCTATAATTAATATGAAAGCATATAATTATATAAGCAAAATATATATCTTACTGAGTCAAGGTAATGCTACACACACACACACACACACACACACACAGTTTGTGGGTGTATAGCTAAGAGCATGGGAAAACTGGTCCCTAAAGAAAAATGACTCATTTCCCTCAACAGCCTGAAATCCTTCAGGTAGCTGATGAACCTTGTGATTCTGTCTTCTTTCCATGCCAGAATGTGAATGTTAGTAGTCTGGTGCAAGTTTTATTTAAGTATGTATATTGCTGAGAGTTCATGGGTGTAACCCTTGTCAGGCTCTGAAGAAAGTATTTCACAGAAGTCTTCCAAATTCTCTGAATGTTAAGATTATTTCAAACCCTCTTCCATGACATTTCCTGAGTTTTGAGTATAATATTTTTGTTATAGATGTCCAGTTAAAAGATATGCACACCACAGTCACTAACTTTATGTACTTTTTACCACTTTTGATACAGAAATAATATCCTCAACCTATTCCCCCCCAAAATTCTTCTTGATGAAGATGAGTGCTGCATTTATATCCACTCTGTGGCCATAAGGATGGCTACTTAGAAGGAGGTTGAATATTCCAGCAGTTAAGGAAAGAGGTGGCAGTAGGCCCTCCTCCTGGGAATACAACCTCTCCAATGTTGGGGGAAGAGGGTTGCCTGGGTTATAAAAACCAGACACAATTACCTTCATGCTGAGTAGAACTTAAGTCCAAAAAGACAACTGTACCTTCAAGATATTAGTGTCAATATTGAGCAAATATTTTTGGATTGTATTTCTCGTAGTTCACAAGATTTACACAGTGGTGGGACTGTTAATAATTTTGTTCCCTTAAAAGCATATATAGCACCATAAAATACTGTAAGAGCTACCCTCAAGGAAAAAGGTTCCAACTTGTTTTGTCTATTTCCTAGAACTCAAATATGTGGTGTCTTCAGCAATGTGGTCTTACCTTCAAGTTCTGGAAAGCAACCAAGTTCAATTGCAATAACCTGCATTGTTGTGGGGGGGGTCTCTTGGACACCATAATGAACAATTTAAAGGGATGTGTTATATGTTTTTAATCCATGACATTAATCAATGGGTAAATAAATACAAATTGAGAGTCATCTAAAAATTTAAATGCTTATTTTTTATTTTTTGTTTTAAAAATTGGAAACAATCAGTAGTTGTAACGAATTTATATGTAAATATGCTCATGGTTTAGTGACTGGTCTGCTATAATTAATTTTTAGTAAGTATATATAGTAATAGGTTTCAATATGAAATTTTCATACATGATTATCACTATACTTACACTTGTCCTCTGTCTCTCACTTTTGACCCCCTCTTCTGGTCCCGTTCCTGTTGCTAATAGTCTTCTTTTCCTTCATGTATGTGTGTTAGTGTGTACACATATGAAAGAATATGTGTCATATTTGTATCCCACCACTTTGTACTTTCATCTTCATCTGAATCCATCTCTCCCCCACACAGTGCTCTTTCTACTTTTGTATAATATATATTTAAAATATGGTATACATGTGAGAGAAATGATAATTTTTGTATGATTTGGTTGGCCTCTGTTGTTTCTCATATCTAATTTTTACTCTACCATTTTTAAATCATTGTCAATATATAGTTTATAAATTATAAATCTTATGTTCATATTTGTATATAACTCTATTGGCACACAGGAAGGAAATTTATGGTAAGGATTGTCAAACAGACAAGTCAATAAACAATCTCAAAATCAAGATTTAGGCATCAGTTTTGAGACTGCAAAGAAGTTTAAAATAATTTTATTATTAAGATAAAGCCACTAGTGGAAAATGCAGGCAACACTGAAGATCAAATATTATCTGAGAATAGAGATGAAAAAAATCATCCCAAACAAATGTAATTTTAGATGATAGATTAATAGTTATTTTAAAAGTCAAGCCAATGTGGTAAAAAAGAAGAAGACAGCAAAAAAACATCCTTCAAGGCATGAACTACATGTGGGTAATACCAGAACACTGAAGGGCTCTGAGCTGATAGTGCACAATCTACCTTACAGTATTGTGTATTGAAAATGACGGACAAAGACAATAATTCAAAGCAGAAATACTCCTGAAATTTTAAATGAGAATTTAATAGATAAAGTTTATGCCAAATGCTTTTAAAAATTAGTGTCAACTTCTCATATATCTTCTACCTTGTCATATGCACAACCACTTTCCCTGTTTAAATCCTTCAAAAAAGCATAGAGCTGTTATAGTTCAGAACCCTACAATGACACTTGAATACCACTTGAAACTCATTGCTTATGTTAGAACTCTTTTTGGGATAGATTTAACTGAGTGTTTGAAGAATATATCCATGTAAAGGATTACAAGAAACTAGTTTACCTGCCTTTAAATGCTTCTGCATTCTAAATTTTCATCCTCCATCCTCTGGCAACCACTGGTGTACCCCTAGAATCATAGTAGTATTGTCTTTTCCAGACTATTTAGTAGTTGGAATCATACTTATGAAAGCTTCTAATATCAGGATTTTTGTCAATGAATGTTGTAAAATTTCACTTTGTGACTAAATTGTTCATTTTGTTTTGGCACTGTGTAAATAGTCTATTTCACAGATATATTGAATTTTACCTATTCAAAGCACATCTTTATGGATTCCTAGATTTTGGAAATTGTGAATGAGGTGAGTATATACTCAACTTGTGTGGATGTTTTGTATTAAATTATTTCAGGAAAATGTTCAGGAATATGATTTCTTTTCATATAGGAAGAGTATGTTTTAAACTTAGAAATTCCAAAATGTCACTATCAGTTCTTATTCCTGCTAAAAAAAGAATCTGAGTTACTGTTATTTCATTTCCTTTCAAAATTTGATGTCCCTGCTTTATATTTTGGTCATTAAAAGAGATATATAAGTTTATCTGTTTACTTTAGTTTCAACACTCCGAATAGTGTACATTGTGCTTAAATGCCAACCGTATGTGTTCTTCATTCAGAAACCTTTCTAGATTCTGTGCTTTTAATATTATCAATGACATTCTTTAATGTATATAATTTTTACAGGTAAATATATGTAAATAAATGCTGCTATAAAAGTTTTGGAATATATAAAATCCATAGATATGTAGAATATCTGTTACTTTTGGTTCTTATGTTTTATTAATTTAAGATATTGGATAGGAGAACAAAGCAAGTTGTCTTGGAGGATGCTTCAAGGGCAGCTAGATTTGACTGAATGCCTACATCCAATAAAACAAAAGGGATTTAAGTGCATGCCCTGTAGGTATTCTAGTTTTAAGGTAAAGGGCAGTGTCCATATTTAAATTCTCAGTCAGCTTTTTACAGTAACTCTTCTTGTTATTGACTTTGTGTGTGGTACCCAAAGTATATATTCTTTTTAGGTTTCTTTTTAAAAAGATTTTTGTGTGTATTTTGCCTTCATTTGTGCATGTTTAATGTGTCTATAGTGGTCTGAAAACAGAAAGGGGTGTTGAATTGGATCCCCTAGCACTGGAATAAGGGATCATTGTGAGCTACCACATGGGTGCTGGGAACTGAATCTGGATGTTTGGAAAGTCAGTCAGTACTTTTAACCTCTAAGCTATTTCCTCATCCCCAAGTGAATTATTCTTACAAATGAAATATAAAATTCTTCTTGTTAGAAATAGATGAAGAAATTACATGCTTAGCTCCATGGCATGTAAGCATCCTGGATGTTGGGGATTGAATATATCCATGTTCAAAAAAGAAATTAGCTCTATTTTTCCACACTCTGTATTTTCCCCAAATGAAATTGTATCAGGCTTTATAAAACGTCACGGTTGCACAGTACTTTACTGATTCTTTCAGAATGAATTTTAATCAACCATATCTCTCTTTAACAATGAAAACATAAAATCCCACTAAAAGGAACAGGAAAATAATTCAATTTTCCACTATAATTAATTTATAAATGCACTGTAATTAATAAACTTCCCTTAGGGAAGGCATTCTGTGCTGCATCAGTAATCCTTTTTTAGAGTAAGAATGAAATAATCCCATGAATGTTTGCTGAATGATGAAGCCTCAAACATACTGATTGAGAAGCGTCACCATAGTGAAATTTTAATTGGTCTTAGTAATAAAACCCAGAGTCAGATATCAGGAGTTGAAAGCTGAAACTAGAACAGCCAGCTAGTAATTCTTACCTCTATGCTATTCTCAAACCAAATGGAATATCCTGTCTCTGCGAGTCCTCAGATTGAATGCTGAGCTCCTGTCTCTTCCTGCCTTATATATTCCTCTCTTCATCCAGCCATATAACTTTCTGTCTTCACCGCCTTAGTGCTGGGACTAAAGATGTGAGCCACCACCACTTCACTCTGTTCAATTTCATGTAGCCCAGGGTGGCTTTGAACTAATAGAGATCCATCTGCCTCTGTCACCCAAGTGCTAGGATTAAAAGTGTGTGCCACCACTGCCTGATCTCTATGATTAACTAGTGTAGCTTGCTCTGCCCTCTGATCTTCAGGCAAGCTTTATTCGTTAAAGCACAAAGAAAATGTCACCACAAATTCCCTTAGTGATTTCTTCATGCCTGTGGTAGTTTGAATGAGGATCACCACCATAGACTCATACAATTGAGCCCTCAGCCCCTCCCCCCACATTAGTGAAACTATTTGAGAAAATCAGGATGTGTGGCATTGATGAAAGAGATGTATCATGGAGGATGAGAGTTGACTCCTGCTAGATCCAGTTAGTTCTCTCTCTCTGCCTTATGCATTTAGAATCAAAATAGAAGCTCTTAGCTTCTGCTTCAATGCCATGATTTCCTTCCTATCTGTTACCACACTCCCCAGGATGATGAGGACTCATGATGTTTTATCATTGGCAATAGAAATTAACTAAGATAATGTTTTAAACTGCGGGCACCTATGGTTTTTCATTACAAATTTTTATTGGTAAAAAAATTTTCTTTCAGATCTCCAGAATAGTTATTGTAGGAAAATATCCTGGTAATTTGCCCATTAAATTTTCTGTTTTTATTAGAAACAGAAACTCTAGTAAATAAAATGACTATGATTTCAGAAAAAAATTAATTAAGATTCTGTACATGTTCTTTTCACATTTATCAAGTATGGGGTCACTAAACTTTTCCCTACATTGTAGATTGTCCAAAACTTAGTGGAGTAAAGTAACACCTATAAAGTTCCCGAGTCTGCAATAATAGGGAAGCTAAACTGGGTAGAATGTTTCTGGTGACCCAAACTGATTGCCCAGACTCTTAAAAGCAAGAAATAAGCTATCAGGTTTCCTAATTACACATATGTTCACAAGTTTCCCTATGTCAGTAGACATTAGTTATATCCAAGTGAAGAAGACATTGACCCTAGTTCTCAGTTGAAACAAATGTCAAAGGGTTTGTATGTGGGAGAATTATATGTATTTGTCAATCATGTATTTTAATAAAATGCTCATTGGCCAGACAGGAAGTATAGGCAGATCAACCAAACAGGAAGTAGAGGCAGGGTGATGAGAATAGGAGTATTCTGGGAAGAAGGAAGCCCATTCCCCCCATTCCAGCCCAGACCACTGAAGAGGCAATATGTGACCTGCCCAGCTGAACAAGGTACCGAGCCACGTGGCTAATGTAGATAAGAATAATGGATTAATATAAGTGATAAGAGCTAATAAGAAATCTGAGCTAAGGGGCCAATCAGTTTATAGCTAATGTAGACTCTGTGATTTCTTTGGGGCTTGCTGGCTTTGGGGTATTGGGTGGGACAGAAACCCCAACAGGCAGGCCCTCACGCTATAGAATTGCACCTAGATGTGGATAACTGAAGCCACAGAAAAGCTGAGAAAGCTTGGGAAAGAATAGAGTAAAGCATGTTTTCTTGGTAGCAACAATCTCTCGGTCAGCTCTGCTTGCTAGAGGCAAGCAAGCACTCTCATTTAAGAGAGGTTTCCTGACTCAGCTTTAGCTGCAAAGCTTTCAGCTCTTTTAAGAGGTCCTGCCAGGAAACACTTAAATGGTGTTGATGAAAAGCTAAATGCATGCTTTTCAGTTTTCAGCCGTAGCAGGCAAAAGGCTGTGCCGTTTTTAAATGCCGAAGTTCTGGCCTGTCTTGCCAGGGCAAACTCTGACTCTTTCAGGCAGGTGGTCTGACTGACTGTGGTCTGTGAGCAGAATGCTGCACCTTGCTTGCTGGAAAGGACCTTGAAATGCCACAGAGTTGTGGCAATAAAAATGGCTCCAGCGGTACCTCTGCCATGAGGCTGGAAAGCTAAGGAATGGGCTGGATCTAGCCATCAAAGCCATGGCTTATATCCTCTCCATAAAGACTCACGTGGGCCAGGCAGTGGTGGCGCACGCCTTTAATCCCAGCACTCGGGAGGTAGAGGCAAGCAGATCTCTGTGAGTTCGAGGCCAGCCTGGTCTACAAGAGCTAGTTCCAAGACAGGAACCAAAAGCTACGGAGAAACCCTGTCTCGAAAATCAAAAAAAAAAAAAAAAAAAAAAAAAAAAGACTTGTGGTCAGAAAAAGAGAGATATACAGTAAAGAGAGATTCAAAGATGAAGAAAACCTCTAAATGGTTTACAGTGTGTTAAAAATATATACAGACTAAAAGTTAAAGATCTTAAGTTAAAAAAAAAAAAGAGTAGTTGGGTGTGGTGGTATACACCTTTAATCCAAATGCCTGGAAGGCAGAGACAGAAGGATCTCTGTGAGTTCAAGGACAGCCTGGTCTACAGAGTTATTCCAGGGCAAAGGTATACAGAGAACCTGTCTCAAAAAGTAAAAGTGAAAATAAAAGAAATAGAGGTTAAAACAAAGCTGCACAAAAATGGAAAATACACAGAGAATCTTGATACTGTATGCTATTGTGCTCTATTTGAATTGTTTGAATGCTGAGGAAGGAGAAACAGCTGCTAAAAAATATTTGTTTATAAATGCTGCTGAACTAATCCAAGATAGATATTTTGAAAATACCTTGACTTCAAAATTTGGATCTAAGGTTATGATATTTTGGAAAAGTCCTTCTTTTTGTTTTCATAGAGGATGAGACACTATGGATTGCTTCTATCCCAACATGGTATGATAGACCACACCCTCCTGAAAGGTTGCTGTGAACACCTTCAAAAAATTACTTCAATCAACAGCTCTCTGAGATGAATCTAGCACACAGGTTATACCATGAAAGACCTGAATAACAGCATCCCCATTCAGCAGGAAGCAGTTTGGAGAGAAATAACTGCACCCATATTCCCAAATATTGTTTATAAATGTTCTTTTACATTTAAAAGGGGGATATGATGTAGATATAAATAATTTACATTGGTATAAATTTTACTTTATTGGTATAAAGTTAAGGTCAATTTTTTTATGTTATATATTTCTGCTCTTGATTAAGGTATTGTGATTGTGTAGTTCATTTAAAAATGTATGTATAATTAGTAAATATACATTGTTAATGGATAATCATCAATAATAATCATGTTAGTTAGATTTTCTAAATATGGTGAGAAATATAATCAAATTCATCATTTTGTCATCTGAATGGTTATGAAATTTAACTGTCCAAATTAATATTTTAGTAAGAATTCAAATTTATTTTAAAAGAAACAATTCTTTCTTTTGTTTTATAACTTCCTTGACAATTAATTTTTTTGTGACTTAAATGAGAATGGCTCCAAAAGATTCATTTATTTGAATGCTTGGTCCCCAATTCGTAAACTGTGAGATGGATTACTAACTGTGACCTTCTTGAAGGAGGTCATGGGCAATTGACTTTGAGGGTTTAAGGACCACCATATGACAACCCCAGTTAGCACTCTCTGCCTACTGCTTATGGATCAGATATAAGCTCTCAGTTATTATTCCAGTGCCATGTCTGCTGACTGACACCATGCTCCTACTACGGTTTTCAGGTATGAAACCTATGCAACTATGTGTACCAAACTAAACTATATCAGTAGAAAAAAAGCTAAAGGAATCTTAATTTAAAGCTGCTTAGTGTACTTGTTTTTGTTACAAAATACTGATATTCAGTTATGTGCTAGTATCTTAGTTTCCTATTGCTGATAGATATACTCAGTTTTTTAAGATAGCAGCTTCAAATTCTGAAGTGATATAAATGTTGATATTTTTGTGACATAAACATCAGTTTAGTTACTATGAGACACTGTTCTCATAGTTTAATATGCATTTTCCCATTTATATCTTTTCAACAAACAAATATAGAAAATGATCCATCTTTGAGATAGTGACACAATCTAAAAATGATATCAAATAATAACTACAATTGTGGTTCATAACATCTTTGCATTTACTATTGTTTGATTTATTGACAAATAATGAACACATCAAACTTTATTGAAATATCTTCAGTATTCTCCTCTTCTCCTTTTTTCCATTGGGATATTTTTCTAAATTTCAATAATGCCCAAGGATTCTGCTACAGAACTGCACAGTCACTGCCCTGTTGCTATATTTTCATGACCATACAATACTGATCTCTTTGATTGTGTTAACTTTCCTATGTTTTCCAGTTAATAACTTTAATGTCCTAGACCTCTTTTCCTTGCTGTAGGTGGTCTGGAGGTCTGTTCTCTGTTCCAGGCTGTATTGGTTTATTTTTATTAATACAGTATGGCAACTATCTCAAGAAGAAATGTTACATCCTCAAATCCAGATTGGAATTCATACAGACCTGAAAATTAGAAAAACAGCCTCAAGAAGTGATAACAATGAAAAATTGCTCTGGAGAGCACCTAGACAGTCTTTCCATAATAACTGCTTTGAAAAGTTCCTTGTTAAAGTGTGAAAGGGAAAAAAAGGAAAGTAGAAATGTTGTAATTATGTGATAATCTCAAAAACAAAAATGTATAATTAAACATATGTTCTTTCTCACAGTACTGTGTATCCCAAGTACCTGCCTGACTTCTTTCTGCTTCCCACATTGTAACATCTCTTTATTTGCATTCTCATGCCTCCATTTCCCAGACCTTGTGCATTATTTGTGCCTTATACTTTCATTTTCTATTGTGAGTCTTTAATCTCTTTCTCCAAGCAACACTCAGTCATTTCTTTTTTTTTTAATTTTTTATTGAGAAAAAAAAGTTTCCGCCTCCTCCCAGCCTCCCATTTCCCTCCCCTTCCTTCTGCCCTTCTCGCCCTGCCCCCACTCCTCTTCCCCTCCCTCTCCAGTCCAGAGAGCAGTCAGGGTTCCCTACCCTGTGGAAAGTCCAAGGTCCTCCCCCCTCCGTCCAGGTCTAGGAAGGTGAACATCCAAACTGGCAAGGATCCACAAAGCCAGGACATGAAGTAGAATCAAAACCCCATGCCATTGTCCTTGGTTTCTCATCAGCCCTCATTGTTTGCCATGTTCAGAGAATTTGGTTTTATCCCATGCTTTTTCAGTCAGAGTCCAGCTGGCCTTGGTGAGCTCCCAATAAATCAGCCCCACTGTCTCAGTGGGTGTGATGGAGGAAGGTCATTGGCTAATAATGAAACTGGCTTGGCCCATTTTATTGTTTAGAACATAGGTGGGTGGAGTAAACAGAAGAGAATTCTGGGAGGAAGAGGAAGTGAGGTCAGACATGACAGCTCTGCTCTTTGGAGCAGAGATGCCATGCTCAGCTCTCCCTGGTAGATGCGATAGCTCTGCTCTCTGGAGCAGAGACGCCAGGCTCCGCTCTCCCAGGCAGCTCCGACCCAGGATGGACGTAGGCTAGAATCTTCCTGGTAAGCACACCTTGGGGTGCTTACACACATTATTAGAAATGGGCTAGTCCAGGTGCGAGAGTTAGCCTTGAAGAGGCTAGATAGAAATTGGCCAAGCATTGCTTAAATGAATACAGTTTGTGTGTTGTTATTTCGGGCATAAGCTAGCAGGCGGCTGGGGTGCTGGGGATGTAGCCCCACCGCTCTTATTTCAACATGGGTGGGTGCACCCCTCGTGGTCCTGACTTCCTTGTTCATGTTCTCCCTCCTTCTGCTCCTCATTGGGACCTTGGGAGCTCAGTCCGGTGCTCCAGTGTGAGTCTCTGTCTCTATCTCCATCCATCGCCAGATGAAGGTTCTCTGGTGATATGCAAGATATTTGTCAGTATTGCTATAGGATAGGGTCATTTCAGGTTCGCTATCCTCAGCTGCCCAAGGAACTAACTGGTGACATTGCCTTGGGCACCTGGGAGCCACTCTAGGTTCAAGTCTCTTGCCAACCCTAAGGTGGCTCCCTTAACTAAGATATGTGCTTCCCTGCTAAACTTCCACAGTTACAAAAAAAAAAAAATATTAGTAACCACCTGTGTCTTATCAGATCACCATGAATTAAAGTTAGAATTCAACAACAAGAAAGCCTACAAACTCATGGAAACTGAACAGTCAACTACTGAACCATACCTGGATTAAGGAAGAAATAAAGAAAGAAATTAAAGTCTTCCTTAAATTCAATGAAAATAAAGAAACAACATACTCAAACTTATGGGACACTATGAAAGCAGTTTTAAGAGGAAAGTTCATAGCACTAAGTGCCCACTTAAAGAAAACAGAGAAAGCACACATTGGAGACTTAACAGCCCACCTGAATGCTCTAGAGAAAAAAGGAACCAGTCATTTTTATGTCCAAAAATTCACCCCTTCTTTCAAAAAAACATATTTTTAGATATTTGAAATCAGTGTTGAGGGGAGACATTCATGTGTCTTTGCTTTATTTTTTTTTCTTTTTTTATTAAAGATTTCTGTCTCTTCCCCACCGCCGCCTCCCCTTTCCCTCCCCCTCCCCCAATCAAGTCCCCCTCCCTTGTCAGCCCAAAGAGCAATCAGGGTTCTCTGCCCTGTGGGAAGTCCAAGGACCACACTCCTCCATCCAGGTCTAGTAAGGTGAGCATCCAAACTGCCTAGGCTCCCACAAAGCCAATACGTGCAGTAGGATCAAAAACCCATTGCCATTGTTCTTGAGGTCTCAGTAGTTCTCATTGTCCGCTAGTTCAGTGAGACCGGTTTTAACCCAGGCTTTTTCAGACCCAGGCCAGCTGGCCTTGGTGAGTTCCCGATAGAACATCCCCATTGTCTCAGTGTGTGGGTGTACCCCTCGCGGTCCTGAGTTCCTTGCTCGTGCTCTCTCTCCTTCTGCTCCTGATTTGGACCTTGAGATTTCATTCCGATGCTCCAATGTGGGTCTCTGTCTCTGTCTCCTTTCATCTCCTGATGAAGGTTAATATTCAGGAGGATGCCTATATGTATATACTCATTGTCAGGTAAAAGACTCCCACCACTCCCTGGTGATTTTCTTCAAAAATATGTGTGCTTCTTATTTGTCCAGGTCTCTACTATTCAGAAAAGTATCCCATGCTTTTGTATATATTTGCTTTAGTTCTACTGTAATAATTATCTACCTGAGGATAATGAGTAGAAATGGGAATGAGGGTAAGAATGACTTTCCATCAAGAGATCTGGCCATCCTGACTACCCTGATTCATTGTTAATAACTATCATTACTCATTTGTTATATCTACAACTCATTTCTCACAACAAAAGCTTAGCATATACTTGGGTAGAGACTGCCAAACATCACCTCCCAAATAAGTAGACATGCATCTGTTAGATTTGATTTTAATCCTTTCCTGTTTTTTTCACAATTTCTATTGATCTTGTTTTCTAACCATTTGAGGTTACAATCAAGTCGTGGTACAGAGTATTTGACTGGCAATATCTAAACTATGGATCAGCAGGATAGGCTTGCTAACACTCTTCTCTTTCTCAGTATGATGCTGATATTGATGAAATTCTGCTAAAATCTATATCTTCAGTTGTCTTGCATAATGATGGCCTGAAAGCACTGTGCCAAAGCCATCCATTTGACTATTCCTGGAAAAGTGTGTTCCCTGGAAAGCAGATGGGACAATAAAAGATATAGCAAGATCTGATTTTGAGAATCACTTATGACATATTTACTTTTAAAACCTAAAGAACCCATGGCTCTCGACTTAAGATGTAAAGCCAGACAATAGTTCATAATAGAGAAAGGCTTAGAAGGTGGCAAGGTATAATGAAGTCAGCTCACACACATGCAGAGAATATAGTTTGGAATGACAGAGACTGCCTGAAATAATTTCTTTCCTAAACCATCTACTTTATAATCAATATGTACCTGGTGTGTCTATAATAGGTTTCCAATTATTTCTGGGAGTATAATTTTGTCATAGTAATTAAAGGGTTTCTTTTCATTCAGGACCAACTGCTAACATATGGATCCTGGAGGTGCATATCTTCTGTTCAAAAAGGTAAGTACAAAGTACTCTAAAGCCTTTTCTTTTCTTTTGTAGTTTCTCTTTCATCTTGCCATGGTTACTCATCATTGAATGTCTTTTTAAGTAAAGAAAAATTAATTTACATTGGAAGCATAGATTTTATTATCCTTTATGTTGTACAATAACATTTGATAATGCAAACTTGATTCAACGGTACAGTCACAAACAAATCCTTAATACAGTCTATGTAATTCATAGATGTACATGGATTTTGTTCTTAATGAAAGACTATAAAAAAAACCACAAAACTGTATCCAACATTCTGATTTCACTTGATAGGGACAAGTTCTCATAACAATATTTGAGGCTTTGCAATGCGTAAGAAATGAATGAAAGAACATTAATATCAGTGTTGCCCTTTAGTTCCTTTTTCTTCTAGAATATAATTTTTACATAAGTGCTTGGCTGATATCAGAGAGTAATGTAAAAAGAAACACATACACACACAAACACACACATGAAAACATTTATTACTGTGCATGTTTCTCACAATGTTATTCTCATCTTTCTACCTTTAAAAGGCATTTTATGCATGATAGAAAAATGAGACAGGTAAGGGTGCTTGATTTTCTTTTAGGGAGCAACATTTGGTTCTGAGTACCCTTTTTTCAGATGGATTACAACCATCTTTTATTCCATTTTAACCTATAAATCTATGCCTTCTTCTGGTCTCCTTGGTCACCTTTATGTGTGTGTTTATATGCAAGTGCACACACACACACACACACGCACACACAAACCTTAAAGAAAATAACAGATTGAAAGAATATGTTTTGATGAGAAAGTCCGGTCTTCTGGGATTTACATCACTGCCGGTTAGCATGTCATAAAGTAATATACATACCATGGCTTAATTCTTAATCCCCTTCAATGTCATGTAGCTTAGTTTTATTTGATGTCTGTGGAACATCAACATCACTATATGCAAATATAGAAGCCCAATACACCACTGCACTATGCATGCCTTATTACTTATCAGTTGAGCTATTTTTCCATGAGACCTCAGACACAAAATACAAACTGAGATGAGATTAGTGACAATGTAAAGATGACAACCACAGCTTATTAAAACAAGAGAAATGTCAGAAGCTACATCCATGAACTCTTACCCACATGACTACTTAACCATGAGTTGAACTGGGACCACTATAAGCATACCAAGAGGAGTAAATAGATGTTGTAGGAGGCTAGTCCATTGCTGTGGGACAATCATCTGTACCCTGTCACTTGTATTTTAATAAAATGCTGATTGGGCAGTAGCCAGACAGGAAGTATAGGCGGGGCAACCAGGAAGGAAGTAGAGGTAGAGAAACCAGAACAGGAGAATTCTGGGAAGAGGAAAGAGTCAGTCTGCAGTTGTCACCCAGAGAGAGTTGAAGCAAGATAAGAATGTCTTGCTGATGAAATGTACCAAGCCATGTGGCTAACATAGACAAGAATAATGGACTAATATAAGATTTAAGAATTAGTTAATAAGAAGTCTGAGCTAATAGGCCAACCAGTTTATAATTAATGTAAGCCTCTGTCTGTTTCTTTGGGATGGAATGGCCTTGGGACCGGGTGGGACAGAAATCTCTATCAACAGTCCATAAGACTTCAACTCTACATAAAGAACAAAAGGCAAGCAAGGAATTCTGAGAGAGTTTTCCCTAGGGAAGTGAACACCAACTGGTTATCCAGTATCAATTATTGGTCAGCACTGAAAACATATATACACATACAGTATACAGACTGAGCAGGTTGTACTCATGTATTGAGAAATATATGTGTACATGCATATATATGCATGTATATAGAATGATAAATGAAAACAGGGGCTATGAATTTGAAAGAGAACAAGAAGAGGTGTGTGCAAAATTTGGAGGAAGGAAAGGGAAAGATTAATTATAATCTTTTTTAATTTTTTTATTGCATTATAAATACCATGCAAACTTTCCACCTCCTCCCCTTTCCTTCCCACTCTCCCACTTTCCCTCTCCCTCCCCCCTCCAGTCCTAAGAGAGGGCAGCATACTCTACCCTGTGTGAAGCCCAAGGTCCTCCCCCCTTCATCCTTATCAAATAAAAAAAAATTAAAGGGTGTAAGTCTTCTGAATGTGCGATTCATTTTGTACACCCATAACCTTTCTCCTGTCTGCACTTTTCTCTCATTTA
Source organism: Alexandromys fortis (assembly GCF_014885135.2). Classification (NCBI taxonomy): domain Eukaryota; kingdom Metazoa; phylum Chordata; class Mammalia; order Rodentia; family Cricetidae; genus Alexandromys; species Alexandromys fortis. The sequence continues at coordinate 1,599,227 of NW_026068113.1, forward strand.
ATGGTTTATTTCTCATTTGCATATTTTAAAGATGAACAGGAAGAAAGATAGCAAAAGCAAATTGACTCTTTAGATGTAGGTCTCATTTCAAGAACTTTTCAGGAATATGGGCTTAAGAGTCTACCCTGACACATAATTTCATACACAGGCAAATCTTATTCTGCTAAAAATATGTTTTTTTTTTCACAGAAAGAGATAAATAAAGAGCAAGAGGTGCTTAGGAAACACATGCTGCATAAGCAGATGTTGTCTAATTGGAAGGATTACAGGCACCATTTCAGAAAGGATCAGGCAGTTTTTAAGTCATAAACTCAAATTCTGATGATGTGTGATTAATTTTAATTCCCATCCACTCTGTTACATTACTAATTAGTTAAAATAATAACCACACATCATATTTCCCAAATCATAAGATTCTTTCTAACCTAGACATGAATAATGTTCTAACTTAAGAGATTCACCCATCACTGAAGGAAAGCCAACAGGGAGGACATTGGAGCTCTGAATGTCTAGACAGTTTGCACCTGCTTGTTTTGGGTGCCATTCAGTCATGTTTTTGAAGATGGATAGTCATCTATGAGTGGATTTGTACCTTCCACACATCATTAGCTTACATTCTCCCTGTCTGTCAAGCAGGGTAAAATTTATGGTTCAGGATTGTCTGCTCCACCGCTTCTCAGCTGAGTGTTATAAGTTTATTTCTACCTGACTTTGACCATTGACTTTTATTCAGAAAAATGTACGTGGCCATGTCTAGTCAGTGATTCATGTATGGACAATCTTTAGGAATGCAAAGTTTAAATGCTACCTTTAAATGCCATGTGACAAAACCAGTCCAAAAAAATTCAGAGATTCTGTTTCTCAGAGAAAGAGTAGTGCATTTTGGGGGGAATTTATTTTGCCTATGGAATCAAAACTAGTGAAATGCAGGTGTCTAGTTAGGAAATGGGTTAGATCTTAAATTTCAAACATTCAGGCAGTTTCTGCATATTTCACTTCAGGGAAAGCAGGATCCTTTCTCTTACTGAAAATGACAGACTCTTCTGAATATCTTTACCTGTTCCATTTTTAAAGTAAAACTCAAGGAAGGGGAATTTGTATCAAATTTTCTATATGAAATATTTATTAAATGTAGTAAAGTTCCTTATTGGTTTTGGTATTGGTTAGGTAGTCAGGGGAAACTGGACCTGTTTATTCCTAAACACATTTTTAGCTGTGATGTAATTGGTCATTATACTGCTGTAGAGGAAGTGCCTTTAAGATAACAAATCTATTCTTGGCAGTGAGCATTGGAAAATATTGTTGAACACTGAACATTAAAGAAGTTTGAGCATATTCAAGCTGCAGATAACATACTACTGGGTATGAATTAATAATGATAAACTAATAGTGCTTGCTAGTTGTCAGCAATATGAAGGTGTGGGAAAAATAGAGAACAGATGTTTGTTGTCTAAGTACAGGCTGTAATGCAGAAACAACTATACTAAGCAAAACAGCACTATCATGCATAGTCTTTGTGCCCTGCATATAGCTGTCCTCAAAGATTATGTGCAGTATGTATAGAATATACCAAGTTTAGTTTCTTTTCTAGTTCCTGTGGTTAAATACCTGATGACTTAAAAGAGGAAGCGTACATCTGAGCTAATATTCTGAGAGAACACTGTCCATATGAAAGTGAAGTCTTGATGCCAGGAGCATCAGGTGGCTATCATGAATAGCAAGTGACTATTCATATGTGTCTGTCTACAGGCAGGAAAATGGAAAGATGGAGACTATAGATACTAATGTTTTCTCCTAAGTATGGAGTGGACATTTTCTTAGGTGTTGAGTTATGTTGCATGTCTTTGTAGGCTGTAGTATAACAATCATATATGCATTCTCCATTGTATCGCCACTACATAGTTGCTACCTGAATTTCTGCTTATATAGAAATTTTATATCAAAAAGAAAACTATAATAAAATAGTACATTGAGCTAAATAAAACTGTATTGGTTGTAGTGATACCAATTTATTTCTGAAATGTCTTTGAAATTCATCAATAATAAAATGGAAATATGGAAAGATGGATATTGTAAGTAAATCACAAGGGGTAGAATTTAAGTGGTAAATAAACTAGAGTTTACTACTATAATTTTTTTATGTGTGTTAATTTTTATGTTTTTCCATAACACATTAACAATGATAGATGACAAGTTAATTGATTGATTGATTGATTGATAGGTAGATAGAGGAAGGTAGATAATTAAGAAAAGAGAGATGAACTAACATATAAGCTAAAGGTATCTTACATGTTGTCATGGTTCAATGACATCCTCACATTATAATCCTTGCTAGAGGAAGATAGCACAGTGATGGGCCTAGGTCAAATGTTTTCCATTCCAGAGAATTGATGATGGTATTCCACCAATGCCTACTATATGTCCATTTCAATTATGAGCATACCATATATCCTCCATGTATGATGGATATTACCTATCAATGTATCAATGACTCCCTATTTTCAACCAGAAGATAAAGAAGTGATAATCCTGGTAATCCTGGTTATCTCCATTTATAAACTAAAGTTTCTAATAGTCTGTAGGCCAACATTGTGCAACAAGCCAAATGTGTTTTGCCAGTCCCTGGCTCTTTCTTCTTCTTGTCTTTGTACTCACAAAGTCAGCCAGTCCTTTTGCAATGGTAAAGATTTTTTTTTCTGTTTTACCCCCTCTATTTAAATACTTTCACAAGTTAATTGTAAAATATACTATATATTTTTCTATTTCTCTTTTAGTCTTTGTTATATGTAGTTCAAAGTCTGAAATGGAAATTGAGCCATTTTGAACTTCCTAGTGATTCCTTCCTAGCTTTTGGTAGTTCATAGAAACAAGTTCTGGTATTCATCAAATCATATCTTTCTGTCTGGGCCATGCATATATATGTGTGTGTGTGTGTGTGTGTGTGTGTGTGTGTGTGTGTGTTGTTAGCAAAAACTCTGAAATATATGCCTTAGTAAATTTCCTATTTTGAAAGCCAGAACTATCTTTTGAGGGTTTACAGCAATATTTTATAGACCTCATGACACATTTTACCCACAATTTAAAGTCTTAATTTAGTCGACAAAGTGTGTACTACTTACTGACAGTATTCTATTTCTTACAGAAAAGTTATGATGAGCTAAGTGATGGTAGGTGGAGATAAACTTGCATTCCCCTTCATATGAAATCACTGTTTTTTTTAATAGTTTCCTAATGTTATGGCCAGAACAGCATAATGAATCTCTAACAATTTTTTTCTGGACCGTGTGTGTGTGTGTGTGTGTGTGTGTGTGTGAGAGAGAGAGAGAGAGAGAGAGAGAGAGAGAGAGAGAGAGAGAGAGAGAGAGAACATACTAGATAATACTCTGCTAACTCTTCCAGTGGACAGTAAACGAGATTATTTTATTTTACCAAATTGAGGAGATCTTTGCTTGTTTGTTTTGTGCTGTGGTCTTGTCACTTTGTTTGATTGGGACTAGGGTTAGGAACAGTCATTGCTTGAGAGTGAGAAGAAGAACACACTAGTCACTCTATAATAACATAGTGTCAACCCAAGAAAAAATTATCCTCATGTCTTAAGGTCTTTTATGAAACTGAATTGGGTTTGTAACCTACTTATGACCCATTGTAACTTCCTATTGTTTGCTTTAAAGGTAAGAATACCTAGTCTGCTCTTTCCTCATCATTTTACTTTGAAAGTGCATAAATTATCTTGTTTCATAAATTCACAGCTGGTAAGGAGTTTTACCTTGAATTTTAGTCATATCTTACTTTGATGCATATAGATAGTTATTTGAACTTTAGACTTGAGAAGTAGTTAAAACTTTGAGGTTGTGAGCTTGTATATTGTGTGTGGAGAAGAAATAGATTTGGAGGTCTAGGGGCAAACTCCTATGAGATGAATATTTGTTTTCCCCAAGAGTACTTTTTTAAAGGAAATATTTAGAATTTTAATTAGACATTTAATATCCACCCACAAATAGACCTCTGAGGCATTAAGGCTATAGAGGAGATAAACAACACAACCAATAACCTTAATATAGTTAACATTCATGTAACTCCACATCTTGTAGTAGAATATACACCTTTTTTTGTCCTAGAAAAATATTCACCCTGATAGATCATATAATGTATCATAAAACGTGTCTCAAATTCTCAATAACCTAAAATCACCCAAAGTAAGATTCTTGAATAAAATTAGAAAGCTTAGAATTCTTTAAAAGGTACAAATATTTGGAAATTAAAGAGAATATACCCAGTTCCTTATATTTATTAATTTTGCATTTTTAGTTCAATCAGGATTTTAAAGAACATATTTGGAAGAACATATCTATTTTGAATATATTCAGGCTTTCTGCACATTATTTTCTAAAACAGAGCAGATAACAAATATTTAGTTAGTGTTGACATTATATAAGATATTTTAAGTACACTAACCTAGAGGTGATTTAAACTACATAGAGGGTCTGAGATGTAGCTCAGTACCTCATACTGTGGTCAATAGTGAAATTTACTCCTATAATCCTGGGAAGCCCCCAACCCCACATTGTTATTTTGGAACTCTAATCCTCAGAGAGGGTGTGTTTAGCCTAACAAAGTGGCCTTTGAAAGGTATTTGAAGTTGGATTCATATGACATGAAAGTACCAGAGCCCTTCCTCTCAACTGACCTAAAACGATAATCTGCAAACCAGGAAGTGGCCTTGAACAGTGATCAAATCCTGGAACTGTGATTTTTCAGGCTTCAGAACTAAGAACTACAAAATAAATTTTTACTCTTCAGGTTTAAATACAAGTCTTTGGTAATTTGGTTAATGTAGCCTAAAATGCCTAAAACAGGCAGGCAAAGGCAATGATATTTTACTTACCAAAATCATCACCTGAACAATTTATTAAAAAATGCCCCAAAGAATGGATAAGGAAAATGTGGTACATTAACACAATGGAATACTAAGCAGCAGAAAAAATAACGACATCTTGAATTTTGCAGGAAAATGGATGGATCTAGAAACCATTATTTTGAGTGAGGTAACACAGACACAGAAAGACAATTATCACATGTACCCACTCATAGGTGGTTTTTAAACATAAAGCAAAGAAAACCAGCCTACAAACCACAATCCCAGGCAACCTACACAATGAGAATGCTAAGAGAGACTTACATAGATCTACACGGGAAGTAGAAAAAGACAAGATCTCCTGGGTAAATTGGGAGCATGGGGACTTTGGGGGTGGGTTGAAGGTAGGTGGAGAGAGGCAGGGAGGGGATCAGAGAAACATGTAGATCTCAATAAAAATCAATTAAAAAAAGAAAAAGTAAAAGAAAAATTAAAATAAAATGCAAAATTTCAGGGCTCAAAGCTCCATGGGTCTTATTCTAATAGGTCTGCAGGTGAGCCTTAAAAAATAAAGATTATAGTAAACGCTGTAGTTTATATTGTGTAGGGACTAAGAGACTTGTTCCAGCCCTTACCTAGGGTCCCAAAGGTGAAATTCTTCTCAAGAGCTAAGGGAGTGTAAAGCATTTCTATAATAACTTCACAGAAACAGGTTCATGCTCATTTTCAATGTTCCCTTATTGTTCTGTTTCTACTCTAAAAACCCTGTCCTACTTCTAACTTCTCCATGATTCTTCTAGCATTTTCTTGTATGTCTAAAAATTCTCTTCATACAGGAGCCTTTAAGTGATAAGGAGCTGAGCTGTTACCATGACAACACAAGTGTCCAAAGCCATAGGAAGGAAACTTCCACCAAAGAGGGGGAACGCAGTGCCCAATGACACTGAGACATAGATCCTTTGTTAGTAGAATGACAAGTGAAGAATCAGTATGCTTTTACTTAGTAACCTTGGTTGCACATCTGTGTCTCTGACCTTGTGTAAGCTGTAAAGATTTCTTTATACAAAAAGTTCAACTTGTTCTGAGTTAAAAATGAGCTAATTATGTGTAGTTAGCAAGGCGAGCTTTTAGATGTCTGTAGTTCTTGTGGACAATAGATATATTTAAAATCATGTTGCCAGTATATAGTCTATATACCAAAACTATATAGCTAAATGAAAAGTCATCTATTTCACCATCTGCAGATATGTATCCATAAGATTACATGTGCATATTGTATAAGATGCATGATAATAGGGAGATATCATAACTGTTATTGCACAAATTACAAAAGAAAGCAAGTTTCAGAGTAAGTTATAATTGCATCATGGCCTTCAATAGTTCATGATAAATGTTCCTGACAATATTGAGGCAGGAGACTTTAATGACTCTCTTATAAGGACTGTAGTATGGACCTACTTCAGACCTCACAGCCACCCAAGAAGTCATGCAAACCTAGGGTACTGGTAGAAGCAGAAAAAGCTAAGTTTCTGTTCTTCTGTTTTATTAACCGGGAGAGTGGGGAATCTTTTAATCCATCTTAAGGTTATCTTTAGGAACTTTGGCAATATAAACATTCTAAAAAGCTGCCTCATATCTTTTCAAGGATATTTGAAGGAAGGCTACACAGGGTTATTATAATGATGATAAGTATTTACTATGGTGTTACAATTTTGGACACAGATATTGTTAAAACCAGAAACACTAGGATTCCATGTCTGAAGATCTGCCTGATCAGAGTTGAACCTGAATAAGTTGTTGAGGGTTCAGAAGTTATTACTGGAAGACACACGGGGGAAAAGATGAAATGAAGCTGTTGATTATTTGGTATATGTTGGTATCCTAGATATTGTACTAGACACTGACAGCCACAAGAAGTCAACAAATATGCTGTAGTGCTCAAACCTAGTAATCAGTGGGGTCTGTTTTGTTCCACATCTGATTGATTCCAGACTTGCCCAAATAACTGAAATGTTTCATATTCCAGACAACTGTGAGGGTATTATTCTTTGAGGAGATAGGAAGGCTGATGAATTAAAATAAGTGATGTAATATAAAGTAATAGGGAAACCCCTCAATCATGGCAAAGCTATGTTATATATTAGATTATATTCACAGCAGTTGTGTTACACCTTTCTCTAGTGATAACCTCTTTTCCAACAATAGTCAGAGAGAGCCTCCATAGCGTTATGTGCCATACCCCAACATGCACCTTGACAACTCTATTTTTCATTCATATTATTTACAACTTTGCTCAGCCTCACTCCAAATTCATGAGACTGAATCCAGAAACTTTTATGCAATGGTAAGTCTCAGAAAAATATATTTTCTTTAAAGCCATTTTTGAGCTGACTAGTCATAGAAGCTGGGTAGGGTGAAATAAGCAAAAATTACAACTTATTTTATACAAATTAAACATTTATCATGTTCATGAAATTTCTTTTGAATTGAAAAATTTCATATCCCAGTTGTTTTCAATAAGAGATACCAATTCCATACCAATTCTTTCATGATTGAGTAATTACATTGGTAAAAAATACTTGGTGGCTATTCTTAGTAATTTACTTATTACATTAGTCAACTCATTCAATGAGTTCATGTTAGATGGGCTATCTTAATATAAGAGCAAAATTGAGTTCTCAACTTTGTCTTTCCTTCCATATCTACATGTGTTAATTTTTCAGATTGAGGACATGAATTGATGGGGGACAGAATGTTTGGTTTCTTGTGTGTGAAGCATTTGCTGAATTTGTACCTCCATCCATAAATTTTGAAATAGGTATAGGTGGCCCCAGACTACTTGTTTGCAGTGTCCATTTTGCTTGAATGTTGGAAAGAGTTAATCGTTAGAAACAAAGACAAATATAGTACACATATGAATCTGAGATTTCCTGACTGTAGGTTTATTTGTCTGGATGCTAACAAAGGGCTGGGCACCCTGACCCTTAGGGCAGATCTGCTTCTTTTAAACATCGAAGTATTGACAGTGTGACAAATATGCTCTATGCCTAATCTTACTTTGTCTTCAACAAGTAGTGAGTTGTGTTTGTATATCTCATTTGCAAGTGAGAAAATTGATATTTAAAAAGCAAGCAAAGGAACTTTTGAAAGTTGGATAAGTGTCAAAACTTGACCTCATGCTCAGATCTGAGTCTGATGAAGTCTGTGCCCTACCCTAAAAGGTTGTAACAAATATTAATCTAATCAGTTACTCTGTTAGGTGTTAACAAGCTTCATTCAGTAGCTAAGTTTAGAAATCAGTGACTCAAGTAAAAATGAACAATTAATTAGTTAAGTAAGAAGTTTTGTTTGTGGAAAGCTCCTGTGGAACTGAACTTTTAATTTTTAATTGCTCAGTTGATTTATTTCTTCATATAGGATTTAGTAAGCTACCTGTTTGTGTCTGTGGTTTTATGTGTGTGTACATATGTGTGTATACATGTCTATGTATGTTTGTGTGTCGGGGAGGGTGGATATGGCACAGAGAAATGATACATTTCTACCCTATCATTAAGTACAAACCAAATTCTCATTCTTTTGTGTGTACATGTATGTATTGTGTTAATGTGTATTTCGTATGTTTTCATATGTGCCGGTAAGAGAATAGGTTCCACTACTGGTCCTCAATTTTTTTCTTGTGTGAGGTGGGATTTTTTTTTTTTTTTTTTTTTTTTTTGCTGCTCTTATTTATACCATATTAGTTGGAGCTCAAACTTCTGGGGATTTTCCTATCTTTTCCTCTCAACTCACCATAAAAACATTGGGTCATAGATATGACCCATCACATCTGCCTTTATGTGGCTTGGGGGATTTTGAACTCAAGTATATTCACGCTTGTGTAGCAAGCCCTTTGTTTACTGGGCCTTCTCTTCATTCCCTCAAGCATATTTTTTCAGAGGTAAAGGAGATAATGGTAGTCCATAGAGTTATATGTTTCTTAAAAGCTGTCATGTATAGTGGATTTTGGTTCACAGTCAATGTATTATCTATGCAAAGTGAATTCCAGGGTAGTCTTACAGTGAGAATCTTCAGGATTAGAATAAATTTGCTCTTAGCAGTAAAGCCTGGTATCTTTTGAGTTTTTTCCCCTAATCTAATTCTTTTTGCCTTTTTGTTTTAATTTCTTTGCAAATCCTTGAAAGTCAAAGACAAGTAGTTAGCTGCTTTTGCAGGGACATACACTGTAATTGTACAAATTTACAGATGAGATCAAGGTGGGCAAATTCTTAATTGTCTCCTAAATTTGTATTTTTCTTCTCGGTTATCTCTGGGCATTACCCCCCTCCATGCACTCTTGAGTGTTTTATTAGTTATTGGTAGATTTTCAGGTGGACGATGATTCACAACTGCCATAGGCAGGTTTATGATTCTGCATGTTTCACACATTCAGGCAGGTAACAGGCAGTTGGAGGAGGGGTAGAGGCACTCAAAGGTGGCTTTTCCAGTTTCATGTCCTCTTCATTCATTCCTCCCTCCCGTCCTTTTGCATAACAGAGAAGATAGTGTGTTGTGTGTTGACTGAGATTTCTGTCCTACCTGATTTCTGTTCTCCCACCCGGTCCCACAGCCATTTAGCCCCAAAGAAATCACACAAAGGTCTATATTAATGATAAACTGATTGGCCCATTAGCTCAGGCTTCTTATTAACTCATATCTTAAATTAACCCACTATTCTTATCTGTGTTAGCCACATGGCTCAGTACCTTTTTCAGCGGGACAGGTCACATCTTCCTATCTTCTGCCTTGTGTCTGGGCAGGACTGAGGAGGGATGGGCTTTCTCCTTCCCAGAATTCTCCTGTTCTCATATACCTGCCTCTACTTTCTGTCTTGTTGTCCTGCCTATACTTCCTGCCTGGCCACTGGCCAATCAGCATTTATTTAAAACATAATTGACAGAATATAGAAAATTGTCCTGCACCAGTTGTGTGATGAAAGCTGCAATGGATGAATAAATTACTGCTAAGCCTGAAATTGATAATCTGTCTGATAGATCTTGTTTGACCTCTGAATCCCCATCTGATCTCTGAAAATCCTCCTTTTTTTTGGCAGCTCAGAAGTTCAATATTGGCCCTTTAATAGGTACCTGCTGGCCATGCCTGCCTTCTTTTATGTTTAGTCTCATTATTGAAGACAAGTTTCTGGTACCATCACACTTAGTAGATAGCACTGACAAATAACACAATTTGCCAGAAAAAAACTGATGATGTAATCACCACTATTTTTGAGATTTATGTCAATCTTTATGAAAAGATAAAACTGTATAGAAATTCATTTGAGTCTGTCTAATTTTTGATATGGGATATTTGCTTTATTTTCAAGGCATAAATCAATGTATTTTTTTCCCTTTTCCCTTCTGTTGTTTTCATTTTCCTCACTTTCTCCCTTTCCTCCCTTCTCCCCTTCCTCATTTTCTCCTTCTGCCCCTTCTTACCTTTCTTTCTTCCTTCATTTTTTTCTTCAATGACTTCCTCCTCTTTTTACTTGTATCTCTACTCTTTCTTTCTATTTGCCCTCCCTTCTCCCCTTCTTCTTTTCATGCCATTCATTCATAAAATGAGTACATTTTGATGAAAATGATTGAGTAGGTTAGATGTTCCTGGCAACATGCTAATCTCTATAGATGAAAAGGGTAAATAATGCAAGAACTACATAGATTGTGATAGAGGAACTAGCAATGCTACCTAATCATAATACATTGAATATCTTATAGGAAGAACCCTGTTTAAATGTTCATTGAGTAATTGATTTCAGTGTAACTAATAATTATGCAAACATTCAATAAATTTAATGACCTCATGTTTTAACATATATGAAATTAAGTCAGATATAAAGATCATTTAAATTTAAATAAGTCATAATAGACTTAAGATAAATTGTACATGTACATTTAAACGAGAGAGAGAGAGAGAGAGAGAGAGAGAGAGAGAGAGAGAGACTTAAGTTACTAGAAATACTTCATTGTAGCAGTTTGTCCTCATAAAATTATATTTGTAAATTTCTCTCCCCTTTCTAAAGAAAAGTACACTAATGGGTGCTCACCAAGGCCAGCTGAACTGGAACTAATGGAGCATGCGATCAAACCAAACTCTCTGAACGTAGAGGACAATGAGGGCTGACTGAGAAGCCAAGGACAATGGCACTGGGTTTTTTTTTCTACCACATGTACTGGCCTTGTGGGAGCCTAGACTGTTTGGATGCTCACCTTCCTAGACCTGGATGGAGGGAGGAGGACCTAGGACTTTCCACAGGGCAGGGAACCCTGACTGCTCTTTGGACTGGAGGGGAAGGGAAAGGGGAGGGTGGGAAGAGGGGGAGGGAAATGGGAGGAGGTGGAAATTTTTAATAATAATAATATAAAGCAAAAAAAAAGTACAAAGCAATACCATGAAACAACTAGAATTTTTTTAGCATAGATCTGTGAATTACAGAAATAGTTATGACCAGTTTAACTATTACTGACTGACTTGTAGAAAATAACATATATCTGACTAACCTCAAGTTGGAGTCTTGCAGAAGAGAAAGTTACAGACTGTGGGGTCTATGAGGAGCCCAAGAAAAACATCATTTTACATTAATTCTTAAACAATTTCATGTGTGACTTGGAAGAAATAATTGACTTGAGGTGAAAACCCGAGAGTCTGGTAATGGAAACTAGGTCTGACCAAAGCATGGAGAGAGTGAGACTGTTTCTACTTAGACTATCAGAGATGACCTTTGTGGTTTGGCAGTACACTCTCCTCTTTGGTGGGATAGATTAAATCCACAGGAGGCACCTATGAAGCAGCAAATATAAGGCTACTAAAAACTGAAGAATTCCCAAAACCCAATTTTGTTCTTTTTCTCCTGTTGAAATACTGAGGGCTAACTTGCCCATAGAAAGCCTTCTAAAGAGTCTGCAACTTAAGAAGAGAATAAAACCATATACAGATACAATGAACTTCCCACAGAGACAAGTTCATTATATGGAGAAATGCAATTATTAAGATTAACAGCATAATAGGAATAGACTTTTTCAAAACCCATTTGCTGAATAGTTCAAACAAATTAGCAATGTTTGGGGCAAACCTCACAATTTATGTCTCTGTTGTCAATGACCTTGATAATAGTAACTGGTTGCTACTTCCACAGGAGGCAGTGACTGGCCTGGGAAAAGGTGAAGCAGGTGATCACATTTTCTAACTTGATATTTTATAAAGGACAAATTACATTTCTTTTTACACAAATTGGCCCACTAAAAGCTTAGCATGTATCATGTAGTTAAGGTCTGAAAAAGGCCTAAGGAATTCAGAACACCTAATCAACCAATTATGATCTATAGCAATTACTTTCAAATGTAAATTCCTATCTAAGTGTCTCTGACTATAGATACTATTTCTGCCGTTAGCCCTTGTAATATCCAGAAATGAGATGAAATACGCTGTGCATATTTTGCTTTCTGACAGGCATTATTTGATTTTCTCATTTCTCTCTTTCACCACTTTAGGGCATTCTGTTTCAAGATAGATGAAAATGTACAGTGCCAAAGGGTTCAGAGAAAGACTTGTAATATACAGAAAAGAAATATAGGGCAGCCATCATTCATCATAAACACAAAGTGCCCTCCATGGCTGGGCTGTTCGATTCACAGAGAGCAAGACACACACACACACACACACACACACACACACACACACATATATCAAAAACAAAACCCCTTTTTCCTCTTCTTAGAAGGAGGGACTGAAATCAGTTGCTTTTTCTAGAGTGTACTTTCAGTTAGCTTCAATTTCAACCTGAATAGCCCACAGTTATCTGAGGGAATCACAACTGGGGTATTACCTTAATCATACTGGCCTGTGGGCATGTCTATAGGATATTTTCTTGACAGCTGATTCATAAGTGAGGGTCTAGCACACTCTGGGGAGTCCTATCCCCAAATAAGTTTGTCTGAGCTCTAAAAGAAAGCTAATTGAGAAGCCAGTAAGTAGAGTTCTCTGTCTCAGGTCCTACTAAGCTTATGTCCTGATGTCTCTCATTGATGAACTGTAACCAAGGTTTAAGGCAAATCATCACTTTCCTTTCAGAGCTGTTTTCTGGGCATGATATTTATTGCAACAACAGAAAGCTGGCTGGAGCAGTGCCTCAAAGAACTATTCTAATGGACCCATTGTTTGAGCTGTAGTATAGAAGCAGACTATTGAAACCAAAGTGTTTTGTAAGGAAGAACCTTCAAGGAGATAGCATGTCCAACCTAATCTAAGTTTGATGTAGTAGACATAACAATTTATCATGGTCACAGTATTCGATTCACCTAAACATCACATATCAAATGGATTGTCACCTCCCAAAGTGATGGTGTAAGAATTGAAACTTAGGAAGGAATAAGGCCATGAGGACCAGACCTCAAAGATGGCATGAGTACCTACATGCAAGAGGCCTGGGATCCCATTCAATACCATCATATGAGGTCACAGTAAGAATTCAGGAGTCTGAAACTAGAAAGAGGGACCCAATCAACTTGGCCACCTTTCCTCCCTGATTCTGGAACCTCCATCCAACTGAACTGTGAGATGAATATCTTTTGTTTTATAAGCCACTTTGTCTAAATTGTTTTGTAATAGCAGTTGAAGGAGACTGACATGACAAGTATGTGATTTCACACCAGTTCCTCTAGACCACAAGAGGAAACCATGCAGAGTGAGGGATCACTGACCTTCCCTCTTCCATTATTCAAAATGTTCCTTCCTAGGGCATTTGTTTGCCTAGGTTTGTGGATATGTGTGGTGACTGGATTGTCATTAGACGAGATGGATAGTAGAAATGGAGGAGAACCCAGTAAAGCAAGTTTACTAAGAGTGGAGAGAGTCATGTGGTGGCACATGCCTTTAAATCCAGTGGTCAGGAAGCAGAGTCAAGGGGATCTCTGAATTCTAAGCCACCTTACCTGCAGAGTGAGTTTCAAGACAGCCAAGGCTATAAAGAGAAACCCTTTCTCGAAAGAGCAGACAAAACAAACAAACCCAAAGAGCAGACAGAAAAAGATAAGGAGGAATTACAAGCGCCATGCCAAGGACAGAGGGGGAGTTTTTCAATATTATGAAGATGGAGAAGCACCTGCAATGGGCAAATAAATGTCAGGGTTACAAAGAAGCAAGGTTTTCTGTAGTATAGATAGTCCTTTATGGTATTATAATTTCCTGTTAATTATTTATTCTTTTGTTTTTGTTTTTGTTTCTTATTTTGGTTTCTGAGTTGCCTCATTAACTGCGGCAGGACTCCAATACTGAGCAAAGAGAATGATGATTTTTTTCAGGGGACATGCAGTGATTTTTCTATGGCCTAATTGAACACAGTGGTCCGTGTTTCACAGATCATAGATCAAGTCTTATTTTCCTTCTAAGTTGAATAAAGCTTTATGAAAGTGGCCTTATTCATTCCCTTTCTGTGGCCTATTGCTGTTTTATTCTACAGGGATAGATGTCATAATTTCTATAGGAGGTCTATATCCGGGAGTAGGACGTTACTGTTGTTGGTCCTTGCTAACACTAATGTGTAGTGCATGGACAGTCAGGAAAGCCTTGCCATTCTTCTTGAGTTTGTCCCATATGGGTGATGGTTATGCCAATTTCCTATGGGCCAGGTTGGTCTCAGAGTCTTGACAGATTGTGCCCATTTACTCAGGACTTCACGCATTTTAGGCCTTTTTTCCTCCCTATAATATTGCTCCCTACTTCATATGGTTTTCTCAAAACTGAATTGGATTTATTAGTGTCAACTAACTTTCCTCTGACTGTGACCAAACTTCCTTGAGAGAGAAAAGGAGGATACGTTTATTTGGCTCTGATTTCAGAGGTCTTGGACCTACTTGCTTAGGACTGCTATAATGAAAGTAGGAGTATGTGGGAGGAGGTTGTTCGCTTCCTGATAGACAGGAAGTAGAAAGAATGCTAGAGACAAGGCATAATTTGATAGACATGTATATCCTGAGTGACTCTCTTCCTATAAGTTTAGGCTCTATCTTATAATGTTCTATAAATTGTAAAATGAGTGTCACCAGCAGCTGGAGAAATGACTCAGCAGTTAAGAGTACTGGTTGCTTTACTTCAGAACTCACATGGTAGCTAATAACCACCATTCTCCAGTAGGGAAAGGACTCATGCTTTATTTTGGCCTCAGTAAGAATTGCACATACACGCTATACAATTATACATGTAGGCATACACTCATAAAGATCGTAAAAAGGAGTCCGTCTTAAAAAATGAGATAGTGCCACAAGTTTGAAAAGAAAAAGTGATTCACACATAATGCTGTGGTGGGTATTTGTGATTCAAACAATAGCCCTGTCATGCCAATAATGACTTATAAATATTTCATTTTAGTCTTAACATTTAAAAATATGGCTCTTACCTAAGGCAAAGGTAGTTATACTAATGGGTTATAACTTGGGAGAAATTCGAAAGTTACTGTTTGTTGCATGACAAATTCCTTTAAAGACATCTGGCATAGTCACAAGCTCTGCTCATGCAAAGGACTATGTTTAATTCTTTAAAAGTATTTATTGCCTTTTTTGTTGTATTGTTTTATTGCACGTTGTTTACCTTCACAGAAATCGCACTTGTGCCTTTCTATTAGATTATGAAAAGCTCAAGAATTTAAAATAGTCCAATTTTCCTCAACAATGAAGAAGACCTCACAATAGTGTTGTTTATGGTGGTCTGTAAAGGCATCTTGTTTGGGGCAATATGTCACTTCTCCATGCTTTAAAGCTTCTCTAATAGTAATATCATCATGATACAGGTACAGAAAGTCAGTTGTGCCTGCTCACAACTGCAGGGTACAACACAGCCACAAGTTTTGCACTAAAAGCAACATTCTGCCACTGGGGAGCTCTGCTGATAAGTTAAACTTCTTCCTTTGTCTCTTCCAGCTTTATGCAGTTTAGAGCTAGGATCCCAGAGGACCAAGTTGGAAACAATGGGGAGATGCCTTGCCCTATTGAAGCCCATCTGATTCTTGCAAGAAAATGCAGGGCTGCTGGGCGATGGTGGCACATGCCTTTAATCCCAGCACTCGGGAGGCAGAGGCAGGCGGATCTCTGTGAGTTCGAGACCAGCCTGCCAGCCTGGTCTACAGAGCTAGTGCCAGGAAAGGCTCCAAAGCCACAGAGAACACTGTCTCAAAAAAAAAAAAAAAAAAAAAAAAAAAAAAAAAAAAAAAAAGAAAGAAAGAAAGAAAGACAGAAAAGAAAATGCAGGGCTGCCTTAAGCTCCCTTTTTACAGACAGCTGAACCAGGATGGTGGGAATTTTCTAAAATGTAGCCCTGCAGAAAATCTAGGGTGTTTGGGATTTTCAGTAAGACATGAAGTCAACATTTACATAGGATTTCTTTCTTAAAATGTCTACTATGTACATGGAGTAAAGAGTACCCCCCAAAGTGACTGGACTCTAAGTGTGCTTCATGACAGACAGTGATTGAATTTTAGAGGTGGTAACTTGTATTTTAGTGGTAGGAAATTTGGTCAGTATTTTAAGGGACTGGACAGCAGTTCTGACTGTTGACAATAGGAAGACAATGCTTAGGCGAGACTGTAAAAAAGCAATAGCTAAATAAGGAAATAGGAAGAAACAGAAAGCAGGAGATGGGATAGGTGACATATAAAATACCTTGGTAAATTGGACAATAAGATACACTTGGACCTGGTAGGAAAGCCCTTTCAAAGATGAGAAGAGAAGAACGTTTTTCTATCTTTGCACAGCTGGTTGTTTGCTGTAGATTTATCTCTGAGGTGGTGGTTGTCCTATCCTTAGTAGCATCATCGGCTCCTCCATACTATATGCCAGTAGCATGGAAGACAACAATCTAGGACACCAAAATAATCTTAAAATATTGTCACAGTTTCCTGGGGGGAAGAAAATTGCTTGGGATGTTGAAGGTGTCTAAAATAAATTAACAGAAAGCCCTTTTTCAAACCAACCACATCCGAGAACCTGAGACTAACCTAGGTAAGTGTTCAAATACTTAATTAAGCAACTTATATTTCTGAGATCTGTTATCTATTGTACAAGAGAGTTAATATATGTTTGATGTTTTTGACAAACAATATAAGGCAATATATATACTTCATGGAAAGCCTTCTGTCTTATATAGCCTGATCTCTCCCTCTATCATTTCTTCTCATCTTTCACATCAATTATTTTATTTATTTTGAGACGTAATATTTAAACATTCCCTGTTTGTTTGAGAATCTTTGCCCTGAAGGGTTCACCCACTGATTTCTCATGACTTTTTGTAGACCTTAAAATGTTTACTCATACTCAAAATACAGTGAGAAGGATATGTTTCTTAATTTTTAGCACAGAAATGTGACCATAGTTTACTACAATTTATTATATATTTAAGAGAAAACAAGAAGATCAGAGCCTGAGGGGTTCCAAAAACAAGTGACGTTTAAGAAAATAGAAAGGCTGATTGCCCTAAGTTAATAAATAAATATGATATTTATGGCTTGAGTTATCATACTCTACACATAAATATATGTAATTATATAAAAAAGTTGCTCAAATTCCCACCAAAAACATAGTGACTAGAAAATTATAAAATTCCTCCTCTGTGTTCACTTGATTCTTATGTTATATTTCTGAAAATCTTCAACTGTCAAAATTTATTATTCTATTTCTTATTTAGTAATTGCATAGATCACTCTTTCTTTATTTCCCGAGGAAAAACATGCAGATGACTACTATTCAGATTAATAGCATTACTCGCAGCAACAGTGGGTGCTTACTTTATTAATTAAAAGGACGCCTTTACACATAGGAATTCTTTCTGGAAATGTTTTTAGAAACATGTGCTTCTTGTCCTCATTTTCCACTTTGTCAGTTAGCAAGCTCAGCTTAACTGAGAAGATTATGATGTTATTCCTTAAGGTTTACCTAAAGTAGCTGAGGCTAGTTATGTAAGCGGGTCCACAGAACACCGAGGCTAAGCCTGTAAAGCCACCTGATTCTCTCGTCCTGTCTGTTCAGCACCCTGAGGGAGGGAGTGTGAGCAGAGCTGGACCTGACATCATAACTTCTGAAACAAGAGCTTCTTTACTGCAAACCGCAGTGTTTGAAAAAAAGAAAAAAACCTTCACAAGCAGTCATACAGGCCTTTCAGAATGGCAAGAGTGAGGTCCCAGAAGTAAATATAAAGACAGAATTATGTTTTTCTTGGTTGTGAAAAAAAAATTCTTCCTGGGAATGATTTTTTTTCATCTTTTGGTTGTTTGTTTTTAATGATACACAAAGGTAGTTTCTCTTGGATTTATGGATAAAATAACTGTTTGATTGGCCACTTTAATTTGAGATTTAAGTTTCCTTGGTGATCTGCACATGGTAACTGTCCTCCACAAAGCACAGGGACCAACAGCTTCTTTAAACTCATGCTTCTTCACATGTGTAGACATCTCTGCCTAGACAGAAACCATCACTTTTGTTGTTTTACCTTTTTCTAAATAATATTTCTTTATTTTCTATGTGTGCATGCACATTTACACACTCACTTGTGCAAATACCACTGTGTTAGTATGTAGGTTAGAGGCGAACTTATAAGAGGTATTTCTGTCTTTCTCATGTGGAGTACAGGGATCATAGTCAGATCATTGGGCTTTGCATGAAGTGTCTTTTGCCACTGAGAACTTTTATTTATTTAATCTCCAATGCAGTTTTTCCAACTCCTTTACAGAGCTCCTCAGCATTTTTCTTTTTATAGTTTTGCACTGATTCATCTTATATACTTATATAACTTAGTTATTTTGCTTTAAAAGTATGTGGATATATGTCTGAGTGTATACATGACCACCAAATACATGCAGGAGTTCTTAAAGTTCAGAAGAAGGCTTCAGATCCCAAGTAAATGGGATTACAGGTGGTTGTGAGCTGCTATGTGGGTGCTGGGAAACAACACAGGTTCTCTGCAAGAGCAGTAAATATTATTAACTACTGAGCCATTTATTTCTCCAGATCCTAGTCAAAAGAAAATTTTAATAAAATAATGGAACAATGAAATTAAAAACTGATACACAAAATTGAAACTCACACCTTTGTGTCATGTCAACACTCATGAAATAGCACTCACATTGCTGGTTAAGTTTCACTTGTGTGGTTTCTTTCCTTAACTTGTCAAGAAGCAGGGGTGCTTAAAAACCCATGGAGAGTGTTTGTATCAGATACTAATATACTATTGCCTTTGTGTAAAGTCGATTATAAAAATAGCTTGATGTTAGTACATATTGCTTTCTAAGTCTTGTGAAAGAGGAAATGAAGCAAATAGCAGGAGAATGAAAGGGGAAAGAAGAACAGGAAAAGCAGGTTCTCAGTTTCAGGAAAGGAATGGCAGAGCACTCAGTGGAGAGCCATCTACCCTGGCCACTAACTGCTGCTCTCAGCTTTTGTCAGAGAAGCTTCTGTTAACAAAGAGTGATGGTTAAGGCAGACACATAGTTGATTAAAATACTGAGAAAAAAAATGCTCGCCCTCACTAGGACATCCACAAACTCTTCATGGATTAGGGAACAGCACAGATAAGAACCAAGAGATAGGGAGAAGCGCTGTGAAACCTTGCCTTCTAGACATGCCATGCTCTTTGCACTAGTGAACTTACTACAGCTGTGACTGCGTGCACAGGCCGGGGTGGGACTCACCAGGTCCCATCTCTTTTCCTGAGAAGAATGTGGTAGTCAACATACTCTGTGGGGGAAGGGTAATTTTCTTCACTGGCATAGCCACTGGCAAATTGCCCATGCCTTAGTTAATAATCCCCACCTGTGTTCATGCTGCAGACCCTGACTAGATGCAGGGGACCACAAAATATTAAATATCTAATATTAGTAAAGGTTTGGAATTAGGATAGTGACTTGTTGGGAATGTGACTGTCAGTGAGAGAGAGGCAAGCAAAGAGGGATAATGTGGAGTAAAAATGCCCCCAAGTATATTATACACATTTCTAAAATTGTCAAGGATTATTTTAATAGTAAATACAAAAATAAGAGTAGGATCTGCGATAATTCTGCCACTCTTTGTCACTGCCATTAAAATCATTTACTTTTTTTTTTTTTTAGCATCTTTTCTGTTTCTACTTTCTTTTAATTTTGTTACTTGGTTTTACCCCCAGATTTCCATCTCTTTGTTTGCTTGCTTTTACACTACTAGTCTTCTTTTTCATTTTGTTTCTCCTCCCTGACCCATCCTCCATTTTTTCATTGTAAGTGAGGAATCCTCTAGACAGAAAAAAATTAGGAAACACAGAAGCAAGCCCCACTTGGACTTGTAGATTGTCGTGATTTTTTTTAACTGCTTAGAATGTGCATGCATATGTGAATGTGACCAAAAAAGACATAATTCGATGAGAATTTTACAATTTTGAGGATGAAAATTATTTTTGAATTGACGTTCTTCATTTTTCTTTTGAGACAGGATTTCACTAAAATCCCTGAATGTTCTCAATCTTTCTGTGTATCTCCTACTGTCCTCAAGTAAACAGTCATCCTTCTGCTTCAAGTTCTTTGATGGTGGGATTATAAGCATGTACCACCATGGCATCCTTTTAAAATGGCATCCTTTCTCTGTCCTTCAAAGAATATCAATTCAGAGTTAGAACGCAATCTTTCTGTCCATAGCTAATGCTTTATTTTCCTAGGACATACATATCATGCATAACAGATAGCATATGGAATGCAATAATTTACAACTTTCTTTTATAAAATTCCATATAATATAGGTGTACCACCCAGATAGACTCGCATAGACTCTTTTTTTTTCTTTTAGTATTTCTTCTCTCAAGTCTTCTGTTCTGTTTATGGACAGGCCACAGTAGGGTTTTAACCTTCCTCCCAAATTAATCATAATACACCTCCAGTATAATTCACTGATGCAAATGTTGTTATAAGCAATATCTTCATGCATGTCTCCTTATCTATTTTGCAGACATGTTTTTTTTATGACACAGAAAGCAAAAGGTAAAACTAGATTTTTCCCAAGATGTTCAATACAGAGTAAATTTTGTATTGTGCAGCCTGCATGATTATTGTTCTTACAACTTATCCTTAAATGATTGCTAATCTAATGAGAAAAATGTTAGCTTTTAAAACTTTGTATTTCTGTGATTACTACTGAGATGAATGTTCTTTGTATACACATTATTTGGATGGAGAACTTTATTTTGGATATGCTTATTCAGTATTTGCTTACTTTCTCGTGGATGATTAGTCTTTTTTAAATGAATCTTGAGTTCGGTGTGTTTGATAAGCATGAATCACATGTTTGTTATGAGTTCTAACTCTCTTTTCTGAGGATGCTGCTTGTTTGAGGTTTCTCAAATAATGTCTGCTTTACACACATGTGTTGTAGGAGGCTGCTTGTTTGTTCCCAGATGCTCAGCCCCCAAATAATGACACAGAAACCACATTATTTGCAATACTCTTGGTCAATAGCTTAAGTGAATTTCTGGGTAACTCATATCTTAAATTAATTCATCTCCATTAATCTGTGTATCACCTCAAGACTGTGGCTTACCGAGTAAAGTTCTGGAGTCATCTCTGGAAGGGGCTACATGGCATCTCACAGACTCCACTTTTCTTTCTCCTATCATTCAGTATAGTTTCCCCGCCTAGTTCTACTCTGTACTATCAACAGGCCAAGACAGTTATTTTAATTCATTAACCAATAAAAGCAACACATAGACAGAAGTACATCCCACACCACACGTGTGCACACATATGTTGGGACACACAGAAACAGCACATGGACACACATTGGACTCTTTGGGGTATTAGATTGATATTATCAGTATTGTTTTTTTCCTAAATGTTCTAGAGGATTTAGGAGTGTTTGCATGTGTAATCCTCATGGGATTACCTTCTATTCTCTCTGCTTTATCATCTTCTGCTTGTTCTTTAGAACCTTTCTCATACTGCTTTGTTTCATTTTTTTCTCTTTCTCTCTTTGGTAGTTAATATATTTACAGCTGTCTATTATGATGTCTGTTATTAAGGGAGTGGAGAGAAGCTTCAGAAGTTATGAGTATTCATTGTTCTTGCAGAGAAACTGAATTTGGATACCAGCACCCACATGGTGGCTTATAACCATACTTAGCTCAAGTTTCAGGGCATCTAATTCTTTCTTCTGGCCTCTGCTGACATCAAACACCCATGTGGTGCACATACATACATGTATGCAAAAATTCATACCTATAAAACCTAAAAATATATAAAAAGGAGATATTTGTTAAATCAAATTTTTCATGTTTTGTAGATTGAATTCTTATCTAAAATAAGATTTATGGCAGCTCCTTCACAAACTTGATGGATTTTCATTTTATTCACAGTGCCATTTGTTTTTTGATAGTCCTGGACTTGACCATCTTTTCCTACTAGATATTAGAAAGCTAGAGCAGTTTCATGAGAAGTTGATATTGAAGCAATTTCTCCTTGCTTTTCGAATAGTAGATGAGAATAGCTTAGATAGAATCCTTTCATGAGTAAGTGAATAAATGAATAAAGTTGCATTCATTACCTTCTCACCAAGTACCAGGGACTTCAATATAGCTTTCCAAAATTGACTTTTATAGCAATCCCCTGAAAGACCCATCACAGCTCCCCTTGCTTGAGGCATTCCAGCATGATTCCCCATAAACTGGAGGTTACTTTCCCACTTTTTGTTTCTCCCAAGAAAACAAACCTTTGAAAAAGAAACCACAAAATGCAGTACATTCCATTGAAAATAAGTAAAAAAAGAGAGACGTATTCTACTTACCATAGGGGAGGAAAATCTTTGACACTTGTTACAATGCATGGCACTTAAAATCCAGCTTCAAAAGAAACTCATTTCCCCCAATTATCCAAAAATATGTATTTCAGAGACTGGTTTTAAAATGCAACATGACATGCAAATTGTTCTAATCCTTAGAATTATATTTATTTATTTATTAAAAATTTCCACCTCCTCCCATTCTCCCATTTCCCTCCTCCTTCCTCTTCCCTCTCCAGTCCTAAGAGAAGTCAGGGTACCCTGTCCTGTGGGAAGTCTAAGGCCTTCCCCCCTCCATCCAGGTCTAGGAAGGTGAGCATCCAAACAGACTAGGCTCCCAAAAAGCCAGTACATGCAGTAGAATCAAACCCCGGTGTCATTATCATTGGCTTCTTAGTCCACCCTCATTGTCAGCCACATTTAGAGAATCCGGTTTGATCACATGCTCCATCAGTACCAGTCCAGCTGGCCTTAGTTAGCTCCCATTAGATCAGTCCCACCGTCTCCGTGGGTGGACGCACCCCTCGGTCCTGACTTCCTTGCTCATGTTCTCCCGCCTTCTGCTCTTCATCTGGGCCTTGGGAGCTCAGTTCAATGCTCCAATGTGGGTCTCTGTAACAAGTGTCAAAGATTTTCCTCCCCTATGGTAAGTAAAATACGTCTCTCCTTCCATCGCCAGATGAAGGTTCTATGGTGATACGCTAGAAAACATCAGTGTGGCTATGGGAGAAGGCCAGTTCAGGCACCCTCTCCTCTGCTGATCAAGGACCTAGCTGGGGAAATCTTGGACACCTGGGAACCCCTCTAGAGCCAAGTCTCTTGCCAACCCTAAAATGGCTCCCTTAGTTATGCGATGAGTCAATGAGCTGGTAAGAAGTTAGTCAGTAAATTCCTATGACCTAATCTTTGAAGAAATGGCCATTTTCATGTTCACACGTTTATTGTTTATTGTTCTTGCTTCCATTACACTTTCAATGTGATTTATTGCTGAGGTTTTCAACACGTAGATTATTGTGTACTCTAGTTTGTTCCATTCTCCCCGGACAATTGTGCTCACTGGTGTTAAGCCCTCTTATCATGCCAACTCACATGCTTGTGATGTTCGTCTTATGCAACTAGCTGATTTGGATTTCAAGAATCCCAGTTTATTATTGTTAAGGAATCAAATGCATTCCTACTGTTGCAAAGTCCTGGAGTGAAAGGGTTTTCCTAGTGAAGGAGATTTCAGAGAAATTAGCAGTCTAGGACTTGGCACTCTCTCTCGGATAAGGTAAATATGCTGGTCTTTCCTCAGGCAACCCTAAGATGTTTCTCTTTCAGATAAAGCATATTTCTACTGGATAACTTTCAATGTGTAAGCAATTAAAGCCAGGTTGTTGTTTGCTTTTCTAGATCACTACCAAGACTTAAAAATCCCTTTTCCCAAGTGCTTATTCATTTCTTTACTATTGAAGTATAAGATCTGATTTGTTCTCTATTCTTCAAACTTAAATTATCTATCTGAATAAGATTTTATTAGTTGTATTTGTTTTTGTGAAATATAGTATTATCTATTCATAATGTATGTGGTATTTGCTCACTTATTTACAAGGTTTTGGTATTTTCAAATTTGAAAGTATGTTTTGAATGGTTTGTTATATGTGTATTCTTCAAACACTTGGCAGGTGGCCAGTTTCCACGCATCTCACCTAATTTTAATTTTTGCTTCTTATTACAATTTAAGATCATTCTTTGAATTTCATGCATGTGCACAATTTAAGGTAAAATGTGTTTCTCTTACATTTTTATTTATTTACTTATTTATTTTTATTTATTAGATTTTTTAAAATAAATACCAATCCAAGATCCCACTCCCTCCCTATTCCCATACCCTTCATCTCCCCTCCCACCACACAATACTCAGAGAGTGTAAGGCACATTGATTTGTAGAAGACCCAAGGCCCTTCCTACTCTATCTACGGTGAGCAAGGTATACATCCAAAGAGAATAGGACCCCCAAAAGCCAATACATGCAGTAGGGATAAATCCTGGTGCAACTGTCAGAGGCTCCTCAGTCTGCCCTAGCCATGCAACTGTCAACCACATTCCAAGGGACTAGTGATGTAGTCCCAATAGGCTTTAAGTTAATTACCCACTGGGGTGTGGCCTCTTATACTATTTATATTGATGTAATACATGAGTCCGGCCTTGCTCTTTTCCAGCTGCGGCATTTGGTGGCTGTTCTCTGTTTCAGCAGAGGATATTAATTTTTGAGTCTACCCCTAAATTAATAACCATCTATTATTCTTAATTCTGAGCTAGTGTGGAATTTTTTTTAAGCATCCACCTTCAAGTTTGGTTTTATGCTTATTCCTTCCCAGTCTGGCTGGATTTGGTGAACTCACCTTATCTCAGGTAGACTGTTTCAGTGGGTGAACCCATCATGGTCTTGACCATTTTGCTCATATTCTCATTCCTCCCACTTTTCAACCAGACATTGGGAGCTCATTCCAGTGCTGTGATGTGAGTTTCTTCCTCTGGTTCCAATAGTTGCTTGATGACGGTTCTATGATGATATTTAAGATCTTCATTCACCAGTCTGACTATAGGGCAAGTCAAAATTGGGCCCTCTCCTCTCTATTTCATAGGGTTTTAGCTGGAGTCATCCTTGTGGATTCCTGGAAATTTCTCTAGAGCCAGGTTTCTGCTAAGGCTATAATGGCTCCCTCAATCAAGGTATCTTTTTCCTTGGTCTCATATCTGTCCTTCCTCCGTCTAGACTATCCCATTCCCTCAAGTTCTCAAAGATCATTTTTCAGGAATCAGTTATCTTCTTCTGTCGTGGGCTGTGTCTTGTTTATTGTATCTAGGGATTGAATAGGTATTTCCTTGGCCTTGGCCGAAGGTGCCTTTACCCATTAAACTATCTTGCTGGACTTGACATAATGTCTCTTAAAAAGGCTGATGAATTGAAAGTTGGCCATGTTCAATGTTGTATGGCACATGGAAAGAGAAGTGGATGAGTTAGAATAAATTAAATGGTACATTGTAGCTGTCTTCATGTCCAAAAATGAATTGTGTCATGGGATATTCAATGATGAAAATCTGAGAATCTGTGTTGAAAGGTTGGGTTATCCTTGATTAACAGCTTTGCTTTGATGTGACAAGTACATAAGCAGTGCAGTAGAAACAGAAAATAGCAAATGGGATATTCCAGGAAATCAACTGAGCACCAGAAACCCCATGGTTGGAAGATGCCTCTCTGAGCCATTTGTTG
This sequence comes from Alexandromys fortis, assembly GCF_014885135.2. Taxonomy (NCBI): domain Eukaryota; kingdom Metazoa; phylum Chordata; class Mammalia; order Rodentia; family Cricetidae; genus Alexandromys; species Alexandromys fortis. The sequence continues at coordinate 1,625,145 of NW_026068113.1, forward strand.
AATAATGTTAGGAGAAAAATTCGGTGTGGGTGTGTGTATGCATGCATGTATGCTTGTGAGTGTGTATGTGTCTGTATGTTTGTTTATGCATGCATGCATGCTTGCAAGTGTGTGTGTATGAGGTAGTGTGTTCTTTAATCACTTTCTACCCAGTTTTTGAAACAGTGTTTCTCACTGGAACTAGACGTCTCTTTGTCAGGAAAAGATAATTCCCACTACACAATGGAAAATAGGAACATAGTGATAGTAATCGGCATGGTAAATTCTTTTTGTCCCTTGGGAAGCTGAGGATAGGGAACCTGAAATGACCCTATCCTATAGCAATACTGATGAATATCTTTCATAACACCATAGAACCTTCATCTGGTGATGGATGGAGATAGAGACAGAGACCCACACTGGAGCACTGGACTGAGCTCCCAAGGTCCCAATGAGGAGCAGATGGAGGGAGAACACGAGCAAGGATGTCAGGACCACGGGGGGTGCACCCACCCACTGAGACAGTGGGGCTGATCTATTGGGAGCTCACCAAGGCCAGCTGGACTGTGACTGAAAAATCATGGGATAAAACCGGACTCTCTGATCATGGCGAACAATAAGGACTGATGAGAAGCCAAGGTCAATGGCAAGGGGTTTTGATCCTACTTCATGATCCGGCTTGGTGGGAGCCTAGCCAGTTTGAATGTTCACCTTCCTAGACATGGACGGAGGGGGGAGGTCCTTGGACTTTCCACAGGGCAGGGAACCATGACTGCTCTTTGGATTGGAGAGGGAGGGGGAGAGGAGAGGGGGGAGGGGGAGAAGAGTGGGGGGAGGGAAATGGGAGGCTGGGAGGAGGCGGAAACTTTTTTTTTCCTATTCTCAATAAAAAAAATAAAAAACAAATTAGCACAGCCCATACAGGATTATCGAATATACTTCCTCCCAATAGTCTCCATCTTTTATTTCTGCCTAGGTGCTGACTTCCATTAGTTGGAGCTCAACTTTAAAATCTTTTCAGATTGGATAATTAGTACAAAGGAGAAAAGAGTTTCAGGAAGCATGGATTCATGTCTAACTATGTTTGAGAGAAGTGGCTTTTAGTAATAAAGCAAAGAAAATCCAGCCTACAATTCACAAACCCAGAAAACCTAGACAACAAAGAGGACCCTAAGAAATACATACATGGATCTAATCTACATGGGAAGCAGAAAAAAGACAAGATCTCCTGAGTAAACAGGAAGCATGGGTACAATGGGAGAGGGTTAAAGGAGAAGAGAGAGGTAGGGAGCGGAGTAGAGAAAAATATATAGCTCAATAAAAACAATAAAAAAAAATAAAAAGTTTCTTACATCCTTTTTTGCCGCACTCTCTGGACTGACCAACGCATTCCACAGACATTCCTGTGTTGGGCTTTCCAGCACAGAGATGAGAGGCACAGACTGCTATTGTGCCCCGCTAAGGATGACAACCCAGGCTCTTCATGATTGTATGCCAGGCAAATTAGTCACTAAGTCATCTCCTTAAATAGCAACACACAATTTTTAAATGTTAAAAGTTTTTTTTTTTCTTTTTCTGTGGAGGGGACATTTCTAAAGGCTTTCTTAGTAAGAGATGGAAGGAACACACCCCGATAGGCATGTGAATGAAGGATTTACAAGAACACATGATTAAGATGACAGAGTGTCAGAGGTAGAAGGGTGCTGAGGTTACCTTCAGTGAGGTCCTCAGAGAAGTCATCCCAAGAATTTATGTAAGAATTGGAAGAAAATCCAAAAAAAAAAAAAAAAAAAAAAAAAAAAAAAGAATTGGAAGAACAGCTATAAGATGAATCCTCATCTGGTTTTCCTTTAGAAACTTGGGAGTGAACATTGTTTACTCTCTCTCCCACAGGGCTATTTTTTCTCAGTGTGCTTTCTTATTTATTTACTTTATTTTTATCTACATTTTTCTCTTCTCCCTTTCCTGCCTCTCCCTTCCTTTTCATCCCTCTACCAAGGTCCCATGCTCTCAATTTACTCAGATCTTGTCTTTATCTACTACCCATGTAGATCAGATCTATGTATGTTTCTCTTAGGGTCCTCATTGTTGTCTAGGTTCTCTGAGATTGTGATTCGTGGGCTGGTTTTCTTTGCTTTATGTTTAAAAATCACATATGAGTGAGTACATATGATAATTGTCTTTCTGAGTCTGGGTTACCTCACTCAAAATGATTTTTTCTAGCTCCATCCATTTGCCTGCAAAATTCAAGATGTCACAATTAAGCATCCTTTGGACATATACCCTAAAGTGGTATTACTGGGTCTTGAGAAAGTAATTTAATGCAGCACTAAGTTCCTCTATTTCTGTTTTGAAATCTACTCTTTATATTCCTTCCTCTTTGTTCCACTTCAATTCAATTCAATTCCTTGCATGTACTGGCTTTGTGGGAGCCTAGCCTGTTTGGATGCTCACCGTCCTAGACCTGGATGGGGGGCGGAAACCTTGGACTGCCCACAGGGCAGGGAACCCTGACTGCTCTTTGGACTGAAGAGGGAGGGGGAGGAGAGTGGGGCATGGGGAATGGGGTCAGGAGGAGGGAAAACAGAGGCATAGAGGAGGCAGAAATTTTAATTAAAATTGTTTTTTAATAAAAAAAATCAATTCAATTCAATATCTCTCCTCCCTGTGAGATCTAGACAAAACAGCTCCCTTTATTTCTTTAAGACAGTGGCACATGGCTTTTATATCAGATGTTTTTTCTGCTCCCTTTGTTTTCTAATGCAATCACCCCACCTCTGCTGGTTCTTCTCTATGGTTACCTTTAAAGTCTCTTCCCCATGGAAGCTAGCTCTAAATGTTTTATATTCACATTCTCTCTTAATTTTGTGAATGTGTTTAGTATTTTCACTGAATTTGTTGTATCTTCTTTGTCTATATTTTTGCATCTGCTTTTCTTCAGGTGCTAAAAAGAAAAATAATTAGTACCGTTGAATAACTTAATATGTAAATGCAGATGGTTTTGAAGGGGGAGTGGGTACTATTATTAATTGTACTAGGACATAGTGCCTAAGCCAAAACAGGCTGGTTGTGATAGTGTTCTGGTGCTGAAGTTCATTTATATGTAATTTTTTTCCCCTTATGCAAGCAGAGAAAGCAGACAGTGGGAAATTTAAAGCACCAATGGTGGGAGAAGTAGCTCTGAGCTTGTTGTGTGGAAATTCATCAGTTTCAGTTGAGAGGCAAAAGCATTTAGGTCTGAAAAGTTTTAGGGAAAATATGGGAATTGAAGAAAAATAAATAAGAAGTTGAGAATTGTCTTTTCAAGGTCTGCAAAGAATTATGTTGGAATTTTGATGGAGATTGCATTGAATCTGTAGATTGCTTTTGTTAGGATGGTCACTTTTTACTATGTTACTTCTACCAATCCATGAGCTTTGGAAATCTTTCCATTTTCTGATATCTTCAGTTGTTTTCTTCAAAGACTTAAAGATTTTAATCATACAGGTCTTTCAACTTGCTTTGTTAGAGTAACCCCAATATACTTTATATTATTTGAGGCTATTGTGAAAGGTAATGTTTCCCTGATTTCTTTCCTAGTCTATTTGTCAATTGTATGTATGAGGACTACTAATTTTTTTGAGTTAATCTTGTATCCAGTTCTTTTGCTGACAATGTATCTATGAACTGTAGAAGTTCTAAGATAAAAATTTTAGGTCACTTATGTATACTAGTGTATTATGAGCAGATAATGATACTTCAACTTCTTCCTTTCCAATTTGGATCCCCTTGATCTCCTTCAGTTGTCTTGTTCCTGTAGCTGGACTTTAACTAGTGTGTTGAATAAAAATGGAGAGGGTGGAAAACCTTGTCTTATCACTGATTTTAGCATAGTTGCTTTAGTTTTTCTCCATATTTAAGTATATCGCCGTATCCCTAATATCTCAAGGATTTTTATCATAAAGGGCATTGGATTTATTTATTTATTTATTTATTTATTTATTTATTTATTTATTTATTTGTCAAAGGTCTTTTCTGCACCAAATGAGGTAATCTTGTGTGTGTGTTTTTAAAATTTGTTTGTTTATATGTTGATTTGCATTTATGCAAGTAGAAAATACCTTATAACTCTGGAATAAAGCCTTCTTGATCATGGTGGATGATCATTTTGTTGTATTCTTGATTTAACTTTCTTGAATATTTTTTTAATCTATGCTTATAATGGGAATTGGTCCATAATTCTCTTTCTTGATTTGTTATGTTATTTGGATATCAGTGTAACTATGTCTTATAAAATGTATCATCCAATATTCTTTTTGTTATTTTCTGTAATAATTTCAGGAATATTGGTATTACCTCTTCTTTTAATGTCTGGTAGTTTTTTTGTCCTAAAATCATTAGAAACATCTGACTCTGGGCATTCTTTTGTGTGTGAAACTTAATGAGTACATCTATTTCACTGGGGGTAATAGATCTATTTAAAATATTTATTTGATCTTCTTGTATAAAGACCTAAAAGAAAATTATCCATTTCTTTTAGATTTTCCAATTTGGTGAAGTATAAGTTTTTAAATTATGTTCTTATGATTGTCTGGATTTCCTTGGTATCTGTTGATATGGCCACCTTTTCATTTCCGATTTTGTTAATTTTGATATTCTGTCTCTACTTTTTAGTTAGTTTGAATAAGGGTTTGTCCATCTTGTTGATTTTCTCATAGAGTCACCTCTTTGTTTTGTTGCAAAATGTGCACAGCACTCATATGAGTAGCCTCTCAATGTCTGATTTGATTTAAGGCCCACTCCACAAGGGAGAACCTAGGCCAGGCACTGATTAGGTAACCAAGAACCAGAGACTAGATAGCCTAGAGACATAGGGTAAAACCAAACACTACTGGTCTAAAATAACGTATCAATAAAATGACTTCTAATGATATTTAGCTATGCTCTGGCAGCAGACAGGAACAGATGCAGAGACCCAAAGCCAGACAGTTTACAGAGAGGGAGGGAGTCTAAATGGAATATCTTCATCCAATTCCTCCCCTTAGAGCTGAAAGAATTTTACAAAAGAGTAGGCAGAAAAATTGCAAGATCAAGAAGGGGTGGAGGACACCAGGAAAACATGGCCTTCTGAATCAACTAAGCAAGGCATATAAGAGATCAGAGAGTCTGAAGCATAAGTCACAGGGGCTACACCTGTCTGCACCAAATATTCTATGTATAAATTATAGCTATTAGTTTAGTATTTTTATATGACTCCTGAGTGTGAAAATGAGTGGGTCTCTGACTCTTGTACCTGCTTTTGGAACTCCTCACCTCCTGTTAGACTGTCATGATAATTTCTGCTTCATCTTATTATTTTTAATATTTTATTTTTTCAAGTTTAGTGGTCACATATTAAAAGACTCCTTTTCTTATGAGAGACAGAAAAGGAGTGGGTCTAGAGGGGAGGGAAGGTAGGAACTGGAAGTAGTAGAGGGAAGGAAAACTGGAAACAGGATATATTATTTAATAAAAGAATCCATTTTCAGTAAAAGAAAAAATGGAAGAAGAAAAGAATAAAGGGAAAATAATAAAGAGAAATAAACTAGTATGTCAACATTCTGCCTCTCCTTGAAGCTGCAGACCCGTTGCTCTGCTTAGCCCTGCTAAAGACTGGTTCAATTTCCTCCTCTGTTCACTTTCACAGCAGCTCTGCCCACTCAGAGCCCCACTGATTTTTCTGGTTTTATTCAGTGTCTGGAAACCAGTATTCTAAGATAATGGTTTGTGTGTGACTTTTAAAACAATTATTCAGAGTAGCTTGTCTACCCTCCAAGTTATCAAGCATAAGTGAATACCGCAGTTACTTCTCTAGTTGTAACATATAGGGTGTGAGTGACTGCTCTCATGTTTTATTGCCCATACAAGCTTTGCTATTTTGATACACAATTTTGTTGGATAAAAGATTATTCAGGAAGTGGTCTATTTGATCAAAGGGGAATTGTCTAAATCAGGTACAAATTATAATATATTTTCTACACATTGGACCTTAAATTTCCTCCAGTGGCTTGTTTCCCAGATTGTTAGTGTTGGTAGAAGAACATTAAAGGAAGTGAGATTGGGCAGATGTCTTATTCACATGAAGGGGATGCCCTTTGAGGGTGATGGTAAGAGAGACTCAATTTCTCTTCTTTCTGCTCTTTCTCAGTCTTGGTCTGAGCAAGTGAACTGTTTTCCCATGTGATCATACCACAATATGCTGTTCTAACATGGGCTAGTAACAACAGGCAAGTAATACATTGACCAAGCCTAAGCAGACATTTCACTGTTAGGGCTGATCATCTCCAACTGTTTATAATAAAAGAAAGCTGGCTAATGTAGCACATTACATTATTCCGACCACTTTTCCTCTTTATTGATTCTCTACCTAATGAAAAATATTCATTTTCCAGGACATCAGTCTCTTTTTTTCACTCTCCAGAAATCTCCAACATGTAGCACAATGGAGTACTTAACAGTATTTTTGTAATTATAGAACTAATAACTTCTTGTCAGTTGAAAGAATGTAAAAACATCGAATTTTTAAGTTCTTATTATTTGGAGTTATTCCGTTGAATTTCAAATATTTTTGGTTACAACACATTAGTAAAAATATTTTTATTTATTAAAAATGTACATATACAGTAAAATATATTGTATAAATTTATAAATATAAGAATATTTGCTAAATTATATAAAACTAATCATATAAATTGAAATACTGTGGCCTGGAAATGTATGATTGCTATCTGTGAAGGTCTTAGAGAAAGAGAAGTTACATTGTACCTTAATAGATGTTTGTTTCTATATGAATAATAATAGAATTTATGAGATCTTGTGGGTAAGAGTAGAGAAAGAATAGATATGAAACCTGCAACTTGGGCAATACTCATATCCAGGGAAGTGGTTAGAAAAAGGAAGGTCCAACAGGGATGTCAAAAAATATGGTTAAGAGTTACCTTATGAGGAAATCTCTTTGGAGAGATGGGAGCATTGGACAATAGGCACATTCATTCATTAGACACTGAATCCAGAGTCTCCACAAAATGTTTGCACTTGTTTGCTATTTAATCACTGAAAATAGCCAATATACAATTCAAACTTCCCCTTTTATGTTTATACAGGTAGCTTTTCCCCAAACACACTTCTTTAATCTTTGTTCTTTTCTCTTAGAATGAATAAAAATGTTGAGTTTGAATCTGATACAAGGCTAGATATTTAGGAAGCAGAATAAGAGTAAGAAATGTCACTGTGATGTGGGAGTGATTTCTTACTAATAAAGAAACTGCCTAGGCCCATTTGATAGGCCAAACCCTTGGTAGGCAGAGAAAACAGAACCGAATGCTGGGAGAAAGAAGCTGAGTCAGGGAGTCACCATGATTCTCCCACTCCAGTCAGATGCAGGTTAAGATCTTCTCTGATGAGCCACCTCATGGGCTACACAGATTATTAGAAATGGGTTAGAACAATATGTAAGAGCTAGCCAGTAAGAGGCTACAGATAACGAGCCAGGCAGTGTTTAAAAGGATACAGTTTCCGTGTAATTATTATAATATATATATGTAATTATTTCGGGCATAAGCTAGCCATGCGAGCGGCTTTCTAGGGCTATGCTACCAGCGTGAATTCTGGCTTTAAAGCATTTCTAAGCTTTTATGGGACTGGATGTTTGTGTTCCCACTTGGGATTGGAAGGAGAGTGCTCTGAGACCGTGCGCTCTCCACCTGCACCTGGGCAGATGGCAGAATCAGGCTTAGGCAGGCTGGAGAGCATGGCGGATTCCTGCTGCCTTACAGAGATGTGTTTTCAGACTGCGCAATGCTCTGCCTGTCAGATTTGGCTATAACTTGGATGAAAAGAGTTTCTATGCTGCACACTCAGTCTCAGAATTAAACTGCTGATTGCAGCTCCAATGTGGACTTACTGTGTGCCTGGAACTGTGAGTGGTTCATGGGCACCAAATGGCTCTGAGGCAGGATCAGCTGCTCCACCCTGAACTGTGCTGACCACAGGCAGGAACTACCGTAATTGCCATAATAACAGGGCAGTTAAGGTTTAGACTGGGCAAGACACAGGCAGTACCATATTACCTGTACATGGTGCAACTTAAGATTTTAAGAAATGCTTAACATTTTAAGAAATGCTCCTGAATAATAAAAAAAATTACAGATTCACAATAAAACAGATTCAAACAGACCACTAAATGGATCACAGTGTTGGATGAATGTACGTAGGCTTGAGAGAGAAAAAAA
>NW_026068113.1:1634059-1646041 GCF_014885135.2 Alexandromys fortis
TGTATAATTAGGAAATATAGGTTGCTAATGGATAATCATCGATGATAATAAAGCTTATAGTCATGTTAGTTAGATTTTCTAGATATATAGAGATATATTTCAGTTAGATAGACATTCTTCATATCTCTCAAAGACTGCAGAATATGGCATTTAAAATATTTTAATAACTTAGGGCTTTTCATGACAAGGAGACAAGTCTACTCCTGGCAGCACCAGCTACTTCAAGAGAAAGATGGGCATAAAAGAGGATCCTTATGGAATTTGATAGCCATTTGGGCAAGAAACTGCTCTTGCCTGGACTATTGCATAAACTGGACACAGAGAACCCACCGACAGAGGACTACTAAACTTGCCTAAAGGTGAGATGATCTTTCGGGGTTCCTGATTCATAAAAGAGTCTGCAAGACATTCTTCAAGACAAGCAGATAGTGACTTCTTTTGAAATTTCCTGCTTCATGGAAATGTCTGCTGGATACTATGGGCCTGTAGGCCAAAGATGGATGCCCCAACGGTACCGAAGAACTTTGGGTGACTGTCCAGGCAGCAAGATGTCTCTGTCATTTCTAGAGTTTTCTTATTTCTTGTTTACTTAGGTAATATATCCTTCTGGAGTCTTTGATGGAGTTGAAAAATAAATAGATAGTTATAGTTTTCCTTAGTTATGATAAAAGATAAAATAGATATAAATATTGTAACTGTAATTCTTGCTTGATAACTGTTTTGCTATATGTAATTTTACTATGTTAAAATGAAAGCCTTCTTTTTTGTTTAAACAGAAAAAGGGGAAATGATGTGGGAGTGATTTCTTACTAATAAAGAAACTGCCTAGGCCCATTTGATAGGCCAACCCTTAGGTAGGCAGAGAAAACAGAACTGAATGCTGGGAGAAAGAAGCTGATTCAGGGAGTCATGATTCTCCTACTCCAGACAGATGCAGGTTAAGATCTTCTCTGATAAGCCACCTCGTGGGCTACACAGATTATTAGAAATGGGTTAGATCGATATGTAAGAGCTAGCCAGTAAGAGGCTACAGATAACGGGCCAGGCAGTGTTTAAAAGAATACAGTTTCTGTGTAATTATTTCGGGCATAAGCTAGCCATGCGGGCGGCCAGGTGCCGGGGACGCAGCCCCGCCGCTCCTGTCTCTACATCACTGCCTTTAATGTTATCTCAATCGAGTGGAAAATGAAAATGCCAAGGAGGTATGCTGGTTATTAAGTTTCAAATTTGATGAAGGAAGGTCATTGGCTAATAAAGAACTGCCTTGGCCCATTTTATAGGTTAGAACATAGGTGGGTGGAGTAAACAGAACAGAATGCTGTGAGAAAGAGGAAGTGAGCTCAGACTCGATAGCTCTGCTCTCTGGAGCAAACGCGATGAAGCTCTAACCCAGGAGGGACGTAGGCTAGAATCTTCCTGGTAAGCGCACCTTGGGGTGCTACACATATTATTAGAAATGGGCTAGTCCAGGTGTGAGAGTTAGCAGAGAAGAGGCTAGATATAATGGGCCAAGCAGTGTTTAAATGAATACAGTTTGTGTGTTGTTATTTCGGGGCATAAGCTAGCCAGGCGGCTGGGAGCAGGGTGGCAGGAATGCAACCCACAGCTCCTTCAACACAAATTCTTCCTTCTTCCTTCTGCTTAGTATTGACTTGACTGCAAGTGAGAAAGCCAAATTTTTGCCTTTCCTTCTAGTTTCCTGTTGGGGATGCCAGAGAAACAGAAAATGAGATTGTAAGGGAAAGAAGGCACTTACTCTTTAGTTCAGCATTTGATAGCTCTTACCAGGGCTCTCATCCTTTTGCATCTCCTGACACATGTTCACATCAGCCTTGTCACCCCACACTGTCAAACCCTTGTGTTTTTGACTGTGGTATTGTGAACTACAGTCTGATATGTCAGCCACCCTGTGTAGTAATATGCATATGTTTAAGCTGCAACACGTGCATCCTGCTTATCCTTCTCATTGGGGGTCTCAACATTATCCACTGGCCCATTCTCAGGATCTGGCTTGCTGCTGCATGGGGAGCATCCTATCAGTGGAGAAAAACCTGCCCAAGAGAAGTGATGCATCTTGCTCAGGATAGAGCATCTGGCATCTGCATACCTGTGCACTAAGCTTAGCAGTTTTAAAATTATCAATCTTTGCCTTCTCTTTCTCCACCTATCTATACCATACTTGCTTCTGAGAGCCTTGATATTTACAGTGTTTGGTGTTCTAACTTTCCGTTTCTGTTTTTTGGTAAACAACTGCATCTTCACTTATAATTCTTCATATTGAGCTAAGTTTACTAAAATCGAGTGGTATCTGCCACTTGAATGGGCAATGCATGGTTTTAGAAAAGAGACAGTTACAGATAGAGCAAAAGAGGTCCTCAGAAGAAACAAGAAATAAAGCATGTCCAAACTCAGTGTAAAATTTATACAAAGGAAAAGGCCAATAGGCTTTAATTTCTGTCTGTGTCTCTGAGTCTGCCTACAAAACAGCATTAACACTCAGAGCTATGGAGGCTGTAGCAAATAGCTAACTTCTTCTGTGAGGATCCATGGGGTACTACTGTGTCATTAGTAATAACATGATGTAGATGAGACAGTTTCTGACTAATGACTACATGGGAGAGTTTCTACTGCCTCAGTAGAATCTAATTATGTGGCTTAATTAGAATGTAACAATTGTTCCATTTATATAATATTATTTATAACACTGCTGATACTCAGTGTCGTTCTTTGCAGAATTGTTATTTTAGAACAAGAATTAATTATTTACACAGTTAAGCTGTGTGTGTGTGTGTGTGTGTGTGTGTGTGTGTGACATGAAAAGATTGGGCACAGGAAATGATTAGTGATTGCTATTTCAGGAGAAATTGTAGAATTTATCTCTCTTGAATGCTCAGTCCCCAGACATAGTCCTCCATGTATTGCTCTTGCGGTGGGAGTTTTCTTATCTTCTCAGTTAGGCATACACATAAGCTATGCTTTCATTTAATATATTTTACCTGTGTTTTTTCTGCTACTCCCTAAAATTTTGCATTATCTGTCAATGATTTCTTCTCTTGTCATTTACTGTAGTGACACCATGTGAGTCTGCTGTAGTAGTCTTCCTACTTTGACAAAAGAAAACAGTAAAAGTCCACGGAGTGATTAGTAGGAAAGCACGGAGGAATGAATTTTGTAATCAGAAAAGTGGATCTTCTCATCTTGCTTTTACCTTTCTCTCAGGTTGAGCTTGAACCAGGGCCTTGTACAGGCTGTCCACATGCTATGCCACTGAGCTGTACACCTAATCTATTGTTTCTACTCTTGAATGACCATGTGCCTTTGACATGCACTTTATATATGGATATAGATATAGATATGAAAGAAATCTAAATAGAACCACCAAATAACAGGAGATACAAAGCCCCTTCTAGACAACTCTCGAATAGGTTAAATCTAATTAAGTTACTGGCTAAAGTGACCCTGTGGGAACCCTTAAACAATCCAGGCTATTGCCAAACAGTTGCTTGTTCTCCATAAACTGAGAGCAGGATTCTATTGCCAAAGACAACTCAACTCATTGAACATGGAGAAGCTGGGCTGTGCCTACCAAGAGCTTCAACCCTACTGACTAGTGTTCATAATACTGGAAAATACACTGTATGCTAGCAGAGGAGAAGGGGTAAAATCCCCATGATCTACAATGATGATCTGTCTGAAAAATATACTGGTGCAATAGTGGTACAAAATCTGTGGTAGTAACCAAAAACTCTGACTGATTTAAAGCCCACTCCATAAAGGAAACATACTCAACACTGCTTGGGTGTCCTAGAACCTGAGATTAGATAGGCCATGGACATAGGTGAGGACCAAATACTGATGTTTTATTTAAGCAATGCAGCAATGAATTGTCCCCAGTGGCATTCAATTATACTCAATGGCCAGTGTCTTGTTCAGTTATTGCCAGTAAATCTTGTTCTCCAGAAGACAGGAAGATATACAAAGAGCACTTTGGAATACTCAATTCTAAATGGGATTATCAAATCCCCTCAGTTCTCAGGGAAGTCTGTGAAAAAAAAAATGAAGAAAACAAGGCCTTTAAGACACAACATGACTGAGACACATATGAAGTCATAGACACTGTGGTTGCATGCACAGGACCTGTACGTATCTAAGCCAGATGGGGTTCCAGCACTAAGAGAGGAAGTGGACACAATCCCTAATTCCTAATCCTGAAGCAATCTCCATCTGATAACTGTTGGGAAAAGATAAATTCGTTTTCTCCAAAATAGTGTTTGACTAGGTATATAAACCACACTTAAGTCCATGTTCCATGCCCAGAGGTAGAAGGATAACACAGAAAGAACTAAGTGATATTTTGGGAATGTTTGCTCTTTTGTTTCAGTTTTGTCTCTTAATGTTTTTTTCTGGACTTTATTTTTATTTTTTTCCCTTATGTGTCTTTTGCATTTATATTATGGTTCCCAGTTTTTGTGTTTCTATGGGATATCCATGTGCCAATGTATGTATCTCTGTGTTTAAATATGTTTTTGTGCTTTTTCTCTGGCTTTTTTCTGTTTGTTTATATTTTATCTTACTGTTATTATTTATTTAGTATATTAAATCATTATTATTTTAGATGTCTATGATAGAAAGAAAAGGTGTGAATTTGGTTGGGAACGGAGGTGGGGATGATGTGGGAAGAATTTTGAGAGGAGTAACTGTAAAACTAGAATGTATTGAATAAAAAAATATATCTTCAATTTTTAAAAAAGGGGAGAGAATTAAATAAGAGAAAAAAATTCCACAAATGCCAAGCAGCTCTTTGAATGAAATCTCCACCGGATGAATTAATCCTAGATTTATGATGTGACATTGTGTGGAGGATACAGTGAGACTACCTATTTAGACAAAGGTCAAATGAGAATTCTGAGAAATATTGGCAGAGGTCTGTTGACCAAAAGAAGTGATCTTTCATGAATTTGGAGTCCTAGAATAAGAGTGAAGGATTATCAGAAAAGCTAATTTTCAGAAATGAAAATGTTATTCGGTATTTGGTGAAAACTATTATAAACTAATAGATCTGAAAAGATCTAGGAACCTCAAGTTAATTTTAACAAAAAACATGACAGAAAGTGCTTTCTTAGAGGCTGTGAATGAATTGAATTCTTGAAGAAATGGTCCAACATAAAGGACATATATAGGTTGTATTAGAGTAATGACTGAATTACAACCCAAAAGTGTACATTTTAAATGTTGAATATTCTTAAAATGTTAAATTGAAAAATAAAAAAAAAGATGATCTCGGAGCAGCAGTTCTCAATCTGTGGTTTGTGAGCTTTCGAGGGGTCCAACAACATTTTCACAGGGGTTGCATATCAGATACACTGCATATCATATATTTGCAGTATGATTCATGACAGTAGTAAAATTTTAACTATGAAGTAGCAATGAAATAATTTTATGGTTGGGGGTCACCAGAACATGAGAAACTATAATAATAGTCACAGAATTAGGAAGGTTAAAAACCACTTACTTAAAAAATTAAAGTATCAGCTCAGATATATATCTCCAGGCCTATGGGTGTGGCTTACCTTAGGATAATTAGACAAACAAGCTCTCATTTAAATCATATACTTTCATTTCAGTATTTTACAAAAAGAAAAGTTATCATAATGTGTGAAGTATTAAAAGAAATTATAAATTAAAGAACTCAAATATATGACAACAGCAGCACAAAAGAAGAGTTAAGAAGTGAAGGTCACTTTCATATGTGAATATGGTCTATTATAAATAAACATGTGCCAAACCCTAAGGAAACCATACCAAACACAGAGCCAAACATGTGCTCTCTTTATCTCTGGCTTTATCTTTCTCTGTCTCTCTCACAAACACAGACACACACACACACACAGAGTCCTAAGAGTGAGTTCTTAAAAAGTTAATTAGTTAATTATGGAGATAAAATGCATCATAAAATATAAAAATGAAATAAGGAAAGGAGATGAGAGAAGCAATTAAGAGAAAATGCAAACATAAGTAGATGGAGTCAAACCAAACCGTTTCAGCATTAACTATATTCTAATTAAAAGACTAACTATTGTCAGAGCAGTTTAGAAGCTAATGCTATCTATATTCTCTTTAAAAAATGATGGTATGATTAAAATAAGATGGGGAAAATATACGATATTAAAGGACTTGTCAAAGGATGACTGATATAGCTGTATCAGATGAACTGCAATTTAGAATTAAGAATATTTACTGACATAGAGAATATAAAAAATATAACTTCCTAAGGAAGACAAAACAACCCCAAATAATAATTTACATCAAAGTTCAGAGCTATAAATTATAAAACAGAAACTGGCAGAATTTGGAAGGAAAAACAGATGGCATTGATATCTCCTGCCTGAAACACTGACATTCAAGATGCAGAGACAGAGGGATAGTCATGATTTTGATGCATTCCATGGTTACATATTGAGTTCCTGGCCAGCCAGAGTCAGGGTAAAACCATAATTTAATATATATATATATGTATATATATATATACATACATATATATGTAACTATTAAGTAACTAATAAAATGGCAAAGCTGACAAATCAGTAATTATTAGAAATTTTAAGACAAAATTGTCTTTTGAAACAGTGTGTTTCCTTACAAGCATCAGTTTTATGATGTAGAAGGACCACTGAAGGACTGGGGATATGAAACTGAAGAAAATACATTGCTCATAAGCATGAATACCTGAGTTCAAATCCCAACTAATATCAGATACAGTGGGAGGGGGAAGACCTCTAATCCAAACACACAGAATGTGACTGGAGGATAAGGGAATCCTCTCAGGGCCAGCTAGCTGGCCTGGTAGGAACAAAAGTTCCCATCTCGAGCAGTAGAAGGCAAAGACCAGTATTTAAGGTAGTCTTGTGACCTTCACTCAATCATAGCCCATGTGAGCCTACAAATCCATATTCTCTCTTTCATACACACACACACACACACGCGCACGCACACACACACACACACACACACTATTGAAAATTCAACTAATTCTGTAAACCAGCTCTACCCATTTATAGTCACAGAGAATTTAGGAAATTATCTCCAGGGACAATGCATTAAAGGCTGTATATTATAGCTTGAATTCAGGGATCATGATACTTCTGGAAGTTATCTTATTGTTCTGGATTATTTTGGTTAACCTTCTTACTTTGCCATATGAAATCGAGTATTTTCTTTGCAAGTTCTGTAAAGAATTGAGTTGGAATTCTTATGGAGATTGTGTGGAATCTGTAGATCTTTCATAATTAGACTATATGGACTGAACATATGGATATGTGTGTTTATCTCTGAAAGGTACAGGTTTCCATTTCAGGACAGAGCAATCATGTGATTCATTACAGGCCAAATATATGGCCTTGAAACCCTTGAAATTCCAAGTACTTCTTATTTAGAGACTTTGTCCTGTCCAAGCTAGTCAATTACAAACTTTTGACCTCCTCTCCCTTTCTTTCTCATCTGTGAAGTGCTGTCCACATATCCAGCAAGCCTGAGAGAGACAGAGTTGCTTTTGACATCATACTTAGTTTCTCAAGGTAGTTAGCTTTGCTTTGACCCCTTTTATTTCAGTATCAGAGGCAAAATTTTAAGGCTAACTTGTCATCCCTCTTGTTCCAAGTTTGATAGAATGGTTTGATAGAATTGGTTAAATCCACCTTGTTTAGGCATATACTTTCTGTGTGCCCCTCCACTCTCGTCTCATAAATTCCATTGGCTAGCTCTCAAAATATATTATCTAATATAATTCAGCACTTGAGAAAAATCCAAATTTAGCCTAGCTGCTTCAATAAATATTTACTGCCTGCCTGTCTTGTCACTTTTTGTAAATAAGTGGTTGACTTGAAACTGTAATCTTGTTCTATCATTTTGCTGCCTTTGAACATAAAGAACCTGCTAATAGATTGATGCTCCTAAACCAAGTCTTTCACTTTTAGTTCGTTCAACTGCTGCCAATGTGGACTTCTTCTCTATTAGTCATTATTCTAGGAATAAGAGACTTGGTGATGAAAGATAACTAACGTGACACTTTGAATTAATGTAGAGTCTGATTTTGAGATCCTCATGCTCAAAAAAATAAACAAGACATGTGGATAGCAAATGGAAATAAAATAAATACATTTATTTTTGATAAATTTATGTGGTGTTTGTGTGTGTGTGTGTGCATGTGTGCATGTGTGTGTGTGTGTATAGGGCTGGGTGCATGTGTGTAGGCCCATGCATGTCATGACAGAGGTGGAGATCAGAGACAACTTGTGGGAGATGATTCTTTTCTACTGTGTGGGATCCAGGAATCAAATGCCAGTTATCAGATTTGGTGTCAAGTGCCCTTATATGCTGAGTCACCTCTCTGGCTCATATCCACTTGGTTTCTAAGATACCTATTTTAAGGTTTTTCAACTATGCTTAGCTATACTTAAGAAAATTTCTAGGGAAGGTATCATGATGGAAGTTCACTAAAACAATATCTTTAGTACAAAATCATTTGTGTTTTATTCAGTAAGTTAGTGAACTTCGTTTCTATGGTCGTTTTCCTTTGCATTTGGGTTACTGAACATAGCAGGGCTGAGTGATGTGGTTTGGAACAAGGAGTGAGAGTCATCAGTGTGGTATTTGGAAGTACATTATTGTTCTTGGCTGGAATAGGTTATAGAAACGACATTCACAAGACATATGTCTACTTTCTTCTTGCTTGTGGTTATAGTGTTGAGATTTTTGCTATTAATTTCCTTTGAAATTGGGTTCAGGATTTATAGAAGAAAGAAGTTTTATAAGATGAAAGTCTTTGTGAACCCCTACACATAGTTATTATTGCTTTAAAGCAGTCCTGAGCACCTATTTTCTTTTCCTTTAGTCTCTATTTACTAATTTTCTTCTGTCAGCTCTAAGTTTTTCTTTGATCTTTAAGAATCACAATCTTCCTACTGTAAGGTCAAATGCTTCAAGGGAAAGCTTGAAATCTATTACCCGCAGACTCATGGGTCTACTTGCCCAACATGTTCTGAGTTTTTCTTCATTCATGGATGATTGCATGACATATATCAAGTAACGGAAAATTTCTCATCATGCATTTAAAACAACTTGGAAACAAAAACATTTATGTGGCTGGTGATATCATCTCTATGTGTGTTTGAACATGAAGCAGAGCAACCAAAATCAAATCCAAGATGCTAGAGGACTGTGTAAGTTCAAGGACTCATGGCATCATTAAAGCTCTTAGATTTGGCCATACCTGAGTGAACTTCTTAGATGGGAAGGTCAAAACTTACATGTTTGGCTCAATAATTATGAGATAAATTTATTAATAAAAAGTTTTGTGAAAGGGCCTGAAACATTACTGTTGTACTATATAAATCTTTTCTAAAATTCCTAATCTTTTTCTTTAATGAAAAGTACTAACCCTTTAAGTCTGTTTTGCTTAGTTTTCTTCGAAAGTACTTAGCCTGAGGTTGATTAATAGATCAAAATGAAAACACAGTGAAATGTAAACACTTCCTATGAGAACCCCTGAGAAAAAGCTGGAAAGCTGTGAGAGAGAGCTGAGGCTAACATGTGCTTAAATACCTTCATAGTTTGGCTATAGTTGTGATTATGATCTCCCTATATTCAAATTCACATTTGTTGGAATATTAGAGTCATATAAAACATGTGGTGTGGTCTGCAAGATGCAGAGTTGGAAAGTCATTGTGACTAGTGAAGACAGTATTGATGGGGAATTGCATGAGAAACACCATATATTATTCATAAAGAGTAGTTGGCCATGGTCTTAAACAAAGTGCTTATGATTTTTTTTCAAAAGAAAGAAGATAGAATTAGGCATATGAGAGTTCCTTGATTCCTTCTTGAGGAAATAGAGCATACATTTTATACAAAAATCTAAGATTTATATGTTAAATTTCCCTTTAAACTTGTCTTCAGCTGAGAATACGTCATCTCCTTCCTAAACTTGTGTTACTTCCTCCAAGATTTGAATAAAGATCATTCTTAGGGAATGGACTGTTGATGTGGGATTCCACTTTGTATGCTGTGATTACTATTGATTAATAAAGAAACTACTTTGGGCCTATGACAGAGCAGAACAGAGCAAGGTGGGAAAATTAAGCCAAATGCTGGGAGAAAGAAGGCAGAGTCAAAGAGTAGCAATGTAGCTCCACCAGAGAAAGCTGCCGGACAAAACCTTGCTGGTAAGTCACAGCCATATGACAATATACAGATTAATAGAAATGAGTTAAATTAAGATGTAAAAGTTAGCCAATAAGAAGGAAGAGCTAAAGGGCCAAGCAGTGATTAATTAATTAAGTTTCTGTGTGGTTATTTTAAGGCTGAGCAGCTGGAAATAGACAAGCAACCTCCTTACAACAGACTTTCCTCCCCCTATAGTACCAAAACCCTCCTGTCTACCTGGTGTGGGAGTTCATTCTCTCTATTTGTTGCTTTTATTGCCTAATGAATAAAGAAACTGGCTTGGCAAGGTAGAACTTACGTAGGTGGGGAAAACTAAACTGAATGCTGTGAGGAAAGAGGCAGAGCCAGAGAGAAGCCAAGGAGCCACCTCCAGAGACAAACACACAGATACCTTGCTAGTAGGCCATGAGCCTCATGGTAAAATATAAAATAATGGAAATGGGTTAAATTAAGATATAAAAGTTAGCCAATAAGAAATTAGAGCTAATAGGCCAAGCAATGATTTAATTAATACAATTTCTGTGTGATTATTTTGGGAGTCTGGGCAGCCAGGAAAAGAATAAGCAGTCTCCAACTACATCTACCTGATACTGATGAGAAAATATTTTCTGTGGTAATTTATCTTTGAACAATTCATTTCTTTCTTAAACAATTGGTAAGCCCATCAAAAGATAGAGCAGATAACATTATGGTCCTCACTTTTCACTCCTCCAAGGTCCTAATGTTCCATAGCCTACAGTTCCAATGGTCAAATGGTAAGTGGTTTGTAGATAGGATCAAGTAACATCAGTTTTCTTCATTTTATGCCTATAGGGAATCCTGCAATTAAGTCATATCCCTAAGTATCTTATCTTCTTAGAAGGTATGTGGAGGGATTAACTTGGATTATCTGTAAAGATACCTTTATTTTCCCCATTTCATCAAGTCTTAGCCAGGCCTCAGAGGCTTGCTTTTCCATTGAGAAACACCTGCTTCAAGGCTCTCCAAGAAACTTCCTAGAAAAAGATGCCATAAAAAGCTTATGTTATCAGTTAGTGATCATTTTAAGCGTAGACGTCTCCAGTGTTGTTTATTTTGTGTGCTCCCCTGCACCAACTATGAAGGCATAACTTTCTCTGAATAGCCTTGATGCTGGCATAGTTATATGACCTGCTCACACTACCCGGAGCATCTTCACCCTGAGGAAGTGGAATCTTAAACTCTAACTGACTATACATGGGAAAGGCAGTTGATAAGAGGAAGTGTTGTTTCTGGGTAATATTAGTTTGTTCTTTATAGAGAGCAGGGATTATTATTTTATGATGCGGATTTAAAGACACAGAAACTTTGTTTTTTTTTTTTAAATTTAAAAGGTACCATTTCATTGATTTGGAAATAATAAAATTATATTTACCAGATAAATCCCATAAACTATCAAAAGAGAAGCAACTTATACTTTGATAGGTAATAATGATGCAGAAAATTGCTTCCTAGGCTATATGTTATTGGATAATAGGTTCTGCAGGAAGCTAGTAGGTATACAAGGAAAAAGGGTTTCTGTGGTCAAACTAGGGAATTTCTAGATTTATCTTCCATAGCTGTTTCAGAGTCTATAATCTGCTTTTGTACCTGCTCAGTCTCTGAAAGATGCTTACAGAATTCATGAAAATCATTGATTACATACAATGTTTTATAAAGAAATAACAATTGCTAACATGGAATTGACATTTTATAGGAAATGCCAGTGTAGATAGTCTCTATTTTAAGAAGGGCAAATAAATA
>NW_026068113.1:1646263-1647388 GCF_014885135.2 Alexandromys fortis
CCCTCCCTCTCTCTCTCTCTCTCTCTCTCTGTGTATGAGAGAGAGAGAGAGAGAGAGAGAGATGCAATATAAATTCATCATGTCAATTAGTATATTAGGACTCACTTTTCCTATTCTAAATTTTCCTTCAATATTACCCTATAGTCCTTTTGTCAGCTCCATTGTCTTTGAAGGCATTCTTTAGCAACGATTTGTGGACTGTAAGTACCAAAGTTCTAGGCCTCAATATATGAAGATAGTTATATTTTAATGACCTTGTTTGAGAAACTACAAACAAGTTATGAATTTGTTTAAATATCTTTGTTTTTCCTTAATGACAAGATAAAATTTTATTTACTCCCTCTATGAAGCACATTGATTTATAAATAATATTTTCTAAACATATAAGTGGAAGAGACATATGTCTGCCATCACCCCCAAAGCTCCCCAATCCACAAAATGGAAAACTTCCTTCTGCATCTAAGTTTATGAATCAATGAAGCCTGCATTTGAATCTGAAATCAGTCTCTGAGATGCTGTAAAAATAACATGGGTGATCTATCTAAGGTTAATTTCTCAGAATTATTTGGAGTTAGCGTGAGTCCACCCAGGTAGACATATGTCTGGTTGAAAGTAAATCTCTCTGACTTCTCTCTTATTGAAGTTAGAAAATCCAGCAACTGATGGAAACAGAGGCAGAGGCCAACATCGGAGTAGTGGACTCCCAAAGTCCAGTTGAATAGTGGGAAGAAGGAGAGTATGAGCAAAGAGGTCAAGACCATGATGGGTTAACCCACTGAAACAGTTTACCTGAGCTAATGGGAGCTCACCAACTCTAGCCAGACTGGGAAGGAACAAGCATAGGACCAAAATAGTCCCTCTGAATGTGGTTGACAGTTGCATGGAAGAGGCAGACTGACGGGTCACTGGCACTCGCACCAGGATTTATGTATTGGCTTTTTGGGAACCTCTTCTCGTTGGATGTATACTTTGCTCAGCCTAGATGTAGTAGGGAGGGCCTTGGACCTTTCACAAAGCAATGCGCCTTACCTTCTCTAAGTATTAAATGGGGGTAGGGTGGAAGGGTGTGTGTGGAGGCCATGGGAGGAGGGGAGGGAGTGGAAACTTGTGTGTGTGTGTGTATAT
>NW_026068113.1:1647416-1659879 GCF_014885135.2 Alexandromys fortis
AATGAAGAAAGATAGTTTGTTTTCTTTTTTTCTAAAAAAAAAGGAATGACACACACACACGCAAACATATTTTTGAAGCAAAATTCCATGCTCGTGCACTTACTTCTAGTTTTGGTAGTTTGAAACTATGTGTACAAGGAGAGACATTTCATACTTTTAATATTCTAAAAAGTAAATATTGTGAAATTCAATAAATTAAAGATTGCTTGCTAGTCACTGTCCTTTTTACTTTATATGGCTTTATGTACTTGGTCCTTGCACGTGTCTTACAAATTTCTTTTCATCTCTTGTTTTGAGCATGAGAAATTGATGCCAGTGATTTATAAAAGTTGCTCAGGTTTCTGAAGCACTCATCTGTCAAGCTCAGTTTTCTTCCAGCTACCATATTTTTGTTCTGCTTTACTTTGGTGTTGAAACACAGAACACAGAGAGCTAATTTGTCATACATTACCAACTCATTGCTTTCAAGGACCCTGTGACCTGTGAACATTGAAAGGTCTTGATATTTGGCTATAAATAGCAGTTCTATAATGAACGTTTTAAGATATGTCTTTAAATTTTATGGACACATAGCAATACCAAACGCCAGAAAATGTTATGTGTGAGAAATGGTAATTTATAATTTATATTAAATCAAAATGATTATGTTTCCAAATATATTGAACAATATTGCTCTAGAAGGACATGTTAATATTTTTCATTTCTATCAGGAGTTGTGAGCTTCCTATAAAAACCTCTGTTGAGTAAAACAATGCAGATGTGATAAATAAGTCCATTCTGTTTATTTTTTCTGGATACAAGCATGAAAGGAAAGAAGAATTCAATAATACAACTATTTACTCAATGTATCTAAGAATGTACCTGAAGGATTTCAAAGAGTAGACTAGTTGTTAAAGATGTAAAAATTAACCCAAATGCTCCTGTTATCTGAGAACTTCAGATTTAGAAATAAGAAACAGATAAAGAGATCATGACCTGACCTGGTTAATGGAATCATGAACAGGAACCTTTCAGTACCTAAGACCATTGGTTTATGAAAAATAGATTTAAAATATAGTAAAATTGAAATTTTCTTACTAGTTGTATTTGATATGATATCATATGACAGTTTACAATGTTGTTGTAATTAAAAAGAAATTGATTCATGACTGTATTGATACTATCTCTTGATATTATAATGTGTGTTTTTGGATTTTGTCATAAACATTGTAATATATCAGCTAATTACTTTTAATTTTAGGTTTCATATTGTGGGCTCAAATTCATCCATAGTAGTACATACTCTAATGTCCCAGTCAGTTAGCCTCACTCAACTGTGGCACCACCATTTATATAACAAGAGAAGATAACCCATGTAAACATTTCATATCTATTAGCCACAGTCATTACCATTGCTCCATATCCTGCCCAGTCTTTGTTGTCTGTATTACTGTCAGAAGTAAAATGATGATATGTGAATTTGACAGGAAAATATTTGTACATTCACGTTCTTTTTTATTGTTCTGTAAAATATGCAATAACAGATAAAATAGAGTTCTTTGAAAGGTTTTAAGAATGAATTATTAAATATTTGGGGTATTTAACTAATACTTGTTAGATCAGTATGCTTTGAATCCCATGGAACACATATATACATTGCTCCCAATCCACTAGTCACAATCCCCTTATGATATAATCACAAAAGAGGAGTTTCATTCACTATTTTGATGCCCCAAATAAGTTGGCCTTGGATTAAAGCAGTCATGAAAGAATACCATAATTTAGGTTACTATTGAAGGCCAACAGGCAGCATTGAAACTCATGAAATACAGTTGGGAATTTGGCAAAGCCACACCTGCGTGAGGCTTGGAGAGGCAAAACCCAAAATGGACTATGTGTCCTGAGGACCTCATGTTGTTACTGAGTGAAGCTCTGATTGTTGCCTTTATGGTCACCACATCCCTCATAATTTATGGGTTTTATGAAAACTCTTAGGGGTTTCTAGTCCCACACTCTTCAGTGTTATAATAGTGATTGACTTTTTCCAAGCCTTCCTGTTAGAGCCATTGAGTGATTAACCACCACCCTTAGAAAGAATTTAGTCATGTAGATTGTTAGTAAGGTTAGGTTAAGCTGTTTTTGTTAATGGATTTGAAGTAGAACGATCTTGGGGAAAATTTAAAGATTATAAGGAAAGACTTACTAGACAAACAAGGGACATGCTGAGGTCAGAGAACAGAGAACAATGGCAGCCTAGCTATTACTGGCTGAGGTACCTTTCTTGCTAGAATGGGTTGATGATCTAGAATGATGTTTAAATCCTTGTACCCATTTCTGCCCTCAGTCTTCTGATATAAAAAGCTGTTAATGAATGGGTATGCACCCTGAGGATGTAAAGTAGTGGTGACTGTTTGTTTTTCATATATAAAAACTTGGATTTATGATTGTAAAAAATATTTCTCATACGATTACCTTTTGAGATAAATACTAAAGGAATTGATTCTTTGTAATCATAAAATGCATCATTACAGTAAAAGAACTGGCTGAGAAAAATACCTTGCTTGCACTCTGTTAATCTATAACAGGCTGCTTGGGTGTGAATGCATGGTTCTTGGGACAATTTGTTTTTCATCTGTAAATGCATAAAAAGTTTAATCATGTAAGGGTATGAAAACATATTGTTTTTACTTGTATTTATTTTAATCATTCACTTAAAAATACAATGTAACCACATTAATTTTTATTTTGCTTGAAATATTATGCTGGGGCATATAGGCTATGAGGTAAATATAAAGACACAGAACAAGAAGAACACTAGGAAAGATGTAGAAAGAGGCAGGAGAAAGAAAACATCAGAAAATATGTAGAAAGAAGGCATCAGGAAAGTAGAAAAAAGAAAATATCAGGGTAGAAGAACAGAACACAAAGAGTATAATAGAACAATAGAATAGAATAGAATAGAATAGAATAGAATAGAATAGAATAGAATAGAATAGAATAGAATAGAATAGAATAGAATAGAATAGAATAGAATAGAATAGAATAGAATAGAATAGAATAGAACATGCAACAGAAAAATAATAAAATAGAAAACTTTTAACCCTCAGAAAAAGGAGTCTGTGTGTTTTTACTCACGGATTTGGCATCTTGTTCCCAGTCTCTATGCCATGCAGGTTGACCCCTTTTCCAGTTACTTGTCCTTGTCTTTATCCTATCTATGTCTTCTAAAGTATCAACACAGAATGAATATTTCTTTTTTAACCAGCACACTCTTTTTTTGTCTTCATTGTCTTTTTTCTAGGTGGACATATAACAGCCTGAGTTAGCCATCTCTCTAGATACTTTGGACTTGCATAATAAAGCTGCTACCAGGTCCACTAAATTTTTTCAGCAAAGAGGAGAGGATGTCAGTTCAGCCACTTGGAAGTGTGTAGCTGAAATGATGCAACTATGGCTAACAGTTTTCATTAAATAAAACTGGGAGGTTTAGTAATGGCCAACAAAGTTTACCAGATGTTTTGTATGTGTTTAAAGTCATTGTAATTAACCAGTCAGTACCAAAAACTGATCTGAGTTTTTGTTAAAGAAATTCCATTAAAGATGCAACGATCAGGGTGAAGCAATAAGCAAACAGTTTCTCTGGAATTGTTTTCTCTGCTATAAGACAATTTATGGGAAAGACCTGGGTAAAGGTTTCTGTATCCCTAGGCTTTACATAGTGTCTAGTTACAGACATTATCCTAGAATAAATGAATGTTTTACTGAAAAATAGTCATAATATTACAAAAATATGACATTGGTAACCATGTACTTTCATACCTTCTGTGTTATAGATAGAAAAAAATCAGGTTCTACATCTTAAACTTGCATAGACCACTTAATTTTTATTGCATATGAATATACATAATATCTGAATAAATGATGTTATAGTAATTAGAACTATATTAGAAGCCCAGAAGCAAACATTGCACTTTACCCTCATGATTAGCAGCATAGGGATTATCAGCTCCTTCTTATGAATAGCACATGTGTAGAATAGAAAATAAATGAATCACTCACACATACAAGTATCATGAAGCTTTAAAATAACCTTAAGCTTTTTAAGAAATAGTGTATCATGAAGCTCTAAAATAACCTTAAGCTTTTTAAGAAATAGTGTAACAGAATCAAGCTTAAATGTTGATCCATTTGGGACCATAGACACTGGAGTTCTTATCCAAAATTTTAGGTATGTACATATGTATGTATGTATGTATGTATGTATGTATGTATCTGTCTTTCTGTCTATCTATCTATTCTTCTATCTATATCAAGTTTACATACAGATGTCTATACATTTCCATTTATTTTCTTTTTTTTTTTTTTTGCTCTCTCCCTTTTGTATTTCTGAGACAGAGTCATGCTGTATAGTTCTGGTTGGCATGGTAGTTGTCTGCATCCTAGGCTGACCTCACACTTACTATAAGTTTTCTGTTTCAACATCTTGTGTGCTAGGTTAACAGAAAAGATCCAATATACCTGATTCAGAATATCCTTTGTTTAATAAGCTTTATTTATTGGTAGTATTCAGCATACGTATATCAGTAGCTAAAATCAAACATGGTCTAAAACTTTAATTATAAAACAACTAAATTTTTATTTGTATTTATTATTAATGTGTGTATGTGATATGTTATGCCATGACTGTGTGGACCTGTATGTACCAAACTGCACATGTGGAAGCCAGAGCATTGGTTTGTATAATAATTCTCTCTTGCAAACTTTACATGTATTGCAGGAATGTAAATCAGGTGAACATCCTTGTTGAACAAGCATGTTTATCCACTGATCCATGTAAGTAACATGTTTTCCAGAAATGTAAAAACTTATAGTTTGGGCCTATAAACTAATGTGTTTTCGTGTCTGTGCAGGTATGGGTCTCTTCAACTTAACAGAAGATAGTTATCTATCTGGGAGGAGGGTACTTCAATTGGTATTCTTCAAAATGCTTCTCTCAAATAGGCCTATAAGCAAATGATTGATTTAAGTGTTTGATGTGGAAGTTCCCAGTTCACCATGGGTGGTACTATCCTTGGCTAGGCAATCCAGAGTAGTTTGGGAAGCTGGCTGAGTAAGCCCTGAGGGCAAAGCAGTACAGATTATTTCTCATGCTCTATGCTTTAATTCCTGCCTCTAGAATCCTGCCTTGAATTCCTTCTCTGACTTCCCTCAATACAGGACTGTGACCTGTAATGTGAAATGTACCCTTTACTCTCCAAGTTGCCATGGGCTGTGTACGTCATCATGGCAACAGAAAGCAAACTAAGATACTCGCTAATCAAGTATAATCTGAAAGTATTGGTTCTTGTTTATTATGTATATACTTGTATGGCTACTAAAAATGAAGCAAAGCAAAACTCTACTTCTTGCAAAAATCAATAATAAAATTAAAACAGCAGTATATAAGCTGAAATAAAATAGCCAGTAACTAACTCACAAATTTGTAAAACAAATTTGAGAAACAAATATAAATATTTAATATTTTAAAATATATGTACAAGAGAAATCACTGGAAGGACTCATTCTTTTCTTAACCATATGAATGTATGGCCACTTCATGGTAAGTGAAATACAAATTTAAGGCACGGTGCCTTTTGGATTAAGTGTTTTTCACAAGTATAACGATGCACTCTATTCATTATTTAGTGAGTAAAGGTAAATGCAATATGCATCACTGGAAGACAAAAAAAATTGTATGCATCTAAAGTTTAAGCAAAGAATCTCTTGTCCAAAAGTTTACATTAAAGATACATCTCCAAAGATGTAAATCAATGAATACACCAATATTTAATGTCCTTGAATTACTGTTTTTATTTAAAAAACATGTATATCTACAATACCTAGTTATAGGGACTCACTAAATACATCAGAGTATGTCATCATAATATACTGTAACGGTATAAAGAAAAGAAATCTCTGAATTGCTAAGATTTACAGGCTATATTAGAAAGTAAAACATATTTGCTAAAGATGTATCTTGTAAGGTACATATTTATTTATAAAGACGGTCATTATTTAAATTTCATAAGCTTATTTTTAACAGAATGACATATACATAATATGAACTGAAAAATAGTAAAAGAATGAATAGAAGACATAGTGATATAGAAATCAAGGATTTCTATACTTAGAGAATTTTTATCAGTGTTTATAATATGCTCAGAAATAAAACTGAATAAGATTGTTGTATTGAAAAACTCATCACAATTATAGAATATATTGGCAGATCTTCTCAACAGGATTTTAGACTTACTGGCCAGGACTTTTATAACAATGAGTCCTAAACTTGGTCTCTGGTTTATGAAAGTATTTTTCTCCAAAATACAGAATGAAGTATACTCAACACATTGTGGAAATGAAAATAAAAATAGATCGTACTCCTAAATAATAATTGATTTTGATTGATGGTAGGAATATATAAGGTTTTGGGTTCACTGTTTTCCATCTGTGTCTTCTGTGGTGAACTTTCCTTTGATTTTTACGTTTTATTAGAACTCTGATCTAGAGCTCTCACTGCCATTCTGCTGTAGAAAGAATTTCTGATTGGTCTTAATAGTAAATCCCGGAGTCAGATATCAGGGGGCGAAAGCTGGAAGATCAGAGATGCAGAGCAGCCAGACACCAGTTCTTAACTCTACAAAATTCTGACTAAATGGAGTATATCTTGTCTCTAGTCCTCAGACTGAATGTTGTCTCTATCAACCCTCAGAATGAATGCATTCTCTAAGAAACCTCAGACTGAAACCTGAATTCATATTTCCTCCTACCTTATATTCCCCTCTTATCCCAGCCATATCACTTCCTGTATCTACCTCCCTAATGCTAGGATTAAAGGTGTGAGCTACCACAGCTTGGCTCTGTTTCTCCTTTTGAGTGATTCAGATTCATGTATCCCAGGATGGCCTTGAACTCGCTGATGTAGTAGTATTTCATTTGTATTTTAATAATTAAAGCTTGCCTGAGGATCAGAAAAGCAAAACAGCCACTCCGATCAGCCTTACAGACTAGGCAATGGTGACACACATCTTCAATCACTTAACCACAATGTCACACATCTTTAATCGCAGTAGCTATACTACTTTGCCATAGAAACCAGGCAGTAGTGGTGCACACCCTTATTTCCAGAATTAGAGAAGATTATTAAATAGGAAGAGACAGCTCTCAGAAACATCTCATTCTGATATTCCTGGAGGCAGGATCACCATTTCAGACTGAGCCAGTGGCTGGCTGCTTTGCTTTTCAGATCTTCAGGTTGAACCCCAATTTTTCTCTCTGAGGTTTTATTAATTGATATTATGCATCACACAGAGAACCATCTGCCTCTGTCTCCCAAGTACTGAGATTAAAGGTGTGTGCCACCACTGCCTGGCCTCTTTGGCTAACTAGTGTGGCAGCTCTACACTCTGATCTCCAGGCAAGCTTTATTTGTTAAAGCACAAACAAAATATCACCACACTCTACTGTTGTTCTTTAAGCAATCACATTATAATAATTATCTTCATCATTGTTATGTAACTGAGCTTATCAATTCTGCTTTCACTACTGTGATACAGTTATTTAAGGCACACTATGTCCATAAAGAAAAAAAAATTATGTTAACTTACCTTGCTGTGTTAGAGATTAAAGATCAAATGGCGTCAGATAGACTCTGGCAAACATTCCATCCTTTCGCTGTGACCAAGTGGTTGATGGCAATGCCTTGAACAGGAGAATTTTTTGAAACGAGCATCTGAAGAAAGAGATTTAAGGATTTTCATAGAAGTTATTCTGTAATCAATAGTCATTTTAAGATCCCAATTGACCTAAGAGTCCTCTGCCAGGTCTCAGTTCATAAAGATTTGAACAGCTCCTACACTCCCCACAGTGTAGGCAGACTTTCAACATATGAAATCATAAGGAATCCATTCACAGCCTTTGAAAGTTAAGGAAGTGCTTGATACGCACCTTTTTTTGTTCATATGTATGTGTCTAATAGAATTTAAACTCCATTAATATAGTGAATTTATAGTGTTTTTCACACATTCCAAGTCCACACAACAGCACAAAAACACAGTAGGTGGATACTGAATGTTTGCTGAAGTACTGTTTTGGAGTGAATTTAATTAGTGAACTAATTAAATGAGCTAACTCTGTATCTGGTAAGCTGTCCAAGTATGTCTTTACCAAAAAAAAAAAAAAGAAAAAAAAAAGAAATAAAGAAAAGTAAAACAATAAGTGGGGCAGTGGTGGTGTACACCTTTCATTGAGACAGAGACAGGCAGAACTCAGTGAGTTCGAACCCATCCTGGTCTAAAAAATAAGCTCCAGGAAAGCCAGGGCTGTTACATAGAGAACCCTGTCTCAAAAAAACCAAAAAAGTAGGTCTCTGTCCTTTGTCCATCCATGTACCACATCTGTGTCTAGAAATGAGTAATGAGTGGAAGTGACCTTGAATCATTCAGTCATCTTTGTGTGGTACTGAGTGCTTTGACTGCTCACATATTTTAGAAAAATTCTTGAGCAGCCTAAGTGTATACATGATTGATAATCAATTTACCTGGAGGGAAAATTCTGAACATTTTATAGCTTATAAAATCACTGGATTGAAACTTGTGAACAGGAAGAAGATTGCAGACAGCTCTGTGAATGAAGATAACCCATAGAACATATTTAGTGTAATCATAGATTTTTCTCAAATTCAGTTCACGAAAAGTGAAATATGAAAGGCAGCCAATTTTCCACTTCAGGTCCCATAACAAAAGCTTTCAGAATTGATAGCTTATACTTTATTAAACAGAATATAAATTAATAAATATACAAGTCTTGGAGCTAATTGTATTTACTAGCATTTCAGGGTCAAAATAAATAATATCTCTGTGAAAAAAAAACCCACCTGGACTCCTATCTCCCTTGAGGTTTTTATAATGTGCCTGCATACTCCTGCAGTCCTTAAAGTATGTTAATGCGTTTTTTTTTTTTATAATTCAAGGACTGTGTATGAAAAACTCTGTAAGTCAAGGACGATTCCAGGTGAGGGATACTGCCCTAAAAATAAATGTATTCAATATTCTTGTTTTATGCAGTTTACATTCTAATGACTGGACAGACACAAATAATTAAAACCAAAATTAATTCTGGTACTGTTAAAACTAAGGAGAAAAGTAAAGATTGGGTGACACTTAGGAAGTATTGGGTAGGAAGATTAAAGACAATAGCCCAGATAATCAATCTAAACTAATCTCACCTGTATCTGAAGGGAATAATCCTCATGGTGGTTAGAGGTGGGACACAGAGATACTTGGGATAGATTTTAGGGATGCTTCTTAGCCAATATAGACATTGGTATTCTAAATTAAGAAAGCATGATAGATAAAAGCATAAATCTGAATCAAATGTGTGGACCAAAGTAAACATACAGAAAGAGGAGCACATTTCCATACATTTTTCTGGATGAAGATGTAGCTGGTTCAGGATGTTGTTGATTTGTTGGAAGATGGATATCAGGAGTTTATTTGGGATATTATACATTGTAAGAATCTGGTACAAGGCCATGTAAGTTTGTGACTCAGAGAAGAGAACTTACCTAGGGATGGTACTGAATGATAGTACTGGATAGATGTGGTCTGGGTGGAATAATCAAAGAAAGCACATAGGTATATGAAATATATATGACATACTAAGGATCAGAGGTCCAATAAAGAAAAGGGATAAGCCAGAAGAAAACTAAAATCAGCAAATGATACTGTACAAGAAGTGTGTTGGAACAGGATTTAACAAGGT
Source organism: Alexandromys fortis (assembly GCF_014885135.2). NCBI lineage: Eukaryota > Metazoa > Chordata > Mammalia > Rodentia > Cricetidae > Alexandromys > Alexandromys fortis. The sequence goes on from NW_026068113.1 coordinate 1,657,194, forward strand.
AATGGAGACATTTTTGCTATGAAATGTTGCTAATAGATGTAGTATAGGAAAACAAAAACAGAATGAAAATTGATGTTGAACTGTGCATAATTGAAATACAGAGGGAGCCATAACAAAAAATTTGAGTGCTGAGAAGACAAATCATGGTTTGGAATGGATTCAGGAAAAGATATAGAATTGGTGACCACTAAGGTGTGTGTCTGTGTGTGTGTATGTGTGTGTGTGTTTATGTGTGCATGTGTGTGTGTGTGTGCGTGCACGCATACGTGTGTTTGTGTACATAAACCAGAGGTTTACCTTAGTTGTTTGCCCTTGTGGCTCTCCTTAGTTTTAAGACAGGGATTTTCACTGGAGCTGAATTTCATGGATTTGACTGCGCTTGCTGGCCAAAAAGTTTCAAGTTTTTGGGATCCACCTGTCTCTACACCCACAACTCATATTGGTGTTCCACACTTGTGTTGCTATACTTGAATTTTTTCTATATATTTTTTAGTGTTCTAAACTTATATCCTCATACTTGTACTGAGCTATCTTTGCAACAAGTCATAATTTTTTGAGAACTTTTTTTTATTTTTTATTGAAAAAAATTTCCGCCTCCTCCCAGCCTCCCATTTCCCTCCCCCTCCTCCCACTCCTCTCCCCCTCCCCCCAGTCCTCTCCCCCTCCCTCTCCAGTCTGAAGAGCAGTCAGGGTTCCCTGCCCTGTGGAAATTTCAAGGTCCTCCCCCCTCCATCTAGGTCTCCTTCTTTCTTTCCTTTCTTTTTTTCTCTCTTTCTCTTTCTTCTCTCTCTCTCTCTCTCTCTCTCTCTCTCTCTCTCTCTCTCTCTCACACACACACACACACACACTTCTTTCTCTCTGTCTTTTTCAGATTTTGCTATATTCATAGCTCAGGCTGGCCTTGAATTTCATATGTAGACCAGTATGACTTCAAATCATAGAGATCTTCCTGCATCATCCTCCTGAGTGTTGAGATTGATGGTCTGAAACTCTTCCAGACCCACAAACTTTTAATTTTCAAATAATTAAATGTTAGCTGATTGGGGCTTATTGAACCATGATATCCTTACTCTGGGAAAACAGATTATTTGAGACTAGATTTTTTTTTGTCCGAATGTGCCACCCTTAATTGATATGATGATTTTTCTAACAATAAGGTGATGGTATTATGAGGTGAAACTTTTGTAAAGTAGTGAATCCTGAGAACAGTCTTCCTCATTGGCGTATGTGACCCATAAAAAAGTACACCCTAGAAAGCTAGCTAACTGAGTCCATGTGAGGACCTACAAAGAAGGCATGATTAATGAACCATTTAAAGAAGACACCCACCAGAGACAGAATCTATCTTGATCTTGGACTTGCTAACTTCCATAAATAAGTTTACAAACTACTTATAACATATCCTTTTTATAACATATTAATCGGACAAAGTGGTTATGAAAATGTCAGACTGTGTCTAAGTTTGCGTCAATTTGACATAGCCCAGAGACAGCTGCGTAGGGAGTCTCAACTGAGGAATTGTTCAGAGCAGACTGCCCTACAGATATATCTGTGAGGGATTGTCAAGATTGCTAAGTGATACAGGAGGGTCCAGCCCATTCAACGGGCACCATTCCCTGGGCAACTCTGCCAGGCATCTACAAGAGAGCTAACCAAGAATGAGCCTCCAAGTAAGACAGTAAGTACTGTTCCTCCATGATTTCTGCTGCAAGCCCCTCATTTTCCTCAAAAATGGAAGTATAATTATATCTCAAAGTATAAGCCTGTAATTCTCTTTCTTGGTTGGGTCTTTGTGTGGTTTTGGTATCAGGGTAATTGTAGCTTCATAAAAGGAGTTTGGCAATGACTTTTCTGTTTCTATATTGTGAAATACGTTAAGGAGTATAGGTATTAGCTCTTCTTGGAAGTTCTGGTAGAATTCTGCGTTCAACCCATCTGGTCCTGGGCTTTTTTTGGAAGGGAGATTTTTGATAACAGTTTCTAGTTCTTCGCGACTAACAGGTCTATTTAGATCATTCACCTGGTCTTGGTTTAGCTTTGGTATATGGTACTTATCTAAAAAAATGTCCATTTCTTTTGCATTTTCCAGTTTTGTGGCATACAGGCTTTTATAGTAAGATCTAATGATTCTCTGGATTTCCTCTGTGTCTGTGGTTATGTCCCCCCTTTCATTTCTGATTTTATTTATTTGCGTGTTCTCTCTCTGTTGTTTAGTTAGTTTGGATAGGGGTTTGTCGATCTTGTTGATTTTCTCCAAGAACCAACTTTTTGTTTCATTGATTCTTTGGACTGTTTTCTGTGTTTCTATTTTGTTGATTTCTGCCCTCAGTTTGATTATTTCCAGTCTTCTACTCCTTCTGGGCACCTCTGCTTCTTTTTTTTCTAAAGCTTTCAGGTGTGCCATTAAGTCCCCAATGTATGCTTTCTCTGTTTTCTTTAAGTGGGCACTTAGTGCTATGAACTTTCCTCTTAGCACTGCTTTCATCGTGTCCCATAGGTTTGAGTATGTTGTCTCTTTATTTTCATTAAATTCAAGGAAGACTTTAATTTCTTTCTTAATTTCTTCCTTGACCCAGGTGTGGTTCAGTAGTTGACTGTTCAGTTTCCATGAGTTTGTCGGCTTTCTGGGGGTAGCATAGTTGTTGCCATCTAACTTTAATCCGTGGTGATCTGATAAGACACAGGT
>NW_026068113.1:1660189-1673220 GCF_014885135.2 Alexandromys fortis
AAGCCTGGGTCAAAACTGGTCTCGCTGAACATAGCGGACAAGGAGGACTACTGAGACCTCAAGAACAATGGCAACGGGTTTTTGATTCTACTGGACCTAGTGGTTTTGTGGGAGCCTAGGCAGTTTCGTGGATGCTCACCTTACTAGACCTGGATGGAGGTGGGTGGTCCTTGGACTTCCCACAGGGCAGAGAACCCTGATTGCTTTTTGGGCTGACGAGGGAGGGGGGCTTGGTTGGGGGAGGGGGAGGGAAAGGGGAGGCGGCGGTGGGGAAGAGACAGAAATGTTTAATAAATAAATAAATAAATTAAAAAAAAAAGTATAAGCCATATAAGTCCTTCCCTTCAATAAGTTGTTTTAGGTCATGGTGTTTGTCACATAAATTTAGATGAAACTAAAATAGATCATTTAATACATTGTTCTTTACATTAATAAATTGCTTTATATAAAGTGATAAAAGGAGGCTGAGGGTTTGCAAAGTAGTATAACAAATGAGGTGCAGTATAAGAGGATTCATCATTTGCACAAAAGAACTACTGTAATAGCTAATCACAGAAGGTGAAGAAAAAAACAATGGGAAGGAGCAATCAAATAGAAAAGAGGATGATGATTCAAGGTTACAGCTTTAAGAATTGTTGAAGTAAATGAAAGAGAGGAAACGTTAAATATATAGGTGTTGTTACATAGAAGGGTTAATTAAACCTATTTGGGGGGAATAAAATTACTAACAATAAGCCCCAAAATGTCACACAACAAATATATGAGAGGAGAATTATATATGAGGAGTAAAGTATTAGTGTGTAAATAAAGACTGCACATTCATTTCACAGTTGCCCTGACTTGAATAATTACACAGAAACTATATTAATTACAGTACTGTTTGGTCAATGGTTCAGGCATATTTTTAGCTAGTTCTTATATCTTAAATTAACCCATTTCTATTATTTTATATTTTACCACAAGAGTGTGGGCTACTGGTAAGGTTCTGGTGTCCTTCTCATTCAGGAGCTACATGGTGTCTCCTTGGCTCTGCCTAGTCTCTCTCTATATCTCTGTTCAGATTTTCCACCTGGCTTTATTCTATCCTGCCATATGGTAATAAAACATATTCACAACATACAGAGGGGAATCCCACATTATTTGCAGATTAAAGTTGAAGGGATTTAGAAATCTTTCATGAAAACCTTTAATTCAGTCAGTATGGAGAGACTATTGTATGAAAAACAGTAGATCAAGTGATAAAATATCAAAGGAATTTTATGTAGAATGATTAAAAACAGACTCTGGAAATGTTCATCAGGCATATTGAATAAAATTTCTCATCTGTTCTTCTAGAAGAAATGGGTTTAATTCTCAGAATCTTCTTGTGATCTCACAACCATGTGTAAAGCCAGTTTTAGGGGACCTTTTTCCTTCTTATGTCCTCCTCAGGCATCAGGCATGCCGTGATACACAGAAACATGTACAGGAAAAATGATCATATACATAATATGAGGAAAATAAAATATAAATTTTCTAATCTGAGGAAATAGTTGAAGAAAATAAAAACTGTTGGGATTTGGCAAAACAAAGGTGACTTCTGTGTCACTTTAGGTAGCAAGAGGGATGTACAGGGCAATGAAAAGCCACCATCTGAGAAGCACGTAAGGAAGCAGTCTCCTCCATAGTATATCAGGTCTCAGAGACACAAGACCATGTGCAAAATAGATACTGAAATTGCAGAAACTTTTGTTTGGGTCTGATGTTTACTTCAAAAATAAACTGGGTAAGTTTTTTAAAATTAATTTATTATTTTATGTGAATTGGTGTTTTGCCGTGGGTGTTGGGTCCCCTGGAACTGGAATTATAGACTGCTGTGAGCTGCCATGTGGATGCTGGGAATTGAACCCAGGTCCTCTGTAAAAGCAGTCAGCACTCTTAACTACTGAGCCATCTCTCCAGCCTCTAAACTGGCTAATTTTTATGAGAAGAAAACTGATATTCAAAGGATGAAGAAGAGGGAATTCCCAAGAAGAGATTGGCAATGAAAGTGTGTGTGTTTTGGGGAGGGTGTGTTCTATGAGATTCCTGGTCTCTGGCAAAAAATAATAAGAAAAGTCATAATTGGATTAGTTATAGGAACATGTTTTTGAGAAAAATGGAAGATGGCAGTCTGTGCTATGATTCCTGATCCATAGTTCCTTTCAACATTGAATTTTAATTCTTATACATGTTTTAGAGTGAGTTAAAATTTCAGAAGTTATTTGTTTCCGATTTCAAAAGGTATTCTAATACTTAGAAATCCCCCTTCCCCATGCTAGAGAAAAACTGGCCTCATTTCTTGTTTTGTAGTTGGCTGTGGCTATGATATTATTGTCTCTTTGGAGATGCTGGCTTTAAATACTTTTTGATAGGTAGTCAATATTTAAGCAGAAAGCAACTATAACTCTGCAATGCCTGGGAGAGATGAAAGCCATGTATTTAAAACTGAAGCATGAGTACAATTTTTCATCCCTCACCTTAACCTACAAAATATTGTAGAACTTGCTATTTCACTTTTATAAGAAAGGAAAACATTAGTCTCTGTTCCTGAGGTCTTTCAAAGGTGAGAATACTGTGTTTATTAATACTTGAATAATAATGGTTATTAAAAATTCTAAGAGGTAGATGAGTGAGTGCAGGATACCAAGTAATTCCAGTGTGCTTATAGATGGCATAGCTATGCCAGTTGTACACAATCCGATGTGTTAATAATTAAATTGTAAAATAATACTAATAACAATGTGCTGCTGATCTGATTTTTTAGGTGTCTCTCAACATTCAGATGTTTAAATGAGACATAAGTTTACTTTTACATGTTCAAGAAATTGATATGTGTGTGCATGCATGTCAAATACTTAAACATATATGGAACTTTCACTTGGAAAACTTTTTAAAATAAGGTGGAGGAGGGCAGAGAAAATTTGGAGACAAAGAGAATTTTTAAATAATTGGACACATAAAACAATAACAATGACAATAACAACAAACAAACAAACACACCCAGAAATTAAAAGCAAGATTCATGTAACTTCAGGTAGGGGACTTTGTGCAGAGAGTTACCCATATGACCTCAACTAGCTGCAAGAGAGGCTAATTTTTGACTGGTGATGAAGGGCACTGGTAAAATTCAGAAAATAAATCATAAGAAACTATTTGTAATATTTGACATATGATATTAATGGTATAATTAATATTTGGGTCAATAATGGCTAAGATTAAAAAGTTTTGATTTGTCTGAACTGTTTATTGAGCATTTATATCTATGTGTGTATGTGTGTGTGTGTTTTGGTCCCTCTGTTTCTTCATGTAGTTCACTAAGTCAGACTCCATGTCTTGGCAAAGCCTTCTCTCATCACTAAATTTAAATCAACACTCTCACATCTTCATTTCCTGCTGTATATGGCTTCATTAAATTACCATTATTTTATCATATATGCATTTATACTTCTATAATATCTTACATTTTATTTTTCATGGATAAATCATGATGAAAGTAATTTCTTTTGTCTATTTTGCTTAGTCATAAGTCCTTACTGCCTAAACTAGAAGTAGTGTTGACTATTAATGACATTCTGTTCTACTTATAAATCAGCTCCTTACCCATTCATTCATAGTCTGAGAGGCTTTCTCAAGCAGCAGAGTCCCCCAGCCACACATTGCAGAGAGAGAGAGAGAGAGAGAGAGAGAGAGAGAGAGAGAGAGAGAGAGAGAGAGAGACTGAGCAAGGAAACATGAACTCACAGGAACTGAAGCAGCAAGCTCAGGGCCTACATGGGTCTGCACCAGGCAGGTTCTCGGCATATATATTAAGGCTTTTAGCTTAGTATTTTTATGGGAATTCTAAGTATATGAACGAGTTGGTCTCTGGTGCTTCTGTCAGCTCTTGGGACTCTTTTCCTCCTGGTGAGTTTCTGTATACAACTTTCATATGATAGTCTTTGCTTTATCTTATCTTTTATTTGGTCATGTCTGGTTGCTATCTCTTAGAATTCTGCTCTTTTCAGGAGAGATGGAATGGAAATGAATGTGGCAGGGTGGTAGTTGGTGGAACTAGGAGGATTAGAGGGAGGAGAAACTATGTACATGATATATGAGAAAAGAATCTATTTTCAATAAATGAAAGAAAGAACAAATACCAACAACAAGAGGGGAAGGAACTCCATGCTGACTCATTAAAAATAAGGAGTGTTAAGTTGAAGATAAATGTGCTTGAGTTGTTGCTGGTGAAACAATAAGCAGAAACAGCAGAGGTCTTGTTTATGGACTTAATTTTATGTTGAGTTTCTTCCATTTTGTAGAAGGTTCCCTAATTAATAGAAAATGAAGTTTCACTTGCTTTCCCTCTGTCAAGTGAATGTGATCATACTTCACTCTCTGAGTGTATTCAATTCTTATCTTACATTGCTTTTAGTATTAAAGTATGGACACAGTGTTGGTTATTTTGTTCAGGAAGGAAGGTTTTTATTAAAAATGTATTTTTATACCAGACATTCATTATTTTTTACTACTTAGTTTCTTGGTATGTCCAAATAGTGGTTTTATTGATTATTTAGCTCCTAGGAAAATAAAGGTGAAGAGAAGTACCTGGTCATTCAAAGTGGGTAAAGGAATGGATGACTGAGCATTGAGGTTGTTTAATACTGCATCATAACTCAGTCCATCTCCAGGGATGTAGTTATCTAGCTGGAGCAAAAAGACTTCCCTCAATATTTATGAAGATAAACTGGAAACACTCTCATAATTGACATTTTATACATGAAGACTGTGATAGTAAAAGGATTAGCACAATCCATGCAACATGGTTAAAATATTGCCATGCAAGGATGTTGTAATGTGATATTATGTGATGATGTAGGGTCATCTTCTTTACAGCATCAGTAAAACTTAGCATTGGCCTCATGTCTCTCATTTCGTTTTCTGAATAGTAGAAACTGAGTTCTAAGACTGGAGGATGATTTAGAGGTCACTGGTCCATATCTCTCATTTTACTGTGGGAGAAATCAAGATGCAGAAATTTGAGATGTGACCAGCATTTTTAATGTTGTTTGGAAGTAGAATCAAAGGAACAATATGTAGGATGAGGCTCCCTAATCATCTTGCTTATTTATTTATCTCTGAAGTAAAAAAGAGAAGCCCCCTAAGGGACTTCTAAGTGGCAGGCTCTGGCTGTTGTTCTATTGTTCACTCATAACTTCTCAAATTGGCTTCATCAAAGAATCTGACAGATACCTGTATAATATACGAGTGGCAATGCTTTTTGACTATGTTACAAAGACATCAACTTATTTCTTTACTATAAAAATTGAGTTAAAAGGTACTTCCTGTTAGCTAGCTTAAGAATTCTACAACAAATTTTCTAATGAAAGACAATGTGCCAGTGGAAACTCATGTATTTAAAATGCACACATAAATGAACAACGCTTAGGGTATTGTGCAATTTAAAGAATGACATTGTCTGTGCTTTAGAGCAGAGTCTAAGCTATCTGATTTTGTGTTATTTCTTTTCACCATGGGCTCTCAAACACTTGTTATTTAAACCTTTGGATGATACAAACTAATCAATAACATGGTGCTTTGAGCCAGAAAGTTCATGCAGGGAGCCAGTGTGCACCCTTTAAAGAAAAGTACAATTCAGAGGTTCAAGAATAGCACTACAACTTGCCAGAATGATGCCAAGTTTGATCTTCAAGAGCGAGAAAATCATTTCTGTGATGTGTGGCAGTAAGACGGCTCTCTCCTCAAGTGGAGACTGACTCTTCATAATCAAAGTCAAGGTGAACATTGAAAACCAAGTCTGGGTCTTGACGTCAGGTTGCATGAAAATTGTTTTCATCCACATGCACTGTAAAAAAAATAACTACAGAAATTGAGTGAGGTAGTTTTTAGACAAAATCTCTCTGCTACACTTGGAAAGTCTCCCAACATCAGAAATAGAAAGACCCTTTTCTTTAGGAAGAGGAGAAATTATACATTGTACATTTGAGAATGTTAATCAGAAGTGTGGCAGGACATGAGAAAATACAGTGCTAGGCATATAACTTATCAAAGAAAGCAAGCAATTATTAAAAATTTGGAGATTGTTGACATCATGAAAATTTGTTTCACCTTTTTACATCACATAACATATAGTTTATGATTTTGATGATGAAAATGGTTTTTGCCATAATTTGAAAAATACAAAAATGTTTATTAAATAAAAAGGAACAAAATATGCTATGGGCATCAGTGTTAATTTATATTGAAGATGCCTTGAATGATAGTTCTTACATTGATTACATACTATAACCAAAAGCCAAGACTATTTTAAAATATATAGCCACAATTTAATTGTCAAGTAATTATCTAAAAGGTAGTGAAATCTTAAGACACTACAGCTGATTTAGTTCTGCTATCCATGAGCTAACGCATTTGGCTAAAATGATGATCTGTGTCTATAACTCAGATCTAGCTACAATATATAGAGAATATATTGTAATTTTGAGTGTTTCAAATATCTCCATCCCCACAAACTTGAATTCACATAGGCATAGTGAATACTACTCTATTTATTTGAAGAAAGACAATTTTTATTAATTTTACTCAAGATTTTCAATTCATGTCTATGCTTTTCTTTTTCTAATGCCTTAGCCTTAGTTAGTACTTTATTTGCAAAAAGATATTATTAAGTCATCACTATGTGTCTTGATCTTTTATGACCTGAGGGGAACCGAATATTTAATCTCCCTTTCAAATGCAAGAACTATGTGTCTCAGATTTTACAGAATACTAATGTTGTGCCACTGTTCAGACTTAATAATTATGCAAACACTTAGGGTACTGAAAAAGCCACACAGTCACATGATATGCATTATGTTGTAAGAATATTAGATCACACAGCCTTCTTCCCAAACATAACTCTTGACACAAATGGAAGAGAACCTAGACATTATGCTTGCTGTTTGTGAGGTTCCAGTATATTTTCTTCTTGGAGGTTTTGAATGATAATTTTTTGGAATAAATTTTGTTTAAAGCACAGTGTTTAGGGATTGAAAATATAGTTGAGTGCTGAAGAGCCCAAGCTACTACTGTTCTTGCAAAGCACCAGGGTGTAGATTCCCAGTGCACAAGACAGCAGACATCTAAATTAGTGCTAGGGAATCTATCTCCCTCTTGTAGGGTCTATAGGTACTATACACTGGTGGTATCATTATAAACATGTAGGTAAAACACTGATACAGAGAAAAATGAAACAAATCCTACTGTCCAATAGTAATAAAATATATAGTTTTAAGACCCAGCATGAGAGATATCAATTCTATTTGTGGGTAATGATAAGAGAAACACATGAAGCACAATAAGACTGACATCTCTATAAGGCTAGACTTTGGAACTCACATTATTTGAAGATCTGAAATTATGTTTTTTTATTGCTTAATAAATCACATATTTATCTAAATGGTTTATATATATTTAAGTGAAAAAACAATCTTTTTAATTTTCATAATTTAGACTTAAAATCTGACTACAAATGAGCAGAGATATTTTGTAGCTCCATTTAACTACTGTATTGAAGTATAATTGGTACAGGAAGAACTGTACTGTACACATGTATCTATTTGTGTTGGTGCTTTTGTATATCTGTCAATACCTGTGAAGCCATAAACCTAAGCAGAATAAGAAACCACCTTAACCATGTTCTTAAGTATTCTTGCATCTTTTTGAGTTTTTATTTTTTTAATTCATTTATTATTGGCAGGATATTTGATAAGTATTTAACTTTAGACCATTAAAGTAAAAAAAATACTTTCAGTTTCCATGTGCCTCTAATTCTTAGCCTCTTCTGTCATAGTCTGTTAATTTACTGATGGACATATTTTATAAGAAGATCCAATATTAATTATTGTGCCTGTCTCTTATTTAGTATGACACTTTATATTTTCTCATGTTATTACAGTGACAGCCTCAGCAGTGACTGTATGGTATTCTGTATCTGTTACATTTTCATTACCTATTTGTTGATAGACAAGAACTGTTTCCCTGTCTTGGATCCTCTGAAAAGTATACTAATCACGGTAATCCATATATCTCTTCTAACTCCCTATTTAAGTTCTCTTGGACCCACTGACTACCCAATAGTGAGATCACTGAGTCACATTGTGTTCATTTTGGGGGAGAACATCTACATTAGTTTCAGTAGCTCAAGCATCATTTGATGGAAGATGATCTCTGAAAAGTGAAGCTTCTTGTGGAGGTGTGAAGTTTACACTTATCTGTAGAGATAAAAATAAGTATTTAAACATGTTAGAAATTATGCTGATTTAGTAAAATAGTGACAGAATGTCCTCTTCTATGATCCATGAAGTCATGAACCCCAGGAAGTTGGGTAGATTTCTGGAACCAGGTATAACTTCCTCCTGCTGAATGAGCCTAAATCCAATTAGATAGCTACTGGTTACTTGTACTTTGAAGGTACAAAACCCACTACTGCCCTTTTAGGGATAACTTGCCAGGCTTGTCTTTGTGGTTAAAATCATGATTTTTAAAAAAAGTTTCCATTTATTGTGTCTCTTAATTTTTTGAATGTTTTCTGGTTTTAATATGAAAGTATTTCATCTCCTAGATGAACTATTTTCCTGTTTTTAGAATTATTTTTGATATTTGTGAAGATGAGCTAGGTCTTCTAATTAATTTTTCCATTAGTTTGTTGGTACTAGAAGTACAAGTCCCTTTTCCATTTATATATAGGAAGTAATTTTCCAATAATTTTAGCTAATATTAATAAAGTATATTTTAGATAGTTTTATATACATGCCAAATTGTCATCAGTCATAAAAAATATGTAAAATGATTAGTAAATTAGTAGTTTCCTTTATCTCTATTGACAGAGTGACACACACAGCCACACACTCATACACTTACACACTCATTCAATCATACATTGTTTAGAAATGCATACAATATTATAATTGTAATGTGATTCTTTCCCATTAATTTTTCTGTATCTAAAACAAGAACATCTTTATCATTATGCATAATGTCATGTTAATATCAATAAGTGTGAACAATTAAATGGCATGTTAAACATATTCATCTAAAATACTCTTTACTCAATTAAACAATATCAAAAACAATATTTCTGCTTTACAAAAAATAGTGATTATTTCTGACTTTTATGTAGAGTTTGTTCAATTCAGTGGTGTCAAATTAACATCAGTTTCAAAGGAAATAACTAAGTTGTCTTTCTGTCTCATGTCTCTGTACAATGCCAAAATAATATCAGCAAAAGAATGATTTCTACCTCCCCAGACTAATGTGAAAATGCTCATCCATGTAACCTTGTAACTTTAATATGTTTCACTTAAATCTGCAATTAGAAGATATGAAAACATATAAAAAAGCATATAATACAATACAGCATAGGATTACTATGTAGCCAAGTCCATTCTTAGGGTGTAGATGTTTCCCTTGAATCATAAGCAGTTGTATAATACTATAACTTTTTTTGCAAAAGTTACAAAAATTTACAGTTCTTCATATCAATTTGCCTATGTTGAGTTTTTATCTTTTGCTCAGCTTTTCACCTAAAAATTTCCAGTTTAGACTGTCACCATTATTGATACATGTTGAATCAATTCTCTCTTACTCTAAAGGTTAAGTATAGGAAGTTTAGAAAAATAAAAGCAGTAAGGCAGTAAAGAACTGAAAAGTTGTAATTAGAGTTTTCCTGCAGGACTGGTAAAATGCAGTTGACATCAATGGACTACACTGGGGAGATCATTAACTATTATACAATTATACACTTGTCTTTTAAGTGTCTGTCTCTTACATGTGTATGGGCCTGAACAGTGGATAACCAAGAATAGATTTCACAAAGAAGGAGTGGATAAAAATCAGTACTGGTTTTATAGAATACATATGCCACACAGCAATCAGAGTTTATTTCACTATTACCTATGTTATATAAAAGTACATATCCCAGGTGTAAATTCTCTATAATGATACAGAATACATTAGGATGAGTATACAGTCTGTATACTTATGCAACTTAAACAACAAGTATACAACTTGATGTTGGAATAGAATTAAACATGTCTGTTACTTAGGCATCAATTTTTTTTGCTCTATCAACATACCTCCTCAAATATTATTTCATATGTTGACATTTTTTAATTGAGCACTTTTTCTGATATATATGTATATATGAATTATATATGAGATATATACATATAAATGATTTATATATATGACATATATACATATAAATGATTTTTATATATGCGATATATACAAATATATGTATATATATCAGGCCAAATATTTAGATATTACTAAAAACTCTATTACTGACTTTCTAATATCTAGGATTCTTTATCACATTCTTGACTACATTTCTGGTAATAGCTCATCTATTTGAGCATGTTCAACAGCTCACACACCCAGATCAAGCCTTCATTTCTAGATATTATATGACTGCTGTTCCCTTTCATTATCCTAAATGATACTGAAATCCTCAGAAATGACTTGTCATTTATTTATTCTTATCATAATCATTGTTCTCAAAAGCAGAATTGACATGGAGAGTCACAGGCTTTATGTAACACTATGCAGACTATTTTGTTACACTATTTCTCCTTTTCAAACCAAAACCTATTGTTACAACTTCACACAATGTATTTGAATAGAATTAAAGATTTCTATTATTCAGTTTCATCCTTTATTTTTTTTAGATTCTTTCACATTTTTGTAGGTGATTTGTGTAAAATCTAAAGTCACAATTTCTTTTTGTGTGAACTTTCTATTGAATCATTTGTTGGTCTACTTCTTTAAGTTCCATAATGACTTGTTCTTCAGGGAAAGGATAAAGTTGTTTGATGTGGGATTCCCCTCTGTATGCTGTGAATATCACTGGCTAATAAAGAAACTGCTTTTGGTCTATACCAGAGCTATAGGGGAAAGAGCTAGGAGGGGAAAACTAAAGGGAATGCTGGGAGAAATGAAGGAGAGTCAGAGAGCAGCCATGGAGCTGCTGTAGGAGACAGACGTGCTGAAAATTTGCTGGTAAGCCACAATCTTGTGGTAATGCAAAGTTTAACAGAGATGGCCTAGTTTAGGATATAAGAGTTAGCCAGAAATACACTTAAGCTATTGGACAAACAGTATTGCAAATAATATGGTTTCTATGTGATTATTTCGGGTCTGAGCAGCCGGGAAACAACAAGTGGGCTCCTGCAATAGTTGTTTTTCATAAAGTGAGCCAAAGTTCTTTCCCCTTTTAATAAAAGAACTGAAATAGGTATTCTTTTTTCTCTGTAGACTTTTGAATGGTGGTAAGTCATGTGTCTTTCATGAGAAGCCTTGTTGAGGATTTCACATATAGACCAACAAGCACATATACTCTTTATATTTTCTACCATAGTACCTTTTAAAACTGCAGGTTGGTCTTGAGCAAGAATAATAATAGTGAAGTTAGAAACCTAATTTGTCACACTTGATAACATAAGACAAATAGAAATTGTCGGGTTTAAAGGGATGGCTTTTTTCTCCTCAAAGAAAGTGTTTTTTTGTTCTCTTTTTTTTAAATTAAAGTAGAGACTATTAGGCAAGTTTTTTTTTCTTTCCTTTTACTTTCCCCACAATTCCTGTTGTCTACCTCTGTGTGCACGAAATTCAGCTTTCCTACCAATTTCAAGGTGTGTTCTTGACCTGTTTTTTTCTGTGGCGTCCCTCTCGGGCAATGCTGGTCAACATTTATGTTAGGCATCTGCAGCCAGCACAGGCTTCCTTCTCGTCTTGGTGCTGTTTTTAAGTGGGATGACTTCTTCAAGAAATTCTGTTTTTAAAGAGTTTCTTATATAATAAAATTGTTCAAAATTACTGTCTCTGAGAAATAACACTTCTTAAACTGAGCACAAAGACGTCTTTGCAAGCGTCTTTGATGTTTTCCTGCAGCTCTTTCAAGGGGAATTAATGCTGATGACTTCCTGTATTTTAACATCTGACTGCTTCTGAGGCTTTCATGTTGTTACTTTTTAAAAAGTTAAATTATTTTTATATTTTCCACTTTTGTTTATCTCCATATAGTTGCGCCTACTTCTAGCAAGTTTAATTTATTTTTTTTTTATTTTGTTGCTGTTTTAGATTGTTTATTTCTCTTTTAAAAAAGTGTAAGGCTTTGGCCCTTCAAGTGGCATAGTTGTTGTCATGTAAAAAGCTCTTTGCAACCCCAGTGATGTTCAGCTGATGCTCTGTCAAATTCTCCCTTCCTGATTTGTTGACTGCTGTTTAGCGGTTAGTGCAGACTAGCTGCCATTATCCATGAAGGGCTTGAGGGAGGGGGTTGGCTACCTTGAATTCATTGAAAAGTTAAGGCCCCTCAAAATCAACCATAGCTTGGTTATGTTTTCCCTATCACTATCCTTTAAACAAGTCGGTGTATGAGAGCTAAGTGTTTTCACATATCCCCAAGAGGCTGTTCAGCAAAGTTTGAACAAGTGATTCAATGATTAGACATTTAACTATTTCTGGTGATATGTCTTGTCTCTCTGTTTATCAAGCAGTTGTACATACAATACAAATGAAGGTTTCCCCAGTCCTTTATCCTAGAGAAAAACAAATAAATCCTAAGTATCCTTTTATATAGAAAATATTAAATGTGAAAATTTGACCAATATTGAAATATATATGTATTATAACTTTAAGCATATATATATATGTATCAGTATATTTATATATGTCAGACTATTTTGTTTTATTTTGAAATATTGTCTATTACAGTAAAACTAGAGCATGTGATTGCTTGTTCATATTTGTCTGTAATTATGAATATATTTGTCAGATCATAGAAATATTTTAATTTTGTTTATTGAATATTAATATCTTTCAGTGATAACATTCACTATTCTGTCATATTCATAATATGTACCCTTAATCTGGAAGCTGTAGCATCTATTACATACATTTTTCATTTGAGATATTTTTTCTGTATATGTGTTGCTTTATTGATTGATGAAGAAAGCTGTCTTGGCCAATGG
>NW_026068113.1:1673318-1675903 GCF_014885135.2 Alexandromys fortis
ATATATATAGAGAGAGAGAGAGAGAGAGAGAGAGAGAATAGGCAGCGTCAAGAAGACTTCCAAGAAGAAGCAGTAGGTAGCTGCAGAAGGAGAGAGAAGCGGGAAACTTACTGGTTAACCACAGCCTTATGACAATATATAGACTAATAGAAATGTGCTAATTTAAGATGTAAGAGCTAGCTAGAAATATGCCTGAGCTATAAGCCAAACAATGTTTTAATTAACATAGTTTCTGTGTGAGATTATTTGGTTCTGGGTGGCTGGGAAACAATGGTTCGGTCTCTGTTTATATATTTTATGTTACAACATATAATATACACATGGATTTGAACTCCAGTGTTTCCATTTTCTTGAATATAAAGATCACTTATAATAATTGTTAAAACACATCTCCCAGTTCCAGTTCAGCCCATAAAAATCATAACTCCTAGGAAAAAATCCTGGTTATCCATGGCTTTTATGATCTCATCAGGAAGAATGGCAGTCATTGTGTCCTAGCCACACAACCTAACCTGAGTCAGTGATTACTAACTACTCATTGACAACTGCTCACCTTCCCAGACTTTGCTCTTGGGACTCCTGTCCTCTGTGTTTAAACCTTTCAGCACAAGGCCATCCTCAGGGCCAATTCTTTCATGTCTTACACTTGATATTGCCTCTTTGTTTTTTAACTTTAGTTTTGACAACTTCACCAGGAACATTGTTTACAAAGTTATCTCCTTTTTTATCCTCACTCCAATTTCTCCCATTTCCCTCCCACTTATTCTCAAGTCCTTATTTTTGAATTATCATTTAATAAATGCAACCTGCTGAGATCAATTAATGTTGATCATATGTGTCTAGTGCTGACCTTTTAGGATTGAGTAACCTATCAAAGGCTCATACCTGGGGAAAATTGATATTCCCTCTTCCCAGCAGCAGTTATCTGCCTCTAGCTTTTTATCTACAGGCTGGACCTTGTGAGAATTGTTGGGAGTCCCACAGAAATCCCAAGCTAAAACAACCACAGCATGATGCAAACCCACGCAGGCTCCATGGTTGCTGCTTCAGTCTCTGTGAGTTCCAAAGTGTCATGCTTAGTCGATTCTGTGGGCTATGTTCTCCTGGTATCCCCTACCCTTCTGACTCCTACAATTCTTCCATTCCCTCTTCTTTAGGGTTCTCCACATACCACCTAATGTTTGGATAATGGACGGAGAAATCAGGTGCTTAAAAGAAATCTCACACTGGCTCAGAGTTGAGAGATAGACCATTCTTTGTTAGGGAGAAAACTTACAAAACCAGGATCCTCTGCTTGAATGGAGGATGGAGATAAGATCCAAAACAATTCTATCTAGCCAAGAGGGAATTAGGCAGACTAAAGAAAAGGTCAGATGTGCTTCTGCATCTAGGTAGTCTATGAGGCCAAGCCCCAGTAGGCTGGTAGTTACTAGCTGTAAACCTTCCTGCAGCGTTTAACTGTGGGTCTCTTAATCTGCTCCCATTCACTGCTGGAGGAAGCCTTTCTGATGACAATTGGGCTAGGACACAGATCTATGAGTATAGCACAGTATCTTTAGAAATCATTTCATTTCTTTTTTATGTGTGTGTGTGGTGGGAATCAGTTGTGTTTTGTTCTATCCTATGTCTCTGAACCACCCAGGTTATTGATCCTGGCCACCATGTAGTTTCCAGCATGGACTACTTCATTTGGCTTGGGTCTCAAGTGAGATCAGTTGGCCACTCCCACAAGTTCAGAGCCATCATTGCTCCAGAATATCTTGCAGGCAGGACAGATGTGGGTTATAGGTTTTGAGGCTGGGTTGGTGTCTGAGTCCCACCTCTGGGAACCTAGCCTAATTACAGAAGATAGCTGCTTAATACTCCTTATCCTCTATTACTAGGAGTCATCACTAGGGTCACTCTCATAGTTTCTAAGAATTTTCCACATGACCTCCTAAATGCCCACCTATTCCAGTCATTTCTCCCAGTCCCTGCCTCCCCCAACAAATCCCTCCTATTCCCATCCCCAGCTGCCCTCAGTCCACCCACAGAATCCAGTCCATTTCTTCTACACAGAGAGATCCATGAGCCCCACTGCAACCACCATAACCAGACTTCTCCTCTTTATCTAACTTCTCTGGGTCTTTGGATTATAGTGTGATTACACTTTGCTTAACAGCTAACATCTACTTTTGAATAAGAATGTATCATGTTTGTCTTTCTGAGGCTGGCTTGACTCACACAGGAAGATTTTTTTCCTAGTTCCATTCATTTGCTTACAAATTTCATATGTTACTCATCTGAAAAATGGATAAAGAAAGTGTGGTTTATTTACAAAGTGAGGTTTACTTAGCTTTTTGTTGGGGGGGAGACATTTTTAATGAGTACCAAATTATGTTTATCCACAAACATCAGTTTTATGTTTAGTACAACAAGGTTAATAGTATCATAACAAAAGTAGGGTTTTTTTTATTGAGAATAAGAAAAAAAAAAGTTTCCACCGCCTCCCAGCCTCCCATTTCCCTCCCCCTCCCCCCACTCTTTTCCCCCTCCCCCACTCTTTTCCCCCTCCTCCCACTCCTCTCCCCCTCCCTCTCCAATCC
>NW_026068113.1:1677282-1684382 GCF_014885135.2 Alexandromys fortis
AGGTTGGATAGGGGAGCAGGGAAGCACATACCTTGGGAAGCTGAGGATAGGGAACCTGAAATGACCCTATCCTATAGCAATACTAACGAATATCTTTCAAACAAAAGTAGTTTTATTTTTTTTACAATTTTCTTTTCCCATTTGGATAAACTGAATTTACAATCTTAAACATCTACAAATTTTCAAGTTACATAAAATTTCAAATTATACAAAGTAAAAGGAAAAATATCAGATACAAAATCACCTGCCTATAATGTAACTTGAGCAATTATCAACTCAGTGAACTTATTTCTCCGTCTGCTGGAAATCACGGTTGTGTGAAAACTAGATTAATAATTGTCCTGTAGCTGTGTCAGAACTATCACAGGCTTTGGCTTATCAAGTTCAATTCATTTTTATCTTCTGGAAATGAAGACTGACTCATATCGCATGTCCCCATTTAAAATCCCATTTTCTATTCCTGGTCAGCATTTGTTAGTTTGGAAGTTGAAGTGAGAGGACGTCTGCAGCAGTGTCTGCTGGGGTGTCATCTGCATTTCCCCTTCCTTTTAAGGAGAGATCAGTGCAACGATCAAGGTCAGACACCACAGGTGAGCCTCACATAAACTAAACGAGGAACATATGCTAGTAACACAAGCATTTCACATGGGTTTTCATGGTCCCTCCCAAGATGCTTTTCCCATCTTTGTCCTGAGTGTTCATCAGGATTCCCAACTTCCCATAGCAATCAGATATTTTCATGTCTTTGCTTTAGAAGTCACTCAGCCCTGTCTTCCCTTTTCCTCTTCATGGTATTAATATGTTGTTGTACATTTGATTTTTAAAATTTCCAAACTAACATTATACTCACAGCAATAATGTTTCCTAATGACCTTTGGTAATTTTTTTTTGTGTTTTCTTGCTTGCTTTTTCTTCCCTCATTTTCTCCTTAGAAATGGGGTTTAGCCATCCAGTCAGTATTTTCTCTTTTTCTGTAAGGTAGGACTGAGAACCTGACTTGAGAGAAGCTGCCCCTTTTCTTCTTATACAAAAAAAGTCCTTTCTGTGTCCAAAAAATTATTTTTCATACTCACAACAGAGCAGATGTTCTAGAGAACCAGTGGACAGAAGATGACTGTTTCATGACTCGAGCCACAAGCTCTTGCTGGGCATGCATAGCTGATGGTCAGAGTCTTTGAGGATACACTAGATGAGAACAAGAGAGGCTAAAAGGAAAAAAAAAAAAACAGCTAAAGTACACCTGACCTCTTTTGCTTTAGTTCATAACAATCAGAAAACATTTGACATACTTTCTGCATGTACTGAAGATGTCCAACGCTTATCTGCCATAGAGCAGTAAATCCTTCCTTCCCTACTCATTTTACTTGCGGTGGTTTCTGTGTGTGTGTGTGTGTGTTTTGTCTTATTGTTTATATTAAAAGATTACACATCTGAAACAACCCTGCAAGGCTTTTACCTCATGTGATTCTCCCCTAATCACTAAAACCTTTCCACATGTCCTGTTTGAGAAACATAGTATACATTTAAGTTATTTACATCCTTACTTCCGAACCAAATGTGAAATCCAGGCGAAGATGGATTATTTCTGAGTCTCATGCTTCTCATTTCATTACAAAGCCTAATGTAGGAGGGTCTTCTTTCTATGTGTTGCTTTGATTGGTCAAATAAAGAAACCTCCTTGGCCTTTTGATAGGGTAGAAAATTAGTTGGGCGGAGTAGACAGAACAGGATGCTGGGAAGAAGACAGGCTGAGATTGCCACCATGGAGCCAGCCTCCAGGACAGACATGCTGAATCTCTCCAGGTAAGCCAAAGTCACATGGTGATATACAGATTTATTAGAAATGGGTTAATCAAGATGTGAGAGTTAGCCCATAAGAGGCTAGAACTAATGGTCCAGGCAGCAATTTAATTAATACAGATCTCCGTGTGATTATTTTGGGCATAAGCTAGCTGGGTAGCCGAGAGGAAAAGCAGCCCACCAGCCCAGGTGCAAGCCAGTCTGGTGCAGGGAATGCAGCCCCCTTCTCACTACTACAAAAGCCCTGATGTTTGGTATGGTTGTAACTTACAATAACCATCCTATTACCCAGAAAGATGTCACTTTCTTTTTTTATGGGGATTTTCCTCAATGAAATAGGATTCTTGTTCTGATAAATTTTTGAGAAAGGTTCATGGACAGTCAGATAATGCATATGTATGTGTGAGTGTGTGTGTGTGTGTCTGAGCCTGTGGGTCTATGAATGTATGTATATGCATGACCTTTCTTTATAAGTGTGTGTTCTTTATATATTCTTCCAAATATGAGTGTATGCATATGTAAACATATTAAAAATTCATGGTTACATACCTGTATCTACATAGCTATTTTTACTATAATTATAGAGTTTATTTTTTTTTCCTTAAAGTCACTGGTCCTATTTCCTATCTCCCTTAAAACATCAAATTTTTCTGCTCCTCCAATGTTATATTTTTTGTCCTGTTGTCTCACATAATTTGTATCTTCAAGAGTGAGTGAAAAAAATGCTACCTTTCAAAACATTACCAAATAATGGAGAAATCATTAAAAAGCAGATATGTGGGACAATAACCATTGCTATGTAAGACTTTTTGAAAATTACTAAGTCTGCCTATATAAGGCCTCATGTGTATGGGCATTTGTTCTGAGAAATGAAATTTTCTAAGATGTTTATATTCCTTTAAATGACAACTTTCAATGTATTCTGGTCACTTTACTTGCTTGGTTTGTGAACATATTTGATGGACAGCAAAGGCTATCCTGTTTTAGTAAAAACTAACCAGGGATTAAAGTTGAAGAATGCATCATAAGTATAAAACAGTGTCCATAAACCTTTCCAAAATGGGCCTATAATCACTGGGGGGGGGGTAGCTCTCTGATAAACTGACAGTTATTAGACCAAATACTAGAATACATTGAAAATAAACCATGTGTCCTCAGTGCTCCCTTACAAAGGATAAGAGAAAGAGTGTATGTATTCCTTGTCACCATGTGAAAAACTATTGGTTAAATATTCCTCTTCAAAAATGCTTGAGACAAGAAATGTTTTGGATCTTGTAACTTGTTCTTTTCAAGTTTTGCAGTATTGGCATATCCGTGATGATCTATGTTGGATAGAGTTCAAATCTTAGCATGACATTCATCTATGTTGTGTGGACAGATTCTACGCCTGGGGCAGATGGTGCAGCTAGTGATAACAGTACTTTTCTAGTGCCTACTTAGTTCCACTTTGCAATTTTCCTTTCCATAACATAGTATCTTTTGCATTGTTGACTAGAAATTATTCTTCTTCCCTATATTTCATTCATTTATTACATTCTTTGCATTTTATTGGAATATTATTTGGCCTCAAACTATCATCATTTTCTCTCATTTGTTTCTTTTTTTCTCCTTCATTTTTTTTTCTTCTTGGTTTTTCATTGCTTCTCAATCATTCTACCATTTATGAATTGTATCATTGAATGTATTAGCCTTCAGCTTCACAGAAACATCAAATTTCTTTGTAGATTTTTCTTTCCAAAGCAAACAAAGGGAGATTTGCTTCTTTGTCCTTATTATCTTATGGAAAAACTTAAAATTGATGACACACTTCTTTACTGAATTAGCCTGTTTAAAAGTTATATTTCGAGAGAACCATTAATTGATGGCCATTTGATTTGATCAAACATTGAAATATAGTTTTTTTCAGTCATTTCACCTACATAATACCAACAAACATGTCTGCTATTCAGACTAAATCCGGTATATATTGCACAGCTTCTATTTTGTACTGCTAGTCAAGTTTTTCACAATACCCTTGTTCTTTAATTTTTTCTCTAAGCTCCTTCACGTGTGTATTGGGATTATTGAGCATGCAAAATATTTTTTCATAGGCATTTAAAAATAGAGTCATGTCCATTTTAATTTCTTGAAGCAAAGCCTGGAAAAGTAACCCAAACTTACTTGATAAATCCGCCATGATTATGTGATGATCAGTTTTCTTGGAAAATATTTTTACCTTTTTTTTCCCTTAACAGTATCACTCCCTGTTTTGTACCTGATATCTCTTAAGCAGTGATTTAGTTACCAAATCTTAATAATATCTTATTTCTGGGTTTATATACTATCCACCCTTCCCCATGGCATTATTTCCCTGGCTCTACAGCTTTCACAATTTCTATGTATATTTCCTGTATACTTGGCAAATGTCCTTTGTACTATGTCTGCCTTGTACTATTGTGCCACATTTAGCCACTGTTTTAATGACTATCATAAAGCAAATCCCCGCCAACTCTTATCCTTTGAGTTTATTAATGTGGATATTTCCCAGTAATAGGTATTTACCAAACTTACCGGCTTTGTTGCAAGAACTTTATTATATTTCCATCTTCAAAATGGCCTTCCCTAAGCTTACTGAAGTAGTGCAGTTCCATGGGACATATGGCTGGGTAAATAAACTTTACGCTGATTTTGTCTTACCTTGGCAACCTGTATTTTGTCCAGAATATAAAGATCATGCTTTCATATATTATTTTTTCTACTTTTCTGTAACAATAATAAAAATTAAATTCTAAGATGAGGATCTTAGAGTATGATAGAACTAAATAAAAAAAATCCACTTTTGCCACCAACTAACTGGGTCACCTTCCTGAGTTCATGAACTGATATTAAATCTTATAAAAGAAAGGTGAGATTGCTCTGTGGTTAAAAGCACTTACTGCTGCTGCAGATGACTTGGGTTTGGTTCCCAGCAACTATATACGGTGGCCCACAACCACCTTCTTGGGATCAGATGGCCTCTGAAGGCACCTGTATGTATCTGATGCATATAAACTCTCTCTCTCTCTCTCTCTCTCTCTCTCTCTCTCTCTCTCTCTCTCTCTCTCTCTCTCTCTCTCTCACTCAATGTAAATATCCATATATTTTTGCTACTATCGAAAATATTTTTTCCTTACAAAATATGTGTGAATCACAGTTTTACTTCTGCTATTCCTCCCAGTTCCTCCAAACCNCTCTCTCTCTCTCTCTCTCTCTCTCTGTGTGTGTGTGTGTGTGTGTCTCTCTCTCTCTCTCACACACACACAAGGTAAATAGCCAAATATTTTTGCTTTTATTGAAAATATTTTTTCCTTACAAAATATGTGTGAATCACAGTTTTACTTCTGCTATTCCTCCCAGTTCCTCCAAACCTACTTTGCCATCCAGAACTACTTCCTTTTCATCTCCCACTAGAAAGCAAACAGGCTTCTAAAGGAAAATAAAACGAAACAAACTGTAATACATTGAATTAGACAACACAAACAAACAGACGGAAAAGAGCCCAGGGGAAGACACACAAACCAGAGACCCACTTGTTCACACATTCAGACATTCATTAAAGCACTAAACTAGAAGCCATAATACACAATGGATCTGATGCAGATCTGTACAGGCTCTGTCCACGGTGCCTCCGTGTCTGTGAGTTCATATGATTAATGACATCTTGACTTATAGAACTTTGTTTTCTTGGTGTCTTCCTCTATGTCTTACACAATCTTTCTGCCTCCTCTTTCTCAGGATTCCCTGAGCCTAGGAGTGGGAGGGATTTGATGGAGACATTAGGCCTGAGTGTTCCAAAGTTTGCCACTACCTGAATAATGTCTTGCTATGTATGGGGTCTCTATATTTGTTTTTTTTTTTTTTCTGCTATAGAAGGAAGCTTCTCTGATGATTATTGGATAAGGCACTGGGCAATGAGTATGACAATATATCATTAGAAGTCATTGCTGCTTGTTTTTGAATAGTAGTATTTGGTTTTCCTCTAGGTCCCTGGGCTATCTAGTTCCTTGGTCACTCAAGCAGTGTCAGTTATGGGTTCCATGTTCTGGAGTGGTCCATAAGTCAAGTGAGTATTTGTTTGTTACTCACACAAGATTTGTGCCACCATTTCCTGAGCATATCTGCAGGCAGGATACAATTGTAGTCTGACCTGTCACTTACACTTCCCTTTTTGTGGTGTGCAGTGTGACTTCCTGTATTAAAGACACTAGAATATAGGGGTGAAGACTCTGTGTATACAGCACTTGACTTACCATGTTCAATGAGTTGTATAGGTTTTGTCTTTAGCATTTGGGCCTTGCACTCCATTTCTGGAGAGTAACTTACATCATCTTGGCAAAAGCCTGGGTGGAAATTCCCAAAGAATTCCATTGGCCTACAACTCATCTGGTTTTAAATGAGTTTTGTACTGGAAGCTTCATTGAGTCACAAAAATAGTTCAGTTGGTGCTCTGACTTCCCGAGTATTAATTTCATTTAGACCACCTTCTTATATGTATATACTTTTAGAAAGCTTCTACTTTATTAGTTTTCTATATTACCCTTCAAATAGCATTAACTTTGAAGTATATTAATTTCTATCTTCCTGAGTAGTCACACTTATTTGCTTAGTGGCTGTATGTATTTGCACTCCCATTCCACTCCCACACTCAGCTATGACTGAGTATCCCCCTCACTCTGCATCCTTGCAACTGTGAGCTGTCATTCATTTTAATAATCCTAGTCATTCTGACTGGTGAATGATGGAATCTCAAAGTACTTTTTATTTGCATTTCCCCTATGACTAAGGATGTTGAACATTTTCTGTTTCTCAGTCATGAGAATTTACTCTTTTGATAATTTTCTGTTTAGATCTGTACTCCATGTTTTAATTGGGTTACTTATTTTCTTGATATCTAGTGTTTTTAGTTCTTTATATAGTTTAGGTTATTAGCCCTCTAGTGGATATGCAGTTGGTAAAAATCTTTTCCCATTCTATAGGCTGCCAATTTATCCAAATGATAGTGTCCCTTGACATGCAGAAGCTTTTTTATTTCAGGAGGTCTCGTTTACTAATTGTTGATCTCAATGCCTATGTTAATGGTGTGCTGTTCAGAAATCCTTTTCCTGTGTCAATGTGTTCAAGGCTAATGTCTACTTTCGTTTCTATCAGATTCAATGTATCATTTTTTTTTTTTTATTTTATTGAGAATAAGAAAAAAAAGTTTCCGCCTCCTCCCAGCCTCCCATTTCCCTCCCCCTCCCCCACTCTTCTCCCCCTCCCCCCTCTCTTCTCCCCCTCCCCCC
>NW_026068113.1:1691949-1751551 GCF_014885135.2 Alexandromys fortis
TGGACGGAGGGGGGAGGACCTTGGACTTTCCACAGGGCAGGGAACCCTGACTGCTCTTTGGATTGGAGAGGGAGGGGGAGAGGAATGGGGGGAGGGGGAGAAGAGTGGGAGGAGGGGGAGGGAAATGGGAGGCTGGGAGGAGGCGGAAACTTTTTTTTTCTTTTCCTTTTCTCAATAAAAAAAAGTGAATGCCCCTCCCCAAAAATCAGATGATCATATGCATCTGCATTTATGTCTGAGTCTTCATTTCCAGTCCATTTATCCATGTGTGTGGGTATGTGTGTGCGTGCACACGCACGTGACAGTACCATGCTGATTATATTTCTATAGGTCTCTAGTACAACTGGAAACTGGGGATATGATATATCCCACAGCTCTTTTATTATTCAGGATTGTTTTAGCTATCCTTTTTTTTTATTTTTTGCTTTGTGTATGTGTGTTCCCATACCAAGCTGGAATTTGCCCTTTAAATATCTGTGAAGAACTGTGCTAGAATTTTGGTGAGATTGCATTAAATCTGTACATTGCTTTTGGTAGGATGGACATTTTTATTATATTAATTTCACTGACCCATGAGCATGGGAAATCTTTCTATCTTCTAATATCTTCTTCAATTGTTTTCTTCAGTGTCAAAATTTTTATGTTTCAAGTTTGTCACTACCTTGGTTACACTTATCCCAAGATATTTTATAATATTTTATAATATTTGAGGCTATTGTGAATGGTATTCCTTCTCAGTTTGTTTTCATTTGTATATAAAATGGTTATTGATTTTTGTTAGTTGGGTGTCCAGCTACTTTGTTGAAAAGACTCGTCAGCTCTAGGAGTTTCTTTGTGGAATCTTTAGGATAATTAATGTATATTGTCGTATCACATGCAAATAAAAATACTTAGATATATTACTTTCCAATTTGTGTACCTTGATTTCCTTCACTTTTTGTTGCTATAGCTAAGACTTCAAATACCATATTGAATAAATATGTAGAGAGTAGACAACCTTGTCCTGTTCCTGGTTTTAGTGTAACTTCTTTGACTTTCTCTCCATTTAAGTTGATGTTGGTTATGGGTTTAGTATAAACCTTCTTTATTGTGTTGAGTTATGTCCCTTGTATGCCAAATTTTTCTAGGGCTTTTATTATGAAAGGTGTTACATTTTGTTAAAGGCCTTTTCTGTACCTAATAATAATGATCATGTGTTTTTTGTATTTCAGTTTGTTTACATGGTATGTTGCATTTATGTATTTTCATATGTTAGGTGAACCATGCCAACATCTGTGGGGTGAAGCCTATTTTATCATGGTGGGTGATATTTTTGGTGTATTCTTGAATTTGTTTTGTAAGTATTTTGTTAAAATTTTTTGCAACTATGTATAAAAGAAAAAATGGTGTGTAATTTTCTTTTTGAAAATTGAAAATTGAGTGTTTATATGGGTTGGGCACCAGAGAAATTCTAGATACTAGGAACTGACATGTTGGAATGGGATGGTTTGGGGAGGATTAGGGGTCCACAGGAACAAAGAAAGTAGAGTGTTCCACCAGAATCCACTTAGTACTCTGGGAATGGAGGCAGAGAGTGAGGAAAGTTCACAAGTGCTCTGATGCAGAGCTGGCGATGACACTGATGGATTGAATCCTACGGAATGGAGGGAGAGCTGCATTCAATATACCTGCTTCCATGGACAGAGGGAGTAACTAAATCTTACAAAAGAATCTTCACATGCAAAATGGAATCACAGGGTCAATGGGAAGATTTTATGTGTCTGTTTCTCACTGAGCATGGGATGTGACCTACAAAAGCAGCTAACATGTTTATAATGTATATCTATATCTTTTCCAGTATTCCAGTCTCCAATTCTCTATTCACTAAAAAGGGTTTTTCTCTTGTATCAGGAATTTTTTTTGCCCTATCAAAAGGTATCTATTTCAGCTTTCAAATAATTTGTGATTTCTTCTTTTTATTCATTTGTGTGTGTTGGTAAAATGTACACATGCAATGGAATTCAGGTGGAGGTCTGTGGGCAATACCCCAGAGTAGGTTCTCCCTTTATTTAATATAAAATGCAGGACTTTTGTTCAGTTTGCCAGGCTTGGTGTCACATGCCTCTCCTTACTGTGCCACCTCATTAGATCCAGAATTGGTGAATTCTTCTCTTCTGAGATTCTGTAATTCTACTTTAAGCCTTTCTGCATTGTTTTGCTGTATGCTACTATGTATGTACTGATGAATCATCATCAGCTTAACACAAATTTGTTACTTAGAAAGAGGGATTATCAATTAAGAAATTACTTCAATTATATTAGACTGAGGGCAAGTTCGTAGGGCATGTTTTTACTTAATTATTGTTGTTGGAGGGCCAAACCCACAGTAACAAGTGTCAATGTAGGCCACATCATCTGTGGTTGTTAAAAGTGCAAGCTGAGCAAGCCATAGTGAGCAAGCTAATAAGCAGAATTTATCCACAGCTTCTGTGTAAGTTCCTGCATCAAAGTTTCTACTCTGAGATCTTGCCATGACTTCCTTTGAAGTTGAACTGTGGCCTAAAAATTGAAATAAATACTTACCTTCCCAAGTTCTCTTGGATCACATGAATCTGTTTATGTATTTTCATGTGTGGTATATCTATGTGTGCCTAAATGTAAGTATAGTGGTATAAAAGGATATTCCATTTCTGACGTCTTTATCTCTATTTTTTAGTGTCAAAAGATTATTACTTTGTACTTAATCCAATAGAACCTCTTCTTGATATTGCTTTCCTTTATGCCTTAATTAATTGCTGAGAATACAAGGAGTCATGCATAACTTATATATTTTGCTTTAGTTTTAAAATATTTTCATATTTGACAGGATATCTCAATAGGTAGAAGTACTTGCCTCACATAATTCTTACTTACCCCAAATAATTTTTGATACATCAAACTTTCTTAATGATTTTTTTTTCATTTTATGCTTATGATCATTCTGACTACATGTACATATGTTTACGACAGTGGGCTGGGTACGTGCAGAAAGCAAAAGAAGCTACTATATCTGCTGAAACTGAAGTTACTAGCAGTTGTGGGCTGCCATTTGGGTGTTGGGGGTTGGACCTTGATCTTATGCAAAAACAGCCAGGGCTCTTAAATGCTGAACCATCTTTTTAGCTCCTAAATAAATTATCTTTAAGACTTTCACCTGCGTTATTTTGGTTTAGCTCACCACTATGCTATAATGTGGTCAATAAGAATTGCCTCAGTTTAATTGATGAAGGTATTGATATTGAAAGGATAGCACAGATAGAAATCTGTGGATCCCAAAGTATGCTGCAGCTTCTGGACTCTGAGTCCCAAACACTGTTCTTTGGAAAATGCATAGCAAGCCATTCTCAATTTTTTTTTGCCTTCCTCATTATAGTGATACAATTTTATGAAAGCATCTTTCACATCCGAAGAGATTGGATTATTTATTGTATCTCAAGCTGAGTTAGTAATACACCTTAAGGTCACCTAAGTGTAGGGCTGCTATCCTCCTTTGTAATTAGCCTATTTGTTTAACCTATGTTTAAGAGAAAAATGCAGCCACAAGAATCACTAGCCTCAGATTTCCCACATGATCAGCTTTTATAACCTAATGGTATGTGTAACTTTAATTTTAAAACATATACACTGCCATGTTGCTGAACCAGAGTGACATATGTGTGTGTGCACATTATGATAATCGTTTGCTAAAAGCAACCAATAAATAGGAAACAACTTTATATAACAAAATATCTACCATAAATGTCAGACAGAACCTGCAGATACTGTTGGATAAATATTTTTGGTTCTGCTTACTATTTTTGAGTCAGGGCAAATACAATACCTTAGTTCCTTATAAAACTCAGTTAAACAACATAAATGCCCTTTGACTGAAGAATGGATAAGGAAAATGTGGTACATTTTCACAATGGAGTACTACACAGCAGAATAAGTAATGACATCTTGAATTTTGCAGGAAATGGAGCTAGAAAACACCATTTTGAGTGAGGTCACCCAGATACAGAAAGACAATTATCACATGTATTCACTTATAAGTGGTTTTTAAACACAAAGCAAAGAAAACCAGCCTACAAACCACAATCCCAGAGAACCTAGACAATAATGAGGACCCTAAGAGAGACATACATAGATCTAATCTACATGGGAAGTAGAAAAATACCATATCTCCTGAGTAAATTGGGAGCATGAGGACCTTGTGAGAGGGTTGAAGGAGAAGGGAGAGGTATGTAGAGGGTATACAGAAAAATGTAGAGCTTAATAAAAATAAAAAAAAAAGGAAAAAAAAAACTTAGTTAAAGAGTACTGTAGACATCTGGGATCCCCTCTAGAGCCAACACTCTTGCCAACCCTAAAATGGATACCTTAATCTAGGTATCTTCTTCCTTGCTCCTATATCTGCCCTTCCTCCATCTCCACCCTCCCACTCCCCCAAGCTGTTGTCATCCCTTCCCTTCTCTCTTGTCTCTACCCTTCTTCCCTTTTCCCCAACCTCACCCCATACCCCCATGCTCACAACTTTTGCCCTGCAATCTTGTTTGCTTCCTATTTACAGGAGGATCTATAAATGTTTTTCTTTGGGTTCACCTTGTTATTTGGTTTCTCTGGGCTTGTGAACTATAAGCTTAATGACCTTGGTTTAAGGCTAGAATCCACAAATGAGTGAGTGCATCCCATATTCATCTTTTTGGGTCTGGGTTATCTCAGGATAGTGTATTCTATTTCCATCCATTTGCATGCAAAATTCAAGATGTTGTTTTTTTACCGCCGAGTAGTACTCTAATGCATTCCACATGTTCTTTATCCATTCTTCCATTGAGGGACAAATAGGTTGTTTCCAGGTTCTGGCTATAGAGGGCATCCCAGGTCCCAGGTGTCCACAGGGATGTTCCCCAGCTAGGTCCTTGGAGAGCAGAGGAGAGGGTACCTGAAAGGTCCTTGCCCCACTATCACGCTGATGATTATCTCGAAAGCCACCACAAAATCTTCGTCCGGCGACAGATGGAGATAGAAGCAGAGACCCTCATGAGAGGAACAGACTGAGCTCCCAAGGTCCAATTGAAAGGCAGAAGGAGGGAGAAGACAAGCAAAGAAGTCAGGACGGCAAGGGGTTTGTCCACCAACTGAGGCAGTCCTGTTCTAATGGGAGCTCACTCAATCCAGCCGGACCAGGTCTGAATGAGCATGTGATCAAACTGGACTCTCTGTGGATGACAATGTGGCTGACTGAGAAGCCATTGATAAAGACACCGGGACGTGTTTTTACGGCATGTTCTGGCTTTGGGGGACCCTAGTCTATATGGATGCACAGCTCCCTAGGCCTGGATGTAGAGGGGAGAGCCTTGGATTTCCCACAGGGCAGGGAACCCTGCCCTCTCTCAAGCAGGGTGGGAGAGGAGGAGTGGGTGTGGGGGAGCAGGAGGGGATTGGGAGGAGGGAAGGATGTGTAAATAATTGAATGGAAAAATAAAAAAAAGAAAAGCAACAAAAAAACCCAAAAAACAAACACACACACAAAAAGAAATCTAGCATAAATACTATACCTATAGGTAATTAAAAATGAAAAAAATAAAAGAGTACTGTAAAAATTTTTCATTCTTCTCCTTGTGATGTGTTCTAAACTTTTTAATGAGTATGTATCACAGCCCATTTTCAGGGACAGTAAAATATCATCAGGCACAGATATATAAGCCTATACAGAGGTGTGACACTTAATTAAGAGATGCCAGCAACAAAAAACTCTAGAGAAACAGGGAGAGAAGAGAACACAAACTTGGGCTTGTTTTTGGCCAAGGTCTACGTGCTGAGCTTTTACTCCTCAATGAAACATTGACCTACTTTTGTGTCTCTGAGGTTATCTTTAACACATTCCACCAATGCACCTCATTGCTCATACCCTGATATGAAATTGACATGTCATCCTTTTATTATCTATCTTAATTCATCTTAAAGATAATATCCACTAATTTTCAAGATTTTTCCTATTTTTTTTCTTCAATTTAATTTATTTTTATGGTATATTCAAATAGTTGGCACATCATCTCATTTTCCAAAATGAAGATATACTAGTTAACTTTTTTCATATACAAATACACAAAAAGAGATGAACTAAAGGATGGAAAAGAAGTATTCAAACACACGAGTCTATAGGAGGCATTTTATACTAAAACCAGAACACAGGAGTGGCTGCGTTTTAGTTAGCAAAACACATGGGCATTATTTTTACTTAGGGTATAAAGTAGTTAGAAGCAAGCATCAAAACGGTGTTAACATTATAAGCTTGAAAGCTTTACTGCGTGAGTTCAGATATCAGTCTGAGAAATGTTACCTATGAATTAGATAGCCTACATTTACTCTCTGTGAAGGAAAACCGTAGCAATGTCTGCATTGTATAATTGTATAAATGGCTAATGGACTCATTAACATTCTAACATTAAGCACCTTTAGAATACTAACGGCACTTGTCCCACAATAAGAGCTGAGAAGTGCTAAGATTTTTTTTTGCTGTTAAAATATAGTAGACAGTAAATACATTTTCCAGATAATATTGCATATGTTGACAAAAGTTATTAACTACATGAATGACTGTCATGATTGACAATGGGGTTTACATCCCTGACACTGGGGAGTAATAGTTGTGAATGAAGTGAAAGTAAATAAATTGATCATAGTCATCTAGGTTCTCGTGAGTACATATGAACTGATAAGTCTGCGTAGAGATTCTTAAACGCAATGAGTTGTAAATATATTGTGTTCCCGATGTACTTATATCCAACATGCATTATTCATGAATCACATATTTGTCTTGAGCTTTTAAAAAATCCTTTATAATGCTGATAAAGCACATTGAGAAGGGCAGGTTTACAGTGTCATGTGTTTAGAATTGTGTGTATAGTGTCAAGGGTTTGTGAAAAGGGGTAAAGGCTAATGAGTGCTATTTCTTTGTGCCCTAAATATGTATATGTAATATATGACATAATATGTAATTTATACATAATATATTAATTTTGTTAATATTTGTTATTTTCCAACTATCTATGGCTGTTCCATAGTGAGTTATATGTAAAGTTCTTACCAGCTATTACATTTGATTTTCCTTAAAATGGGTAAATATGGAATAATAAATCTGAGCCTCATAATTCTATTGTTGATTAGTATTATGTGGGTAATAAAGTGTTATCTTAAAAATACCAGCATGAATGGCAGAGACATGTGGTAAAAATTGCTATGTACCTGATTTTTCATACATTAGGACTTAGGAGTTATCATCTCTCATACATAAAATTCTGCAGGAACTCTTTTCTTTTATATATTCAACTTAAGGTACTTTAAAGCATTTTTATTTTATGCATATGGGTGTTTTGCTTGCATATATGTCTGTACACCTGTACATACCTTGTGCCTCTGAATGTCCAAATAAGGTATTTAATGCCTTGGAAATGGAATTACGGGTGGTTGAGTTGCCTCATGGGTGCTCGGAATTCAACCGGGTTCTTCTATAAAGCAGCAAATTCTTTGAATCACTGAGCCATCTTTCTAGGCCCCAAACTCCAAATTATTTTAAAAAGTTTGGTAATAGCATACCTAGAACTCAAACTTCTTTGATTTGATTATGCCACTTTTGTATATTTTAACTTTGAGTGCCTAAAGCCATTTCTTGTACTTTCTTCCTATTAGATATGTTATCTTGTTTGTATTGTTGTGCAATAATCTGTCCACCCTTGGGAGTAGAGGACTACAAGTAACTAATCACATGGTTGATCAGGCATAACTCATCAATTTTCCTAGAGAGGAATTTCAGAATAGCTGTTTTGAAAACCATGTAGGCATATATGTTACCAGAGATTCCCAGGGATGAATGTTCACTTCAGTAATGTGAGATTTCTGCTCATAGCAGTCTATTCAATCTGCCCCCATATGTCTATAAGATCTACATCCATGGATTCAACCAATCACACACTGAATATGTTCATAAAATATAAGTGTGTGTCTGAACTGAAAGCATACAGCCATTCTGTTCTTATTGTGTCATAAACAATACAGTAAAATAGCTGTTTTGTAACTTATACTGTGTTATGTGCTTATTAAAAGTTGCTTGGAGATATCCATAGTACATGGAATGTATATAGGTAATATATAAGTACCATTGATATGATCCAGAATCATTCTTTAATAGATAGTGAGAAATAACCATAGTACCAGTTCATTCCTTCAACAGCTTAAAATTAAGCCAATGAAAGAGAAAAAAATATAAGATGATAATATAACCATTTAACATATAGAGTTATTCAGGATAGACTAGAAACAAATGAGAATGTGACTATGATTATCAGAATTGTTGAATACCCATTTCCTTTGTGCAAATAGAAAAGGTGTAAAAGTTAAAAATTAAGTCATTGACACACACTTTATTCTATATTTGTCACTGAATATACAAATTAATTTTTATCAATATTTATATCTCTTTATAATAACAGTTAGGACTATCCTGCAGAGGACATTGTCATGCCTGTTGATAGATGACAAGACAAAGGCTTGTAGTTGGAGGCTGCTCATTCATTCCTGGCTGTCTAGACATGAAATAACCACACAGAAACTATATTGATTAAATTACTGCTTAGGCTATTAGCTTATGCATATTTCTAGTTAGCTCTTACATCTTAAATTAACCCATTTATATTATTTATATTTTACCATGAGATTTTTGGCCTATGGGCAAGGTTCTAACTAGTGGTTACATGGTGTCTCATGAATCTCCCTTCTTTCTCCCAGCATTCAGCTTGGTTTACCCACCTAACTCTCCTCTGCCTTATCACAGGCCAAAAACAGTTTCATTATTCATTAACCAATAAGAGCAACACATATGCAGAAGTACTTCCCACATCAAAGGCTTAACTAAGGTCTTTTCACAGCTAGCATGAGAACTGGGGCTTCAGACGTTTCACTCACCTATCAATCTGTGTAGCAACCAAAGTGGAGTGAACAGAAAATGATAATGGTATACATTGTAATTTCTGTTTCATCCATTGCCAAATTTAATGTGTTCCCTAGAAACTTATTATTCATTTGGAAGAGACAAATTAGTTTTCATTCCATTAATGTTCAATAGTAAACACTAAAATGTCCAGGTTTGTCAAACATCACAAATACACCCTTTACAGTAATATCACCATTTCATATAAAGCAACTTCTGAATTAAACTCTATAACCATGATAACAAAGCTTGGATTTTGTAAACACATTCTTTCCTTACATATAAAAATGTTGCTTTAGAAAAGGAGCCCTCTCATCAGTTTTTAATTTTCACATTATGTTAGGAAAAAGATAACTTCCATTTTAAGGCACGTAAATAGCTGGTATAAAGCAGAGTGACCTTCTTCATTTCCACAAAATTCCTTTTGGTCCCTCATTGATAATTCTATGAGAATTTCATGCAATGTATTTTGATCATAATCAGCCACTGCACACACTCCTTCCAGATCTAGTTTTCCTTCCAATCCACCTAATTTTGTGTCTGTTGTTAAAAAAAAAAAATAGACCTTTAAAATCAGGTTATGCTGCCCAAATAAACAGGAATGCAGAGTCTTCATTGAAAGTTGTCAGTCTACCAGAGTAACATCCTTAAAGAAAACCAGCACACCCTCTCCAATTAGCTCTCAATTGCCAGCTAAGAGTGAGATTTCATGCTCTCCTCTCTCCACAGTGTAATTCTCTCCGGATGTAATTCTCTCAGGATGTGTTCACACCAGCTCAACTGTTGTACATCTATGTGTGTAACAACTCTCCTTTGTTCAGAAAATATTATCAGAGTTAACCACTGCTTCTGGCTCTTAGAATCTTTCTGTGTACTCTTCCATAGGTTAAATGGCCTTCCCATTTATATAGGTAAACTGGACTCAGATTTTAAAATTTCTTCAGATTCACCTGCTCTGAACAGGTACCTTGTTGGTGTTGCATGGAATGCAAATCCTCCAAATTGACATAGTGTTTGTATTCAATTCTCCAATACATTTCCATTTTGCCAAAAAAAAATCCTTGATAAAGGGAAAAGCTTATTGTAGAGGTTTTATAGAAAATCAAGGCTTTGTCTTCCAATTTAGAGCATGAAAAACTGTCTTGTGTCAACTGACAGTTATCTAAGGATTCTAGAGGCAGACAATTTTAGTCTCCCATTGTGTGTTTTCTACTTGGATTTTACATATTTTTATGTGCTTAATTGAACATAAACCTAAGGTACTTTGAAAATCAGCTTATATGTCCATAATTCACCCTCTTAATTCAAGAGAAATTGTTTAAAGTCTCACTATAAATATTTGTATGAGTGCATTAAGTCCTTCATTTTATTTTAAAAGGAATATTTTGAGGCACAGTGCAGACTGGCTATTCGATCGTATACAAAACAAAATTCTTGATGCCATATCGGTCACTTAAATATAAAGTTGTAATCACAGTTGTAGATCTTTCTGTTGTTTGGGGCTCATAGATTATCATTAGTACTTTTCTATCTTTAGCTTAATGTGTAGGCGCATTTTACAAATATCTCCTTGAATACCTTGTTCAACCTGGAACATAAGATCTTACTTGGCAGGATTTTCTGCATCACATTGCTTAAATTTAGACAAACTTCTTCTTCTTCAGTGAGCCAAATCCAGTTTCTCTTATTGAAAATGCAAATAAAATTTTATATTTTAATTTTGCTATTTTTTGAATTTTAATGTTTTAATTTATTTTAAATTAATAGACAAAATTCTGTGCATTTGATTTTCACACCATAAGACATTGAAGCTAAATGCATAGGGTATGAAGTTTTGTCTTGGTTTTGGGTCATAAAGAAAGACTTTTACAGTCTCTCAAGTTACAGATGGAAAGAATTTGCTTCAAGCTACAAAAACTGCACAACCTACATTAAGAAAAAAAAGATTATTTGTTGGCTTGAGGCATAATTGACCAGGTGGAGTATGAGCCTAAAGTATGTGTCATAATTAAAACTTTGGCTTTGAAAATGGAAGGTTTTCTCTGTGTTGGATAGCATTCTTATCCATATGAAAGTTATTCATACTAAGCATAATCTTATCTGTCTTTTATATTACTATTGAATTTTATCATTGTCATTTTATGTAATTTGCTCTTTTTATATCAGATATATCATGTGCTTGGGAATTTCTTTTGAGAAATAAATTCTGGAATTTATTGTCATTTTCACTTTTTCTGAAATAGACTATGATTACTCTGATAGATGTAGTAGCGAATGTCCATGTTATTGTACTGAATATTACCTGTTACCCTTGCTGTGGATCATCAGTAAACATTATAAACATGTCAAGTTTCTACTTCACTACTGTAATATATGCATGTCACCAAACACTGTTCCAGATGATATATGCTTAAGGACTCACAACCAAACTGTAGCATCATTTGAAACATTAGAAATGATTAACACACTAGAGAAGAAATATCCATCATGAAAATTAGAAGCCACGTGAAGCCAAACTGTAACACCGAACATCACACAAGTTCTATTTCTGCTCTGTTTTGTTATTTCATAACAAATCAAAAGACTTCAAACATCTGGCTTTTATGCATGCTCACACATACTTGTCTACACAATACATATATTTACATAGATGTAGACTTCTATAAGATGCATAAGCAACACTTAAACCAAGAATTGCCGCTGGCCTTTAGCCTACTTTTCTGTTTTTTTCAACCTTCAGTATTTTAGTAAAATGTTGGCACACTGCATAAGCCAAAATAATGAAACAGTAGAGAGAAAAAATGTTGTTCCCAAAATATATTAGTTGGTGATTCCATCATATTTTCTCTGTAAAAATAATTGACCAGATTATTAAAATATTGTGAAGTTTTAGAATGGAGCTAAGTGGTAGAGTATTTGCTTACTACCACTGTTTTTGCAAACTACCACTGTACTACAGTCACACAGAAGTTATTGAAACTATGAAAACTAATAAAATCTCAAAATATTATCTATTCATAAAATTGAATAATCTCACATCCATAAATTCTTCTTCTGTGCTAATTTTGTATGTATGTATTGTGTGTATAGGTTATTTATGTGTATACACATAGCACACACACACATAGTTGAGCAGATTTTATTTTTTGTCAATACACAAGACAATATAGATATTATGTGTATTTTAATATGAAATATTTCAATTAGATTAATTTATTTGCATAATTAGGAAGTCATGAATAATTGAGATATTATAAGGTCTGAAACATTTTAGGTGGATTGTTAAGTATGCACAATATTAGTTTGTAGCATAGTGAGTTTATATGACAATTATAAAAGAAGAGTTTCTAATAATTATAGGCAAATAGTTGGGGGAAATTATTATGTCTTTCATAAAAAAGACAATTATCTTTGAACTTGTTTGAATTTATTTTAAATTTATTTATTTTTACTTTATACTTATTAGTGTTTTTCTCATATGTATATCTATGTGTCACATGTATGTCTGGTGCCTGAAGAGGCCATAAGAGAGGGTAGAATTCCCTGAAATGGAAGTTGAAGATGGATGGCACTATATGAGTGCCAAGAACTATACTCAGGCCATCTGCAACAGCAACTGGTACTCTGAACTACTGAGTCATTCCTCTATTTCAGAATCCTGGGCCTTAAAGCAACTTTGCTCTGTACTGTCATGTTTATCCAAGAAGCTGAGTTTAGTAAGTGGAGTTGATGAAAGGAAGAGTTTGGTGTGTGAAGAAGAATATCCTGGTATCTTATGTGAGTGCTAGTAATGTGTGTTCATTCATAGAAAATTCTCTCATTTTGTATTTTTATTTTACCTGTATGCAAACTCTCTTTTTCATTTGTAATGCAATTGATTGAAATTTAATTTTAAAATTTATTAGGGTTTTCTTATTACGTTATGTTCCTGTGAATAATTCATTACAAAGACAGGTGAATTTGGAACTGAGAGCATTATTTTCATACAGAGACAAACTCAAGGCTAATAATTTGTATCTGTGTCATCACTTGCTTTACACAAGATAAAGGAATTTTATTGTCCACACATTTTTTTCCTTTGTTTTAATTTGATTTTTGTTGTGCTCTACATTTTTTTCTCCTCCCCTCCCTGTCCTTTCCCTCCCCACTTCAACCCTTCCCCACGGTCTTTATGCTCCCAATTTACTCAGGAGTTTAGGAGTTCTTGTCTTTTTCTACTTCCCATGTAGATTAGATCTATCTAAGTCTCTCTTAGGGTCCTCATTGTTGTCTAAGTTCTCTGGGATTGTGGTTTGTAGGCTGGTTTTCTTTGCTTTATGTATATAAAGCAATTATAAGTGAGTACATGTGATAATTGTCTTTCTGTATCTGGGTTACATCACTCAAAATAATGTTTTCTAGCTAAATTCCCCTCGACCGAAGAATGGATAAGGAAAATGTGGTGCATTTACACAATGGAGTACTACACAGCAGAAAAAAATAATTACATCTTGAATTTTGCAGGAAAATGGATGGATTTCCAATACATCTTTAATTGAAATAAACTAAAATAAAAACACCTCTTTTCCTTGAAAAAAATCTGGTGCCGTTTTTCTTTAAAATTTTCACGCCATACCACACACTGAGACAAGGGGGATGTTCTATCGGGAACTCACCAAGGCCAGCTGGCCTGGGTCTGAAAAAGCCCGGGTTAAAACCGGTCTCGCTGAACATAGTGGACAATGAGGACTACTGAGACCTCAAAAACAATGGCAATGGGTTTTTGATCCTACTGTACCTATTGGTTTCGTGGGAGCCTAGGCAGATTCGTGGATGCTCACCTTATTAGACCTGGATGGAGGTGGGTGGTCCTTGGACTTCCCGCAGGGCAGGGAACCCTGATTGCTCTTTGGGCTGACGAGGGGGGGGGGGACTTGGTTGAGGGAGGGGGAGAGAAAGGGGAGGCGGCAGTGGGGAAGAGACAGAAATCTTAAATAAATAAATTAAAAAAAACTAGAAGGAGATTAAAAAAATTTTTTTTTCACGCCACAATCTATATCACACAGAAGAGTTAACTTATTACACCCATAACAGTTTTATGCATAAATTGTGGGAAAAATTAGAAATAGTTCATTTGAGAGGAATTATAGTTGAAATATTTACAATGTGTTTTATGAGAATATAAAAATCTGTGTGAACTAGACATAGTAGTTGTAATATGACTAATAATGAGAAATTGGTAAACAATGTAAAGTTTAAAGTTTTTATTTTCCATTTAAAATTGAGAATTCCAAAAAGAAAATTCAATAGTATGCCAATAGCTTACAGGAAATGGTTGCTTTCTAAATGTCTCTTCAGCAATCTGTCTTGCACTTAGGAAATATGATTTGCTCAACTTAATATCACAGTAAAATACACTGTCTCTAACTCCTTGACTATTAACCCTGATGACATAAATATAGGAATGCAGACTTTTATATCTTGGTAAATTTGACTGAGGTACTGTTCACAATGAGATGAAACATTACTGACCATAGTAAATACTGATGAATTTAGAGCTCATTCGGTTCGGAATGTACATTTACTCACATGTTAATATCTGATATTACTGTCTTCTCTGTATGGTCATGAAATTCGTGATTTGCAAATCTTTTTTAAATATTTATTTATTATGTATACAATATTCTGTCTGTTTGTATGCCTGCAGGCCAGAAGAGGGCACCAGACCCCCCATTACAGATGGTTGTGAGACACCATGTAGTTGCTGGGAATTGAACTCAGGACCTTTGGAAGAGCAGGCAATGCTCTTAACCTCTGAGCCATCTCTCCAGCCCCTGAGGTGCAAATCTTATGTAATAATTCTGATGACTTTGGTAAAGCTCTAGGCATGTGCCCATTGCTTGTGTTTATAAACTAATTTTAAGTTATTATGGTAAATCTTGCTTATGTAGCTTTAGCTAAAGTAATTAATAGGTTTTCATATATTAAGAGCCTTATCGGATATATGATATCCATGTATATACCCACCAAACATTGAATGGGGTATTTGTTGAAATCCACTCTATCTTCATGTGCTTTTTCTACTCTATTGCCCAAATAAGTTCCGTTATTCCCTGTTCAGTACTTAGATCTAAAGCAGCTTCTCTCATACTGAATTACCTGTACCAGTGCTTGGCTTCTACATTTACCTCATTAATTTTTCAGCTATTCATTCATTATTTGCCTTTGGATAATTATTGTTCAACCAACATTGCTCTGCTGTAGACAGTCAAGGAAATAAAACATCTGCTTCCATGATGCATGATGCTTAGGATACACTGAATAGTGGATTTTAATAAAAATGTTCACATATGGGTATGTAGTTGAAGTATACTGGAGTCCCTGAGGTGACAGAGTAGAATGATGTAGGAGCAAAGAGGGGCCCCCTAGTGATGTTTATTTCTAAGGCACTTTTGCCCTAGAGAGTAAAGCTAAGGACTGCTGCCTGGCTATGACAAGTTGATGTCTCCTTCTCTTCTTAACCAGCTCTTAAAGACATGGGTAATAAAATGTTTCCCAAGGACCAAAGATAGACACAGGACAAATATGCTGGCCCAAGCAAGATAATAACGTGCGAGTAAAACCAACCCTGCTGCATGAACTCGACTGTTCTCTTCAGCAACTGTATTAGTAAAAAAATAAAAATAAACTCATAACAGAACATCTTTCTCCCAGAATGACAATGTGTGGGTTTAGTTGTATATTTCAATTGTATTTATCAACACTTTTAAAATGTGCAAGCATTTCTTATATTACCTAAAAATGAAATAAAATTTAGAAT
This sequence comes from Alexandromys fortis, assembly GCF_014885135.2. Classification (NCBI taxonomy): domain Eukaryota; kingdom Metazoa; phylum Chordata; class Mammalia; order Rodentia; family Cricetidae; genus Alexandromys; species Alexandromys fortis. The sequence goes on from NW_026068113.1 coordinate 1,707,735, forward strand.
CCATTTGCTTTAAAGAGTAACAGCTTCTTGTCCAATATAAAGAAGTCAGAATATTCAAATATCCTGTATTTTTGTTTGTTTGGTTGCTTTTTTGTTTGTTTTTGGTTCTGCTCCAGTCTGTACTATACTTGGAATTACCAAAATCAGAATCAGAGGGAGGAATTGAGGTCACCTTTTACACCTTTCCACTTTTTAAACTTCTTTCTTTACAGATATCCATTATTGATGTCAGTCACCCCCCCAAAAAAAAAGGGCCAGATTCTGAAGCCATTCTTTTTTATGTTTAAGTAGTTTGTTGATTTAAATAGTTAATTAGTAGCAGGACCTTGTAAGAATTACATGACCCCTTTGTGACTGGGATTTCTTCTAAGTCAAATGAGGTATTAATAACCTCACCCTCAGAGAGAGAAGAAACTGATTAACATGTTTCACATCTGGTACCAAGGACAGCACCTAAAACAAATAAATGTTCATTAAAATATAGTTCTAATTTAACTTGTGTGCATAACAAATCCATGATGCTTTTATAGAATGGCCAAATTTCCATTGCTATTCTTGGATCAATAGAGAAAATGAAAGGAGTTGAATATGAGCAAAGAACTGAAACAATTTACCTGAGCTAATGGAAGCTCATCAACTCTGGCAGGACAGGGAAGGAACGAGTACAGGACCAAACTAGACCCTCTAAATGTGGGTGACAGTTGCATGTCTGGGGTGGACTGTGGAGCCACTGGCAGTGGGACCAGGATTTATCACTACTGCTTATACTGGCTTTTTGGAATTCATTCTCTTTGGATGGATATGTTGCTCTGCCTAGATATAGTAGAGAGGGCCTTGTTCCTTCCTTAAAGCAATGTGTCTTATCCACTCTGAGGAATGGATGGGGGTTGGGGATGGGGGAGGGTTGAGGAATGGGAAGAGTAGAGGGAGTGGGAATTGAGATTGGTATGTAAAATTTTAAAAAAGATTGTTTTCTTTTTACAAAAATACAAACAAACAAACAAAAAGAAACTAAGGGATAGTCTTGTTGGAGGAAGGGGTCACCTGGATAGCTTAGATGCAAAATAATCACACAGAAACTGTATTAATTAAATCACTGATTGACCCATTAACTCTAGCTTCTTATTGGCTAACTCTTACATATAAATTTAACCCATGTCTATTAATCTGTGTATTGCCACGTGGCAGTAGCTTGCCAGCTAAAGTTTTGGCATCTCTGACTCTGGTGGCTCCATAGCATCTCTCTAACTCTGCCTTCTTAATCCCATGCTATAGGCCAAGCTGGTTCTTTATTTATTAACCAATAAAAGAAACACATAGACAGAAGGATCTCCCACATCACAGTCTTCTGGAGCTGTGCCTCTTGATTTGCTCCCTTGTGCATCCCTTGTGCATATAGCAGTGATTATCATTATGCATACCACAACATGAGACTCTTGCTTTAAAACAACTCAGAAATAGTCTAACACATTTGGAGCAACACAAATCACCTTACTGCATTCTTTCAAATAATTCATAAGGTGACTTCTGATTAGTTGACCCACACCCACTCCCTTCCAATGTGCAGTGATCTCCCACCCTGGGAAACCTTTACTATATGGAGGAAGGTTTTGTCATGGGGAGAACAAACAAGACAAACTCAGCCTAAGCTGTATGTGCTGGTCCTCTGCAGCAAAAAGTGTCTTCTAAGAAGCTTAGGACTGTTGAAGGTGAAAGATTAGATCCCCCTATTTACTATGTTGATGGTCTCAAGGGCCAATTATACAATACTCTCAGTCTGCAGTATATGGATCTTGCCTCTCTGTAGCAAGAGTTACAGCATGGGGTTGATCAGGTGCTACGTGACAAACTAACTTAAGCAGAATAAAAGAGAAAAGAGTGATTCTGAAACAGAGATATGCTCAGTGAGCAACAAACCCAGAGTATACAGTGAAATTTGATCTGTCTCTTTGTCTCTGCCTTTCTATATCTCTCTGTCTCTGTATCTCTCTCTCTGTGTATCTCTGTCTCCCTCTCTCTCCCCTCCCACTTGCATAGAACGTACTTGAGGAACAGGGGAACATAACAGTTCCTATAGAGATGAAAATATGTCAAAGACTGTGTTCAGGAGACTGCCCCTCTCAACAATAAGCCCTTTGTGTTTGCTGTTTCTTAAGCTTGAAAGGGTTATTTCTATCTACAGAGCTCATAAGAGCTGTTAGTGTGTATTGGGCAATCAATGAATATATCTGAAGAAAATGGATTCTATTCTTGACCCCCACTCTTGGTGAAGAGGTCAATAACTATAAAAGTATCTGCCATTCTCTCCTGGAGAGAGGCTCCTGGCACTCCCTTGTGTATAGTGTTTCCTAAATGAATCACCTTTTGTCCAATGGCTTGATCATTTGTCAAGTGAGAACAGTAGGCTGTTGAAACCAGCAGTTATGTGTTTACTCTTCCTTCCTATTTCTTGGTATCTATTTTCTAAGCAGGTGAACTGATTTCTCACTCTCTTTGTTCATCTGAGAAATGAATAGAATAATAACTGATACCTGAGCTGTTTCATATGTACGATAAGAGCATTGCTATGTGATATTATTGTGATAATTTAGTAGCTATAAATCTGAGGGTTCTTGTCCAATTTAATGTAAGAAATTGTAACTCAGAAACAAACGAAGCCCTCCTTTTGTCTCAAATATGAAAGATGATAGATACAAATATTCCTCCTCAGTTTTGAACTTTACTGTCTTGATAACAAGAATTTTTTTCCATAATGTTGAAATCCATAAATTTTCTTCTGGCTGCATATACCTTAGGTCTGGGCTGAAGTACTGGCAATTCAGCAAATGAAGCTGAAACAAAAACAAAAAACAAAACAAAAAAAACCCTCTAAAGCCTATTTTCTCTAGACGAAAGGATCAGAGAGCATCCAAAGGACAAGATTGGGAAGTAGGGAAGTCTGGAAAGGCATAGAATTTGACAATAACTGTAAGTGCCTTAAAAGCATATACTAGCAACATAGAATGAGGAATCTAATCATATTTCTTAAGAAATCTAGATAAACAGACCTCTAGTTCTTCACTAGAGTAGTAAAGATAAGCTAAAGAGAGGAAGAAGTCACTGCCACACAGCAATAAACATTGCAGTAGCACAAGAGGACCCAGGATAACCTCATGAAAACTTGGGTTTTTGACCTTATTGGAGAGTAACAAGGAACAGTGTTCCCTACTGTATTTTATGAAAAGACAAATATGTATTCAAAACTGTTTAACAAGGGCATCTCTTGCCATGGTGTGCTTGAGAAGGCTTTGGCCAATATGGGTAGGAATAACAAGGTATTCTTTTCTCTCACAACCAGGAAAGTATCTATGGAGGGGCTAATTCCCACCATCCAGCTGTATGGAAGACTCTCCTCTCTCTCAGTTGTCAGAAAAATCCAAACTTTTTTGCATCCTAGTGGTACTTTACTCAATGTAATGTGCACAGGTTAAGACATGATTATGCTGAAACTCTTGTAAAGTACAAAAAGAAAAAAATAGATTCTATACATTAACTGAGAAATCAAGTTTCAAGGTAAACTATCTCAACATAATGGACTAAGGGAGCTGATGTGGCCTGTCTATACAGACAATGTAAAGATCATCAGGTTATCAGTCTCGATGGTTCTCAGCCTTCTGGGTGGAAAAAGGTTATAGATCTCTCCCTTTGAAAAGAGAACTCTGTGTTTAACGCTACTGCTTTCCCTGGTGCGTATCTGTGAGTACAAGGGACATACTTGCCTCCTCTTGTGTAGGAACATGACTTGTCCTACAAAGAGCAAGAAGAGCTCATATTACATGACTATGTCTAAAGTGCCCCCTTCCCCCATGGCAGTGCTGCTGACAATGTCCTAAATAGGGTCCAGGCCCAGCCTAGGCAGGGATCTGAAGAGTAAGCAGAAGGATTCCCATCAGGTAAACAGTAAAATAAACACAACATTCCCCAGGAATCGCATGTAACTGGTTCCTGTTTGTCAGGAAAATCATTAATTTGCTTACACACACTGGTAATGTTCAACTACGTTGGGCACAAGGAAACCAATTCCTGATTAACCCAAACAGCCTGCAACAGATCAAAGTCCCAGTGCTAACTTTCACACTGTTCTGGCCTTTAGCCCTGCTCCAGTCACTACCTGTCCCTATAAAAACTGAGGGGATTTTCCCCACTGACTGCTTTTCTCTGCTCAGAGAGACAACCCAGCAGTTTGTTTTGGCAAATAAACTAGCTTTCTACACATAGAAAGGTCTAGTTGTTGGCTTAATGATGCCTCCCTGCACTTTGTAGCCAAAGATGCTAACGCTAGAGGGAAAGACATTAGTGTCGCCCGACAAAGATTTAAATCACCCTCCATGAAAAATTATTTGGGAGAAATTATGGATAACTTGTAAAAAATTAAAAAATAGAATTTTTTTTGCAAAGAAATAATAGATTCAAAGGAGGTTTTAATGGGAGTGTGGAAAAAGAAGAGAGAACCCAGGAAAGTAGGGACAGAAAAGTCATGAAGAGGTGGCACAGTGCAGAGCCAATAGACACAGAGTTGGCACAGTGCCGATCCAATGGACACAGACTGGCGGAGCTCCTTCCTTCTTTTCTCCTTTTTCCCTTTGTTCTTTCATTCCCTCCCTCACTCCCTCCTTCCTATCGTCTATTTTTCCTTATACTCTTCTCCTCTCCCTCCCTTTCTCCACTTCTCTTTCTCACTTTCTTGATTTCTTTCTTTCTTGATTATCAAGAAAACATTACCAGCACACTAATATGCTGTAGACTAAATATAAGAACCTCAGAAACAAATGGGAATCAATGTACTCTTTACAAACTTAACATTATAGATGGGGGAGGGGCAGCAAGATCACAAGAGCCAGAAATAGAAAAGTTGTTTCTAGGCAAAACAGGAAACTTGCAGATATGAAACCACACCTTTGTGACAGCATGCACAAGACTCGTCCAAGCTCAAGTAAGATAAAAAGTCAGCACGGAGCAGGGAAAACAGCATGAAATCCCATCCCTAAAGAGGAATGGCGGTAACGGATAGCTTCCTAGAAAGAAAACATTAGCTTTTCTTAATAGTTTGGGCAGTAGTAGATGTACCAGACTCCAGAGAATTCAATATACCTAAATGAAACAAGTAATGGAACTCAGTAGGTACAGAAATTGATAATGTAAGTATGTAGATGAAAGTTTCTGTCCCCCCAGTCCCACGGCTGTTCAGTAACAAAGAAACTTACAGAGGCTTGTATTAATTACAAACTGTTTGACCTCAGTTTATAATTTAGCTCATGTAGGGATAAGCCCGCCCATTGGGGGCCGGCTCGCCGCGGGCGAATGTTTACTGATAAATTGGGCTCGCAGAAGCCGAAGCTTCCCTTCCTGCTTCTTGTACTTTGCTGGAACCTTGGTTTCGTGAGTCTTGTTTTCAATAAAGTTGTGCAAATACCTACACAATTTGTCTACATTAATCTAAGCCGCCACTTCAAGCTCAGGTTTCTTATTAAACCAGTCAAAGTGACATATCTTTACAGTGTACAAAAACATTATCCCAGAGCATAAGTACACACAGATGGCTGTGTATAGAGTGGAGAAAGAGATCATGCAGGATATAGGGGGAGAGTAATGAATATGACCAAAATGAATTGTTTGAAATTATTACAGAATTAATAATTTTTAAATGGCTTAGAGATGTCACTGAACATAACACCTCAAAGCTATAATCCATACTAAGTGATTTTACATATCATGAGAAAGAAAAATAGTCTGATTTTCTGTTTATTTATTTACTTATTTTAACTTCTTTTTATTTTTTTTATTTTATTAAAAAAACTATCTTTTTTCACTTTATATATCAATTCTAGCTCCACTCCCTCCCGTCCTCCCATCCCCTCTACCTTAGCCCCATATGCCCCATCCACTCCTCAAAGAGGGTAAGACACATGCTTTGAGAAAGAACCAAGGTTCTCCCTACTATATCTAGGCTGAGCAAGGTATCCCTCCAAAGAGAATGGATTTCAAAAAGCCAGTATAAGAAGCAGGAATAAATCATGGTCCCGCTGCCAGTGGCCCTGCAGTCTGCCCCAACCATACAACTGTCACCCACATTCCTACCTAGTTTGGTCCTATGCTGGTTCTTTCCACGTCCGGCCAGAGTTGGTGAGCTCCTGTTAGCTCAGGTAAGCTGTTTCAGTTGGTATCCCCATCATGGTTTTGACCTCTTTGCTTACATTCTCATTCCTCCCACTCTTTGACTAGACTTTGGAAGAACAGCCCAGTGTCCTCTGTGGCTCTCTGCCTCTGCTTCCATCAGTTGCTGGATGAAGGTTCTATGGTGACATTTAATCGTTAATCTGACTACAGGACAAAGCCAGTTCGGGCACCCTCTCCACAATTTCTAAGGTCTTAGCTGGGGTCATCCTTGTGAATTCCTGGGAATTTTCCTAGTGCCAGGTTTCTTGTGCTAGCTTTCTTGTTAGCCCCATAATGGTTCCTTGAATCAAAAACATTTCTTCCCTTACTCTCCTTTCCTGTCCTTCCCCCATCTCAGCAATCCAGTTCCTTCAAGTTATCCCCACTCCGCTTCTCCTCTACTTCTCCCCTTTCACCATCCCTTCTCCCTCTACCCTCATGCTTCCAATTTTTTCAGGAGACCTTGTCTATTTCCCCTTCCCAGTGGAATCTATATATGTTTTTCTATATATGTTCTAAGTAACATTTATATATGTTACTTAGTTTCTCTGGGGTTGTGGACTATAGGCTTGTTATCCTTTGCTTTACAGCTAGTATCCACTTTTGGGTGAGTACATTCCATATTCATCTTTCTGGGTCTGAGTTACCTCATTTGGAATTTTTTTTTCTAGTTCCATCTGTTTTCATGCAAATTTCAAGATGACATTTTTTTTTTTACCACTGAGTAGTACTGTATAGTGTACATGTACCACATTTTCTTTACCCATTCTTCAGCTGAAGGGAATCTAGGTTTCCAGTTCCTAGCTATTACGAATAATGCTGCTATGAACATAGTTGAGCAAAGGTCCGTGCAGTATGATTGAACATCCTTTGGGTATATGCCCAAGAGTGGTATTGCTGGGTCCTGAGGTAGGCTGATTCCAAATTTTCTGAGAAATGCCATACTGATTTCCAGAGTAGTTTTACAAGTTTGCATTCTCACAAGCAATGTAGAAGTGTTCCCTTTACGTCACATCCTCTCCAGCATAAGCTATCATTGGCATTTTTGATCTTAGACATGTTCTGCCATTTAGACCCACCAATTAAAATTACAAATTGTGTTTTTAAGTAATATGACCACACAGCACATGACAAGTATAAGCAATATCTATTTAAGTCAGACACATTTATAAAGTGCTAATTACTGTGCCATTTTACATACATATGAGTATAAAGGCAATGAATGAAGACCAAAAATAAAGAAAACTAGAGGAAAGAATTATCATCTTCTTTATCAGGGATAATGGTGAAAAATGTAGCAGCTACAAAGAAATGCATTTCCTGTAAGATACTAGAACAAAAATAAGAGACATGGGTGTGCTAAGAGGATTACATAGAAAATCATGTTTGAATTGTGAAGTGGAACCAAGTGGGAAGTGACTCAAAGGGAACATATTCTTTGCCTTAAGCAGCACTCTGTGATATATGGAAGAAGATTATATAGCATCCTCCATTGCCTAGCAACCTCTGAGAATTTGATTCATTCATTGTGAATTATAAATGCTGTTTTTATTTCCAAGTATTTCCCTACTGGGAAAGTTTTGGTTGATTTCCTTGTTTGTGATGCAAAGGGTCAAGGGAAGGCATTCTAAGAACTTAGTTCTTTGCCAAAGAGCTTTTTGTATGCAAAAAATATATATGGGTATTTGTTGAAAATGGGTATTCTTATTTGTTTATATATTTTCCCAACTTTCGGGGAAAGTTTTTTATATAATTTGTGAAAATAATTCAGTAACTATAAATTCACCCCAGGTCAAAAAACTTATTAATGACAAAGAAAAATGGGTAAGTTTCCAAAAATAAGTGTACAGATTGTATTTTTTTTGTTTTGTTTTGTTTACTTGACACAAGATATGATCATCTGGGAGGAAGGAATGTTAATAGACAAAATGCCTCCAGAGGATAGGCATGAAGGCAGGTTTATAGGGTATTGTCTTAATTGGTGGCTGAATTTGGAGGGCCCATCACAATGAGGGGGATACCACTCCTGGACAGGTAGAACTGCGTGCTATAAGGAAGCAGGATGAGTAAGCCATGAGAAGTATGCAATAAGCAGCACCCCTACATGGCTTTTGCATCAGTCTCTGCCTCCAGGTTTCTGTTTTGATTTCTTGTCCAACGTCTCTGGATATGGTCTATAAGTTGTAAAATAAAATAAATCCTTTCATCTCCAGATTGTATACTGTCATAGTCTTTTATCTCGGCAGTAGAAAGCTAACTTAGAGACAAAAATTATAAATTATTAATTATAAGAACATACATGCCCGTGCATATAATATAACCACTAAACTATTAGTTTCATAACAAGCTGGTGACTATATTATTTGAGTGTATGAGAACAGTAAAATGTGCGTAGTGTATAAATTTTCTCTAGTTCAGGTACACTGTGGAAACTCATGTTGAGGTGGTTTCCTAATGCTGGCCTATTTTTCTTTTGCATATACATGGTAGTAAATTTTATAATGTATAAAAAAGAGAAAATATACCTATCATCATGAGAACAACCCATTATTATCTTCCCGTCTTGAAGAAAATTGTAAGGTAAATGTGATGATTTGAATGATATAATGGCCCCTGTGGTAGTCTGAATGTAAATGGCCCCAAATAAATTTATAGGAAGTGGTACTATTAGGAGGTGTGGCTTTATTGGAATGCATATGACCTTGTTAGCGGAAGTGTGTCACTGAGGGTGCAGCCTTTGGGTTTCCTATTCTCAGGACACCTCTTGCCTGCAAGATGTAGGACTCTCAGATATTTTGCCAGCACCGTGTCTGCCTGCAAGTAGCCATGCTCCCTGTCATGATGAAAATGGACTGAACCTCTGAACTATAAACAAGCCACCCCAATTAAATATTTTCCTTTATAAGAAAGAGTTCCTGTGGTCATGGCGTCTCTTCATAGTAACAGAAACCCTAAGATAGTTCCCACACAATTATATTTTTGAGTTCTTGGATTCTAAATGGCAGAACTGTTTGAGAAGGATTAAGAGGCATGCCTTTTGAGAAGTGTGTCAGGGATGGACTTTAAGCTTTCTAAAGCCTACTCCATTTCTAGTTTGCTCTCTCTCTCTCTCTCTCTCTCTCTCTCGCGCGCGCGCGCGCGCGCTTGCTCTCTGTCTCTCTGTGCCTTGTACTTGTAGCTATGAGGTGATCTCAGGTACTGCTGCAGCACCATGACTACCTGCTTGCTGCCATGTTCATTCCTCACATCACGGTCATGGGCTCTGAACTTCAGAAGCCGTGAACCCCAAATTGAATGCTTTCTTTTAGATGTCTCTTGATCATGGTGTTATGTCATCACAATAGAGCATTAACTAAGACAACATAATATATAAGGGCAATACACGGTTCTCTCTCCATTTCTAGGGATTTATAGAAAAATTTAAGGTTAGACTTTCCAAACCAGAGAAAACCTAAATAAATAAAGCAAAATATGAATGAGACAAACAATAAAATAAAGATAAAAATGAAATAACCACATACAAACAATGAGAAACAAAAATGTACTGGCTTTGTGGGAACCTAGTCTGTTGGGATCTTCACCTTCCTAGACCTGGTTGGAGGGGGAGGACATTGGACTTTCCACAGGGCAGGGAACCCTGACTACTCTTTGGACTGGAGAGGAAGGGGAAAGGGGGTGGAGGAGGGGGAGGGAAATGGGAAAAGGGGAGGAGGTGAAAATTTGTAATAATAACAATAATAGTAATAATGACAATTAAAAAAAAAAGAAACAATAATACAAACTGTTGAAATAGGAGCGGCGGGGCTGTGTCCCCGGCACCTGGCCGCCCACATGGCTAGCTTATGCCCGAAATAATTACACGGAAACTGTATTCTTTCAAACACTGCCTGGCCCGGCTAGTTCCAGCTTCTTATTGGCTAGCTCTTACATATTGTTCTAACCCATTTCTAATATTCTGTGTAGCCCACCAGCTGGCTTACCAGGGAGGATCTTAACCTGCGTCTGTCTGGAGTGGGAGAATCATGGCGACTCCTTCACTAAGCTTCTTTCTCCCAGAATTCTCTTCTGTTTACTCCGCCTACCTAATTTTCTGTCCTATGAGGGCCGAGGCAGTTTCTTTATTAATAAGAAATCACTCCCACATCAACAAACAGACAGTTGAACAGAAAGAAAAAACTACAGAAAAAAAGATGAGATAGCCCTGCCCAAGTTTATCAAGAAGGAGGGAGTAAAAATGTGGCAACCAAGAATTTCTTGCCTCTGCAGCTTTCAAGAAAAGAGTCTTAGTTTGTGATTTCTTTCAAATAGGACAGTTGTTCTTAACCTTCCAAATGCTCCTTATAGCCCCCCAAACAAAATTGTTTTCATTGCTGCTTTATAACTTTAATTTTGCTATTGTTATGAATTGTAGTATAAATATCTGTATTTTTTGGATGGTCTTAGCCAACCTCTGTGAAAAGATTATTCAACCCCCCAGAGGGGATATAACTCACAGGTTCAGAATCACTGATTTGGAAGAAGCTCAGATTTTTGTCATTAATCCTGATTCAGTTATTTGGATAAAGCAGGAAATAATAAATATAACCGAAATGGTTGCTTTCTGCCTTTTGAGGATTAAGTTTCAACATGGTTTTCAATGGAGATAAATATGCTATCCAGAACTATTGCATATTTTCAGAAATCCTGTATAGTAGAGCAAAAATGAATTAATTTTGAACTTACTCCATGTTACATGTAAGAAACATTACAGTATTGTTTTCTCTGAACTCTGTTGTTGAACATCTGTTGACAGTGTCCAACAGTCCATTGTTACAGGTAGAGGGACATATGGTATTTCCTGTAGTAGATTATTTTGGTTTATATTAGTTGTGCAAAAAAAATCTTTCAATGCTCGGAAAAATTCCTTTTTTCAGAAACAAAGAAGGTTATTTGCCTATACTATAGACTGATTAGTAGAAATGAAGCAAAATTGCTTCTTTTGTATGAGTGCATATATATGAGAGCAAAGAACAAATGAAACCAAGATGCTTTACACAGAGTTATTATCTCTTTTGTCTCAAGAATGCCCAAAGTGTTTTAAAAAACACAGAACTTCTATTGTTTAAGTCAATAAACCATTGAGTATGAATGGGCTAGCTCTACTCTTCACACAACATAATTAGCAAACCAAACCAGTGTATGCAGCAGATCCAGGTGTAGAGATGATGTTTAATTAAAAATGGGACTACTTCCAGTGCTTTGATTTGTTTTGAATTGTAATTTTGTGATGGTGAACACTGATCTAGATTTCCAAAGTGATCTCCCTTTAGGAGGGGTTAATTTTGCTTGTCTGACAGAGAATTGATGCATTCCCTTTTCCAATGAATGGGCCACCTTTTCCACCTCATTTACTTTCTCTCCTCCCCTTCCTTCCTCCCTCTCTTTTTACTTTTCTGAAGACATTGGTCTTCTCAAACACACTAAAATTCTCATATTCTTTTGAACATATATTTGAGAATTATTTTTATTGCTAAATAATTCATTATTGCTACATGACAAACAATATTAAAGGATATGAGAGACACAAAGCAAAGAGAATATTGGTCATACTTTCCCCACATTAAATTTAACAGGGGATTGGGGAAAATAATCCAGGCTTTATGGCACTGCCTTTAAATCTAAACTTGGGAGGCTGTGGCATAAAGATTTCCATTACTTTGATGTGATCCTATGATACCTACAGAATACCAAATCAATTGAGTATTCATAATAAGGCTCTATCTCTAACACACACACACACACACCTCTATGAAAACAAGAGTGAGAAAAAAGCAAATAAAAGTAAATAGAAAAAGTTTGTGCTAATAATTGGAAGCAGTCACTTTAAATAGAGTGAAAAGTAAATCTCTTTGAAATTAATCAAGCTCATACTGGCTTATTGACTAAGAATGAGCCACTCTCCACTGTTTCTTGGTAAAGATTGTTAGGCAATTCCCTTATGTAAAAACTCTAATTCAGTCTTATAAATAACACCATGACTTAAAAGGAAAACACAGTTGTCAAAAAGTCATCCCTTCCTTGCCTAGCCTCCTGTATGTTTAGGGTTCTCCACGGTGATGAAATCCCCCCCCCCGGCCCCACTGGAGTGAAGTTTAACATTTATTTATATTCTCAGCTTATTGCTCTTCAGTAAGGCATGTTTTAACATATCACTGTGAAGAGTCAGTTCTTAGCTGGGGGCATTTTGCCTCCAAAAGGCCATTTGTAAATGTCTAGATTCATTTCTGACCATCAAATCAGGTGTGTGTGTGTGCGTGCGTGTGTGTGTGTGTGTGTGTGTGTGTGTGTGTATGACACTGGTCTCTAATGCATGAAAGTTTATGCTAAAATGTACAGGAAAGTTTTCTACTCTAATATGCTTTTTAATGGGATGTAATTAACATATTGGAAATGTATTGGAAGGCAGTTGGTGGGAGCCTACTGCCTGATNATATTATAAGACATTTCTAGAAACTTTGAACAAAGATGAATTCTTATTGTCTGCCTATGTGATAATGCTTGGAAGAAAACTGCGAGAGAGGCAGAGGGAGGAAGGGAACAACAGGAGGGGAAAGAGGAAAGACGGAGAGGAAAACAAAATCTCTTCAAATCAGAGTATAACTATGATCACGAACATGGATGTTTTGCTCTTCAATACTTACAATTTAAGCTGTAAAGCTTTCCTTGTAAATTTTCAAGTTATCATCCATGGTTCTCCAGCATAATCCATGGGAATTACTTGAACTGGGTCAGTGGAATGGCTCATCAAGTAAAGGCACTTGCCCCCAAGCCTGAGGATCTGAGTTCATTCCCTGGAACCAAGAAAGAAACAATAGACTCTTCCTGCAAATTGTCCTATGGCCTACACACACACACACACACACACACACACACACACACACACACACACACACTCACACACTCACACACTCACACATACATACACCAACACACACAAATACATACACACATAATAGAATGTTAAAAATAATTATTTGTAGAGTTGACAAAGATATTAGAGGCTCAGAAATTTTAAATTTTATTTCTACGTTTTTTACAGTTTCACACATGTATATAATTATAGTCATTTCACCCTTACACATTACCCTCTCTCATCTTTCTCCTACCGGAAATCAGCCAACATGTCCCCTCTTACTTTGCAATCTCTTGTACCCAGAGAGTTTAACTGTGTTTGCGTGCATGACCATAGATAGGAGTTTATTTTCAGAAGCCTAGGCTTAGGTATTTACAAAGAACAGTACAGACCCTCTTCACCAATTTCATCATTTTCTCAGAGTCTCATAAACCCTATGCCCTACAGTTTGAAGATATCTGTTCCATGGGAGGCATGCAGGATAAATTATTCATATAACTATGATAATAGTAATTTTGAATAATATACAAAACTGCTAAAATATTCTATTAGAGTATATGGCCCTTTGCCACCAGTGTAGTATAATTGCAGAAATTCGTCAGTTTGTACCAATGGGACAGACATGGAGTAGTATCTTTGCAACATTTTAAGTGCAATTGCACCTATTTTAAGGACATTGAGAAGCCGTTCTGTTTTATATATTCAAAGGTCATTTTCACATCTTCATGAATTTTTATGTTTCCTTTTCCATTTTGTGTTTTTTTTTTTAAAGTTGTGTGACTTGATGCTGGCTTTTTCTCGTCTTCAAGTAGAATGAGAAAAAAAATAAATATAATTCTGGGTGTCAGAATGTGTGCAGTGAATGACAAGGCAGGTTAGAATAGTAAACGCTGGTGCTTTGGTGTACACAGGAGCTTGCCAGCTGTAGAACTTGCTTTGGAAGTATAAGCAAAGCAAGGGTGTGTGCCACCACAATGCTCAGTACATTGCCTATTTGGATATGTCAACTTTCTAGTGACATAAGAAGAGACAAGTTGTTGGCTTTTTTGACCATGTTGTGTGCTTTCCAAGAGCTACGAAGCTTGAAGCTCTTAACATGGTAAAGGTGTAGCATCCCACTCTAACTTTATTACATTACTCTATTTATTGTCCAGTTTTATAGTTATCTTCTTCTTGTGGTAAGACTTTGAGAGAGGTATATAGCGTCATGTAACAAGATTCAAGGATAAATGGAATGATGTTAATATATACTAATAATAGCACTTAATGATGTTGCCTGATATGGGCAAGTCAAGGAAGTGGTTAATAAATAAATTTCAAACTTATATTTACTTTTATTTTTTAGTGATTTATTTATTTTCATTTTATACATATTGGTGTTTTGCCTGTGTCTGTATTTGTGTATCACGTGTCTTCCTGCTACCTGTGGGGGCCAGAAGAGGCAACAGATCCACTTGAACTAGAGTTAGAAATAGTTGTGGGCCACCATGTGGGTGCTAGAAACTAAATCTGGGTCCTCTTCAAGTGATCTTAATCACCAAGCCGTACGTATCTAAAGATTTGTATTTAGTTTTTGTAAACATGCAAAGAATAATTGTATTTTTTTCCATTAAGCTTTTATTTTGAATTGGTGAGTCACATGAGATAATGGCATATCTGGAAGTGTGATCTTTAGCCAAAGTTCATTTTACTTAAAACTACTTCCCATTTAATAAGGAAGAAATGATAATAAGAAGAGGAGAAGAGAAAAGGAAAGAAAGGAGAAAAAGAAAAGAGGAAAACAAAAATGCAACCAAAACAAATAGTCTGTGTGTCCAATGTTAGCTGGATTTGTATCTGCATAAAAATGAATAAAAATGAAGTTTTAAATAGTATGCAATACCCAAGCTTATAATTTCTAATAAGTGGCTTTATTCAAATAACTTTCAACTTGCAAAATCTTATAACAAAATTGAGTTAATTTTTGAATATGAGCAGGTCGAGTGTATTATATTTTATTTTCATTTATTTAATTTTATGTTATTGGACTGAGTCTTGAACCTTGTGCTTCTTAGTTGTTAGACAACTAACTGCCCTGTCACTGGGCTGTGCTTGCCAGTCTTGCATGTTTTGCATATCAGCACCTCTGGAGCAGGAAGCTGTGATGAATTCCATTGTGTCTGTGAAGAAATTGCAGTATATAGATTTTGGAACTTACTCAAGGTAACTCAGCTCAGACTGAGAAGTAGCGTTTGGATCCCACCCAGACTGAGGCTGCCAGTGTCTGCTTTACCTGGGGTGGTACAACATGATTCATGGTTGATTTCCTAATGTTTGCTTACCTCACCTGTCTAAGCAGGCTTCTGAAAGAAACAGAATTGGAAACATTGCTCAAAGGAAGAGGTAGATTTATATGCACTTAAGACATGTTCTTGGCTATGGTTTCTGCCGCAGACTGGAGGTATAAACTTGCTCTCAGATTCTGGGGCTGAGAATTTAATGGTGTGTTTGCTATGTTTTCTTCTGACTCAGAAATTAGGAGATTTATTATTATTATTATTATTATTATTATTATTATTATTATTATTATTATTATTATTCCTATCTTTAAAAGTTTCCCACTCTTAGTCTGTCCTAGACCCAGTTCTAAACTATATTCTTCTTTGAAGAAAACATTAAATTAGTATGAAAACTAATAGGATTCATTGCAATACTGCTACATAAATTCAATATACTTTGTTCTTATTCAACTTCCCTTCTGAATAATTTCTTGAATTCCTTGAATTCTCCCCTTCCTGCTCCCATTCTTCCCCACACACGTCTCCCTCAGCTTTCCTTCCACATGTACATCATTATCCTCTTTTTCTTCTTGGCCACTTTCAAAAATACTGTCCTCAGCCCGTCTCATTTTCAGGAAGCACACACACACAATTTAAATTTAGCTTCTCGGCTTGGTGCGTGAACATCCTGGGCTAGTTTTTTTTAATTAATTAATTTATTTATTAAAGATTTCTGTCTCTTCCCCGCCACCGCCTCCCATTTCCCTCCCCCTCTCCCGATCAAGTCCCCCTCCTCATCAGCCCAAAGAGCAATCAGGGTTCCCTGACCTGTGGGAAGTCCGAGGACCACCCACCTCAATCCAAGTCTAGTAAGGTGAGCATCCAAACTGCCTAGGTTCCCACAAAGCCAGTACATGCAATAGGATCAAAAACCCATTGCCATTGTTCTTGAGTTCTCAGTAGTCTTCATTGTCCACTATGTTCAGCAAGTCCGGTTTTATCCCATGATTTTTCAGACCCAGGCCAGCTGGTCTTGGTGAGTTCCCGATAGAACATCCCCATTGTCTCAGTGTGTGGGTGCACCCCTCGCGGTCCTGAGTTCCTTGCTCGTGCTCTCTCTACTTCTGCTCCTGATTTGGTTCGAGGATACTCTTTCCAGTCTCTGATGTCTGAATCCAGAAGCAACAGGACCTGGTCTTGCTTATTCTCTACCTCTGAGATTCCTTGTGTCTTTGATTCAATACCAAGAAAACTCTGCCAGGGCTCTCCACAGGCTTACTGCTGTACCTGTAACAGTCCGTGCTTTCTGTATAGCCACATTTATTCATGTAACAACAGTTATTGAAAAAAAAATGAGGCTATGAATTTGAAAGAGGGTAAGGGGAAATTTATGAGTTCTCAGGGAAGAAAGGGTTAAGGGAAATGATATAATTCTAATATCTCAAAAATATAAAGGAAATAATTTAAAAATAATTTACTGAATATTTTATATTAGTGCTCATATTGTAACATTGTAAAATGATCTTTTGATCTTTTAAAATTGCGATTGCATAAATGATGCTAAGGAAAGTTTGTAGAATTTAGTACCTGATATTGAAATCTTTTGTATTTTGCATTGTTTGTCTTGTTTTTGTTCTTAAATATAAATCCAATTTTTTTAAATTCTTTTATTCTTTTCTGACACTCCTCAGAAGCAACAGATTTCATGACATTTTAATATTTTAAATTAACTTATACTTTAAAAATACATTTTATTTATTAGTGTTTGGAGTCATGAAGAGGTTGTTCCCCTCTGTGTCATAGCATAAGTTTGGAGATCAAAGTTCAGTTTGTGGAGTTAGTTCTCATCTTTCATAAGTGGGTCCTGGGAATTGAACTCAGGTGATGGGACTTGGAAGGAGGAATATAGATATCTCCTGTCTTGCTAATCACATCTGTATTTTTAAAGGACCTGCTATGTAAGGCATGCATGGTTTCTGTGTATACTTGTAAAAAATCACTATTGTTTTTTTTAATGGGCATGTCTCAGATTTGTTTTTTTTTTGTGGCTTGTCTGCTTTTTATTTTGAGAAAAAGTCTCACTAAATATCTCTGCCTGATTAGAAATCCACTATATAAAGAAGACTGGCTTTGAATTCATGGTAATCCACTTGCCTCAGCTTCCTAAATTCTAGGATTATAGACAAGGGCCAACATACCTGGTCTTTATGGTTGCTTTATATATCTACCTACATGAATAATTGTAGTATTTTTTTCTTTCACTCAATATTAATTTCATGTATACTTGTGATGAGGATAGCATAAGAGTATATGGATATGCACAAATATGCTACATAAGAAAATGTATGTGGAGTGATAGTCCAGAGGATTCTAAATGGATTTCCAGAACCTCACTGTACTTTTGAAACCATCCAGTACCAAGGGGCCCAACACCCTCTTGTGACCTCCTCACTTACTGCACGCACATGGTACATGGGAAAAAAAACATACATATGAATAAAATAAAGCCACACCTTTTTTTAAAAACAAGTTGTGTTTGTGTGTGTGTGTGTGTGTGTGTGTGTGTGTGTGTGTGTGTAAGGTCATCCTGTAATTCACATCTTCTAACTGATGAGTAAAATTTCATATTAACAATACATATTAACTACATTTTATTATTCCTTTCATTTTTTTTCTTGGATTGTGAAGATCTTTTCATGTATTCTTATTTTGCTTTTGAAGAGGTTTAGATAAGGACGTTTGTCTGACAAATCAGCCAGTCAGAAGAGAAGCTATGTTTCAAAATATAACCTACAAGCTTCCATGTGCATACGGCTTCATCTTCCCATACCTTTCAAGACACAGGTGCAGAAATAAGAATGTAGACCCACATGCTGAGAACTCAACATTGAATTCATTTATCCATGCTGGATCATCTTTTTTTTTAACCTTCTGAGTTGAATTGTGAAAAGATTGGAAGAAATCCCCCTAAAATGATAACTTTGTACTGTTGAGAATGTCTGTGGCCCCGTGAATGCTTGATAAAAGCTTCAAGACTTATATTTATTATGTATTTAAAATGCAATAACAATACTTCCAAATTAGCATCATACTAGATCTTTGGTAAATAATAATACAAAATAGTAATAGTAATATTAGACTAACCTTAAAATCTCTCTTTCTAGAGAAAATGAGGTACTTGCTGTTTTCCAGGTAAGAAACTGGAGCTAAAGACAGACTGATATGTCCACAGAGTAACAGGTAACAGTGGAAAAGCTGGAGCAACGCAAGATGAGAATAAAGGCCTATGCCAACTTCTACTGCTGCCTTCACATAGAGCTCTGAATGAAGGAGTTGGAATTTTAGGTGCTAATCACATGCCTGAAATGATTTTTTTATGACCTCTTGCTAAGTAATTGTCAGGAATATTGATAAATACAGGGGTACTCTATAGGCTAATATTGAGAATGCTTCTTAAAATCTTATAATTTTTATTTTTTTGTTCTTTTGCTGCTCAAAATAAGGTTTTACTTAAAAAAATCAAAACATCTTTCTTTACTGTCCACTTCAGAGCTTTGAATTTTATTTCTCAAGAATTGTTTTACTCTGTAGCTGAGGCTGGCCTAGAACTTACTGTGTAGTGTGTGTTGGCCTCATGAGCATGACAGGCATCCTGTCTCTCCCCAACAACTATTAGCATCATAGGCAGGGACATCAAATCCTAAGTAGTATGAAATTATTCACGCTGACATACTCATAACTTTTTTATCTGCAAATCACAGTGCAACATTTAAATGTACTGAGCTTTAAATGTCAAAATGGGGCAAAAACAAATATGGCCAAGCTCAAGGTAGCTCTTTAATGCATGCTTTGGGGACTGAATAGCCTGGAAGAAAGCTAAAGCCTGGGTAGTTAACAATATCTTGTTTCTGCAGTTAAAAGGCAGCATTATGCGACAACTTGAAGCATCTGGAGGATACATTCTCAAATTTCAAGGAATTATCCAACTGTTAGAAAGACAGCTGGAAGACTAAAGTAGGCTTCTGTCTAGTCCTTCCCTTTACCTGTAACTTAAAAACCTAAGTTAAGAAATGAGCAACGATCTTCCTTAGGGAACAGGCATATCTCTCAAAGTGCGTGGTAGTTCTCCTGAAGGCCGTGTCTAATGGCCTGGAAAATTAGAAAGGAATGGATATAACTGGTGTTTTGTGGCCGAAGGAGCTGCAGGCCTGTAAGGCTGACTAACTGAAGCTTTCAATAACCTGTTGAGAAGATGTGCATTGACCTAATAGGGTCATTTCCTGGACCTTCCAACAGGAACCAAAATTAAAAAAATAAAAACTAAAAACAGCCCCTCTGGCTTTCTTATTCTACAATATTACATTCAGTTTTGACTCTGAAGCTTCAAAACAGCAACCCAATCTTAAAATAGAAGTGTTAGAGTGGGAGAATTCTGAGATTAGGACTTGTCACCAGAAACATTTCTCTGTCTAGCGAGTCCCTCTGTTTTGTGAGTCATAGGACATCAAACACATGCTGAGTACACAGTTTAGTTTGTCTCTAATGGAAAAAAATACCCTCCTCTTTTGAAAATAAGTGAGTGTATATCACTTTTATATTACACTATAAACTTGGCCCCCAATCTACCAGGTGTCGGTAGTGGATGTTTGGAAATAGATACACACAGGTGCAGAAGAATCTAGTAATAGAGGTCCTGATTGTGATGAATTCTTGTTAAGAGACATCCACAGCTAAGAGAGAAAGTGACCCAGCATTCTTCAGAATAATAGAACCACTGGGAAGGACAGAGGGGGGTATTTAGGAAACATGACCATATTGTTATAGTGGCAGAGAAACTTCACAACCTGTCATCTGCAAGCAGACCCAGGAAAAATAGTGATGCAACCCTCCTGACTTAGAATGTCTAAACCAAAGACAAACAAATGGTCTAATCCATAGACCCAGCTGAAGGCCTATGTACCTTCATAACTCTGACATAATCGAGCAAGAGAGGGAAGATAAGGATGTCTCACTTTTATTTTTGTTATATTTGAACCCTTAATAGACTGAATTGTACCAATCACATCAGCAAGGTAGATCTTTATGTGCTCTGTAAATCTGTTCAAAAATTTCTCAGATATTGTCAGAAATGTTCTGCCAGCTATCTGAGCATGCCTGACTTTAGGATGACCCATAAAATCAAGCATTGAAGAAAAAATGGTAGAAATTAAGGAAGTGTTGTCATTACAGGTTCAGGCTACCTAGCCAAATTCTGAACTCCAGGTAAGAAGCTATTACTAATAAGATAAGAAGTCAAAAATCCTAACTTCTAGATGTGTGCCACAGCGTAACTGCCATTATGTTGTCAAAGAGTTGTCGGGGAATGCCTTGTGAAGGACCTGGGCTGATATAGATGGCAATAATTAGACAATATAGCACCATGCTCAAGATAAACCTTGCCTCTGGCTTCTTGGATTTCAAAGCATTGGAATGTTTAAAAATATAATGCATAAAAATATAATTATTCTACTACTTTCACCAGAAGGCCATGAACAATTAACAAATAATCTCTTTCATCTGGAGATCCCAATGCTGTGACAATATTTGTATCCTTTCTTCATATCAGAAGTAGTTTTGTGATTATGGTAACAATTCTAGAGTTTTCCATTTTTCCCAAGTCTGATATGAAGCCTGCTTCAAGAAAAGTTAAGCTCTAATCCATGCCAAAAGTTCAACACTTCATATTTCAATACACCTTCATTGAACACTCTTTTTAAAATTAATTTATTAAAATTTTATATGCATTGGTGTTTTACCTACTTGTATGTTTGTTTGAGGGTGCCAGACAATTATGAGCTGCCATGTGGGTGCTGGAAATTGAACCTGTGTCCTCTGGAAGAGCAGCCAGTGTTCTTAACCTCTAAGCCATCCCTGCAGCCCCATCAAACAATCCTAATCTATGCTCTTTAACTTAGCCAAGGTCTTTAAATGGTATAATACATCCCTATACACTAGTTACTGTTCTAAGATCCTTCCACAAACTGCCTCATTCAATCCAGGAAATAGTCCCATTATCATGTCTATTCTTTCCACAATCTTTATTTTCTAACTCAGTGTTGTGGAGGTGAGTACAGCCAAGTAGAAATGAGGTTGCTAATTCATCCTGGCTGCCCAGCTAGCTTAGACCCCAAATAATCACACAGAAACTGTATTAATTAATTTGCTGAATGGCCCATTAGCACTAGCTTCTTAATGGCTAACTATTAGAAATAAATTTAGCCCATTTCTATTAATCTGTATATCACCACGAGGTCATGGCCTACTAGCAAAGTTTCAGGAAATCTATCTTTGTCTGTGGCTCTATGGCATCTCTCTGACCCCACCTTCCTACTCCCATGCTATAGGCCAAGCCTTTTCTTTATTCATTAACCAATAAAAGCAACACATAGACAGAAGAACCTTCCACATCAGCCAAAGACATTCCCAAGCAACTTAATGCAATACAGGAAAGTAAAAGAATAAGAATTCAGAATTCTCTTAAAGTTAGAATTTAAGGAGATGAACCATAAAACCAGCCTGTCTGTCTCACACTTTTATCCCCCTAGTGTGTCTATAAAAGGTGAGTTTTTGATGAAGAGCCTACGACCTGCAGCAACCTAGTTGTCAGTCCACAGAGCCTGTTTGGTTTCATCTGTCTACACCAGACTTCTTTTCAGATACCCCACTGTCTTATTACACATATCATTTTGTTGTTGTTGTTTGCATGCTTGGTTTTTTTTTTTTTTTTTTTTTTTTTTCAAGACAGGGTTTCTCTGTAGCTTTGGAGCCTGTCCTGGAACTAGCTCTTGTAGACAAAGCTGGTCTTGAACTCACAGAGATTTGCCTGCCTCTGCCTCCGGAGTGCTAGGATTAAAGGTGTGTGCCACACTGATATCCAAAGGGGCTTTACCAGCTTGCATTCCCACCGGCAATGCAGAAGTGTTCCCTTTTCCTTACAACCACTCCAGCATAAGTTGTCCTCAGTGTTTTTCTTCTTGGCAATTCTTACAGGTGTAAGATGGAATCTCAGAGTTGTTTTGATTTGCATTTCTCTGATAACTTAGGATGCTGAACATTTCCTTAACTATCTTTCAGCCATTTTAGATTCCTCTGTTGAGGGTTCTCTGTATAAGTCTGTACTTCATTTTTTTATTAGATTATTTGTTCTTTTGATGACAAATTTCTTGAGTTCTTTCTATATTTTGGAGATTAGACCTCTGTCTGATGTGGGGTTAGTGAAGATCTTTTTTATTTTATTTATTCCCATTCTGTATGCTGTCATTTTGTCTTCTTGACCATGTCCTTTGATTTACAGAGCTTTTCAGTTTCAGGAGGTCCCATTTATTAATTGTTACTATCAGTATCTGTGCTACTGGGGTTATATTTAGGAAGTGGTCTCCTGTCCTATTGCATTCAAATGTACTTCCCACTTTCTCTTCTATAAGGTTCAGCGTGGTTTGCTTTATGTTGGATATCAGTGTGGCAATTTCTCAGAAAATTAGGAAACAATCTTCCTCAAGACCCAGTAATACCATTTTTTAGGTATATATCCAAAGGATGCTCAATCGTGCCACAAGGACATGTGCTCAACTATGTTCATGGTAGCATTGTTTGCTATAGCCAGAACCTGGAAACAACCTAAATGCCCCTCGACTGAAGAATGGATAAGGAAAATGTGGTACATCTACACAACAGAGTACTACATAGCAGAAAAAAAATGACATCTTGAATTTTGCAGGAAAATTGATGGAGCTAGAAAATATTGAGTGAGGTAATCCAGACACAGAAAAACAATTATCACATGTACTCACTCATAGATGGTTTTTAAACACAAAGCAAATAAAAACAGCCTACAAACTACAACCACAGAGAACTTAGACAATAATGATGACACTAATAGGACACTATGTTACTTACATAGATCTATTCTACATGAGAAGTAGACAAGATCTCCTGAGTAAATTGGGAGCATGGGGACCTTGGGGAAGGATTGAAGGGAGGAGGGGAGAGGCAGGGAGGGAAGCAGAGAAAAATGTAGAGCTCAATAAAAAATCAATAAAAAATAAAAAAAGTGCACGTGCCACCACTGCCCTGTTTGTTTGTTTTTAATATTTGTTTCTGTTTTGATCCCTATAAACCACCAGTTTGTATTCTACAATATACAGAAACAAATTCTTTTCCTATCTACCATATTGACAAAATGGAATTTTATGTAACAACATGTTATTTTATCTTGACGGAGCATTCCCTGGAAGTACTCATATCACAGAGTTAGCTGCCAGTCCACAGTGCTATTCAATGGTGGAAAGGGGCTAGAATGAAGAAGTTTGCCACAAGATCATGATCTCAAGTTAAGACACTTGGTAGCAAAACTTAGTTCTTCTAAGTTTCTGTCAGACAAATAATCTTTATCATTTATTTAAGCTTAATATGAAAAAGGAGTGACCTTTGAACTTTGAGAGTTGTAATTCAATGGCATTTTTCATAAGTCAAACTGAAATGATTTTCCCCATTTATAGAATTTTTTTTATTTTTAAATATAATTTTTTATTGAAAAAAAAGATTTCCGCCTCCTCCCCGCCTCCCATTTCCCTCCCCATCTCCCTTTTCCCCCCTCCTCCCTCTCCTCTCCCCCTCCCCCCACTCCTCTCCCCCTCCCTCTCCAGTCTGAGGGGCAGTCAGGGTTCCCTGCCCTGTGGAAAGTCCAAAGTCCTCCCCGCTCCATCATGGTCTAGGAAGGTGAACATCCAAACTGGCTAGGCTCCCACAAAGCCAGAACATGAAGTAGGATCAAAACCCAGTGGCATTGTCCTTGGCTTCTCAGCAGCCCTCATTGTCCGCCATATTCAGAGAGTCCGGTTTTATCCCATGAATTTTCAGTCGCAGTCCAGCTGGCCTTGGTGAGCTCACAATAGATCAGCCCCACTGTCTCCGTCATTTATAGAATTTTTTAATAGCACATTTGATATTTAAAGCTATATTATTCCTGATATTTTAAGTTATCAAGTAGTTATATGCACATACATTTTCTGTTCACACTCAGTGAGCTAGCAGCTTAAAGAACATCTAAATTCTCCTAACTGACCCCAACACATAAAAATGTTGACATAAGCTAGGCAGTGGTGGTGCACACTTTTAATCCCAGCACTTGGGAGACAGAGGTCAGGGAATCTCTGTGAGTTTGAGACTAGACTGGTCTAAAGAAAGAGTTCCAGGACAGGCTCCAAAGCCCCCCCCCAAAAAAAAAAAAAGATCTTGTTTCAAAAAACAAAGAAACCAAAAAGTTGGCCTAAGACAAAGTAAGTATAAAATACACATGTGTTAGTTTTAAGATACTAAATTACATACATAAGCTTTCATAAGATACTATTTCTCCTGTAGTGTTCTCAATTTTATTATGTAAAATAAAAGTAAAGTTCTAAAACAATATGCAGGGGGTGCATTTATTTGTTTTCAGTAAAGTTTTCTCATGGTGTGTTTTGTGTCCTTAATAATAGTAAATATTGGGAATCATTATTCTGACAACTGGAAAAAATATTTTTAATGTTACCTAAGAAAAAGTGAACATGATCTAATGGACTATTTTTCTTTCTTTTTACTTTTATTTAACACTTGCCACTCTGTAAAGAAAATAAAAGTATGAATACCAAGAACATAGTAAAGCAATACATAACTATGCCTGTCTGTCAGCATTATTAATGCTTAATTCAGATCAGCTACTAGGAACAACTGAAGAAAGCGATTGACATGAAGACATCAGTGAGTGATGGTTGAAAGAAAACAGAAGGTGTAATCAAATCTTCATTCTCCCCTAATCTACACCAAACTCTCGAGAGTGCTGTTTTTGGCTTTCTTACACAGTGCTTTAATTCACAACTTCTGACATAATTCATTATCTTCTTTCAAAGAAAATGTCTTTTAATTCTGTGCTTTGCCAAAGCTTCGTGTGGGAAGAGCTTAGATGGATGCAGCTGGGAAGCGTCAATGCCTGGGAAAACTGTGTTCTCACCCACGCCTGTCTTCTATGCACAGACAAAGGCTCGGTCCCTGTGCCCATGCACAACAAAGATAATGTCACTGTTTGGGAGTCGTGAGTTAGCAGATTAGGGCGCGTGCCTCTATCTTTCTGTGCTGGAAGTACTCAATTACTTTTGGTTTCAGACTTTTAGAGAGCTGAAGAAAAAAGAAATCCAATCATATATTAGAGGATGATGCTCATTTGTTCTGTGTTGCTTGCTTCTCCTGAATTCATGCTTCGTTAATAAACATGATTTCATGTCACTCTTGTTTAACATTTCCAAAACGGGGACAAGTGCCTGCTGGTTGTACAATTTTCAGCATTTGAAGAGATGGACGAGGGGCGGAAAAGTGTTCCTGCCATGACTCTATAGTAGGAACTGAGGGATTAACCAAGACCTTCACCAGGGTCCTCCATTTGTGCCTCTAAGTCTAGGACTAATAAATTTACAGTTTTGAAACAATTAGTAACACACATATGCCATCAAACACAAAGAGGAAGAAATATGGACTCGGAGGTTCAGAGGGACTTGGGTTCAGGCCCGATACTCTTCATCAAGTGCCACCTGCTCTCTCTCTCTCTCTCTCTCTCTCTCTCTCTCTCTCTCTCTCTCTCTCTCTCTCTCTCTCTCTCTTCATCAGTAAATTGGGATATTTGTTTCAGAGACCTTACATAAAGCATAAACTATATTCTTCAGAAAATAATAAAATGTTGTCATGTATAGTATCTATGTCCATTGGTAAGTAGTTATTATGGGCAGCTTTATTAATGGCAGACAGAATTTGTACAGAATTAGACAGTGAGAAGATTCTCTGATATTGTTAAACAAAGAATCCCTGCCCTAACTTTGAACCCATCGATGGATACACGTTGTTTAATGTAGAAATTTAAGAAGAGAACTTGAGGAAGCAAGGCACTTGCAGTTCTAAGTAAGCTATATAATGTATTGAAATGTAAGTTAGTGGGATTTTACTGTTTATTTCAAGTGACAATTGATGCATGGAGTATTTATTTTCTGGAATTATATACACTTTGTTCTCATCTACAGAGGATTAATGAGGGCTGGGTTACAGCAATGATTTCCATATCTCAGCACGTCAGCTTTCTACATGCAATGCATTCAACCACAGCCTTAAAGCTGCTAGTATGTGATACTGCAATGTATTCAATATTATGAGCGAATTCTTTGGTTTTTTCATTGATTCATCAAGATTGTTAACTTATTAGATCATTTACACGGTAATTTCTAAAATTCCACTCATTTCCAATAAATATGAGTTATTTTTCTAGAAATAGAAACAAATAGATTTAAATAGTAAGAATTAATAATACTCTTTATTGTGGCAAATATGTCTGCTCCTTGTCTTGGTGTCTGATTATTATGGAAATAAAAATGAGATGTTTAGCGACAATACCTTTTGAGTATATATCCGAAAAGAAAATCTATTTGTACCCTTGAGTCTTGGCATTTTTTTCCTATTTCTTAGTTTAGTTATTATTGTTAGTGGAGTTGTTAGTGGAAAAACAAAAATGAAGGATAGAATAAAAACAGGCAGTCTGTATAGACTGACCAGTTAAGAAATTTAGATTTTTATATGGGCATCCTAATAATATACGTCAGCAATAAATGGGTTTTCAACAGGAAACTGGGAGTCCCATTTTTCTTTAACTTATTTAACTGGCCTCACTTTTTCAGGTCACATGACTTTGGTGAGCCTTTATATAAATGGATGAGGCACCAGATTCCTGTTGTTTATGAAATGAGGTCATCACACCTTACCTAAAATGTTGCAAGTTTCAGATGCTCTTAGAATTTATAACATCAGTGTACCCATCATAACTATTGAGGTAGCAAATCCTTTACAACAGCTTGAGTGTATTTTCTGCTGGGTTTACTGGAGAATTCAGCTGCTTTCAGGCTGCTGGGATAGGTTCTTCAGTCTGTGTTCCTGTCCAAAGGGTTACATAGTACATGACAGCTCAGTTCAAAAACATGAGCAATGACAGAACAAGAATGAGTGAGTGACTGCGAAGTCATAGCCCTTTACAATGTGTAATCTAATCTTAAAATGGCATCCTGTCATCATCATGAGTCACTGGATGTGCATGCAGAGAAGCATGAATAACTGGAGTTGAGATTTGCTAGGAATTGTGCCAGGAAGTGGCTTAACACAAAGAGCAGTTCTTGCTTTGACTGGTTGAGTTATTGGGAGAAAAGTGTAACGAGGCTTCAACTGGAGGCAAGCTGGTAATCATTAGAATAATCTTAGCCTGGAACAGCTATTACAGATTCAATGAGGGACCCATTCCTGAGGTGACCTAACCTTCCAGGGCCTGTTCAGTCTGGCAGCATCACAATCAACTGTCTTCTTAAGTGACTAAAACATAGAACTAAAACAGCTGCTCTTTAACCTGAGTTTTGTGAACTCAAAGAGAGAGGTATACTTGGTTATCATCAAAATTATTATGAAAACCTTCAAGCCTGAAAAGTAAAATAATAATTCGCTTTAAATATGTGTACAATGAATGGATAAATTAGATAAAATACAGAGTAAGAAAGCAACCTTTCTCAAATTTCTGCTTCTTATGAAGTTTGTTGAAGAATAGCTGAGAAACATATATATTCATATAACCATATAATTCTATATATTTCTACAGCAATGACAGAACTAGAACTAGAATTGTATTATAGGGTGGACACTTTGGGAGATATAATAAAGAAGTCTAAAATACTGGGAGTGACACATTGAGATCAGAAAGTTCTCTCCTGGGGTAAAATGTATGGAGAAGTGTACTGATATATTTATGCTAAGAGGAACAAAGGTATGATTCTTAGAAAAAATAAATGGAAAACCTTAAAATAATTTAAGATATTCTCTTAACAGAAACTTCTCAAAGCAGTGGTAAGATTTGAATTACCTGTCTGAAGGTTACATGATTGAAGATCGGTCCTTGATATAGTGGTGATGATACAATGGGAACTTTAAGGGGGAAGCAGAATTGAGGGAAGAAATTAAGGCTTTGTAGGCAGCATCTTTGAAATGGATTAAAGCTACTCTTCCCATATTAGTTCTCACTAAAAACAAGTTGTCATGAAAGAGAGAATCTTTCTGTTTCACTATGAGATCCTCTCTTCTGGCTGTGTTTCTTCTCATGATCTTTAAGAATGTTGAAAAGCAGACGAGAGGTCCCTCATCAAAGGCTGAACAGAGAAACTACCCAACCCTGGAGTTTAATGCTTTAGAACTGGGAGGTGATAAATCTCATGTATTGGTAAAACCACAGCTTCAGGTATCTAGTTAGTTGCAGAAAATTGAATTACACAACCTTTAAAATGGGCTTGTTGTGATGTTCTACCCTCTATCTATCTGTATAGGTATTCCTAATCTGTCCTTTAGCTTCTCTCTTCATGGTACAGGAATGTTTGAATATAAAAGATCCAGGAAAAAGAAATACAGTGAAGATGTGAGCATGATGTGGAGAGGACATCCTGCTGTTTTTCTTTGTTCTCTTTTCCTTTGCTGTGCTTTCCATTCTCACAGTCTTGTGGCTGTGCTGGATTTGCAGCTCAGCAGTTCCCCTTCACATACTTCTAAGAGAGCAGATGATGTTTCCCTTTAGGAAGCTGAGAGAATGAACTTTGTGAGATTGCTCAGGTACAGGGACCTGAACAGATACTCTCTTGTTGTAGTAGACACATATCTGGTAATTGGTGCCCAGTCACAAACAATCCATGGGTTTCATTTCTGTTTTTAAATGATTGTTTGCATAAATGCACTACTCCTTACATAAAACATAATCAGTTTTCCAAGCAGTTTTGTCCATTTATAGATAATACCAAGTTGACCAGACAACCTTAGCACTTAACAGAGATAATGAATTTGGAAACTTTGTTTACAGCTATGGGACTAGAGTGCCTGATAATATTCTTGGATTCTTTGCTTTCAAGCACACCCCAAAAAAATTGATCTCATTTTCCCCAAGGGACAGCATATCTAGACATCCATTAAGATTCACAAAGTAGTTTCTCTCCCATGCTGAGTTTAATGCTAGTTTCTGTCTTTCTTACTGAAGGAACAGTGACATATTTGATTTTTTTATCTGCATTTGCACCAAGAAAAGCAACAAACAGTAAAATTTAGGAGCACTTTGTAGCTTATATGATTGCTAAGTTACAACTTTACAATCATATAAGAGGCAGATGGTTAACTATCATATAGGTAGGCAAGGGGATTCATTTGTTTGAAAATGCACAGAGAAACAATTACTTGTAACGTGGTACCTGAAATAAAATTTAACACCTCAAGAGATTATATATTTGTGATTTCCTAAGGATATTCTGCAGAACATATAAGTTGTTCAACATATTTTAGTTTGAATGATTTTAAAAACAAGAATAATATATTTATTCATATAAAGAAAGATACTTTTAGACCTGATAATGATATGAGTTAATACTACATTATTATTTTTAAATTTGCCTTTTTCTGTCATGTCAGTAGCTTTTAGAGTTGTTCAGTTGTTTGTAACTTTGTCTGATTGATTGGTTTTTGAGACAAGGTCTTGTAATTAACCCAGAGTGGCTTCAGTCTCAATATGGAGCCCCGGTAGGTGTTGAATTGGCCATCCTCCTGCTACAGTGTGCTGAACACTTGGATTATAGGTTTGTGATTTTCTGATGGCTTCTGCCTTGCTTTTATATACCTCTTGACTAAAGACTGGAAACTTTTGTGGCTACACATGTGAAAGACAGCACATCTAGTCATGGTGGCTCATAGAAATGTGGCTTAGACCTTAGTTATTATTTGAAAGCTACAATAAAATATTCCTGACTACCCATCTTCAAGTAAATTTCTATCAACATTTATTGATTGGTAAATTGCCACATGTTCAAGTCAAAGTAATCACAACAAAGAAGTACTGTGATGATCTTCATGATTCCCCCTGAAAACCTTTGACCAGGGGCTGGGATGAAACTGGCCTTACCTGAATGTGGTCATGAGAAACATCTTAGACCCTTGGGAAAAGGTCAGGTTGGGGGGAAAATAATAGTAAGTATACATAGGTATGATATGTACACTCAAGTGTACATAAAGAAGACCTTTAAGAAAAATTCCAAGCTCTTAGAAAGTTCTAAGTTCAGAAAACTTCTGTTTTCTGTCCAAAATTCCTGCCTGACAAGTTTCCAAGAAACTATGACCTGATGTATGACCCAAGGTGTTTTTAAATCACTTTTGAGCCCTATGTATTGTTTTATTTCCCTTCTAAAATTCCAATGAGAGGGCTAATGTCTTTTAAAGAAATTCTTTAGCTTTTTTCAGAAACAACCTATATTGATTCTAAGTGGGAACCAGAAATAATGAAAATAATGAATCAGAGAATTTGATTGGTAAATAGCAAACCTGTATTAAATTTAAAATTAAAATATTACTAAATGAGAACATATATAGAGGAGAATCTACAATAGTGCAAACAAATGGCAATGGGAAAGAATGGCTTGAAATGATTAAGAAATTACTCATATACAAAAAACTCTGTGTCTAGTTGAATTCATGATTTCTAATCAATCTATATTTTTCACATAACAGCTTTGGATTCAGACATTGTCAACCAGTATCTAAATTGCAGGGAGTAAAATACTTTCAACTAAGTATTGAGAGATACAGTAATCATAGGTCATTTTAAATAAAACTAAAGTATTTCTATTATAATTACTTAGGCCCTTTATGGGGCAAGATTTTATAGAAACAAATTTATAAATCTATACATTTATTGTGTAACAAAGCCTTTCCTATGGAGGTACCACAAAGAAATCTATTTGATAGTTTTATGTCAGCTTGACACATGCTCAAGTCATTTGAGGAGAGGACACTTCAATTAAGAAAATGCCTCTGAAGCCTATAGAAAGTTTTCTTAATTAGTGATTGATGTAGGAGGTCCCAGACCATTATGAATGGTACAATCCATGGGCTGGAAGTCCTGGGTTTTATAAGGAAGCAGGTTAGGCAAGCTAGAAGGAACAAGCCAGTAAGCAGTGTTCCTCTATGGTTTCTGTGTCAGTTTCTGTGTCCAGATTCCAGTTCTGCTTGAGCTTCTGTCCTTACTTCCTTCATTGATGGACTACATTGGCAAGTTTAAGCCAAATAAGCTTTTTCCTCCCCAACTTGCTTTTGGTAATGAGGTTTTATTATAACAATAGTAACCCTAACTAGGACAGTGTTCCAGAAAGACCTAAATGGCTACCACCAAAATTCAACTTGGTGAACCAATGAGTTTTATTAGGCTTACTTATAGGAGCAGAAATGACTCAAAGACTACTGCATCACCAAAGGACATGCCAACATGGGTTAAGAGTGTTTGAGTGACTCAATTGGTCTAAACACCTTACAAACTGTGATTTCTGCTTCTTCCACAAGGCTGGTATTATCTCAAAATCTCATTTGCATCTTGATTTCTCTGAGAGAGACTCAACTTTTATTGATTACCCTTCTAAGAAGGGCCTAATGAATCTGGTCAGTTTCAGGAACTTTCTGAAGCTATTTTATGTTGTTTTTCTCCCTGATTAATGAGTTTTCTACAAGGGTGGAATGTTTCAATGTGAGAGGAAACAGAGAAATAACAACATTGTATATGTGAAAGAAGCCTTAGATTTTACATGTGATGAATGTTTGTAGGAGGAAAAGAACTTTTTTCTACATCTAGGCTGTGTAAAGCTTGCTGTAATCTCAGCACTGGACTATACTAAGAGACTGGTTAGTTCAAAAGCACCCTGAGCTACCTAGGGTCAACCGGTTTCTACTTCCATCAAAAACAATACTATACGTACCAATGATTCCACTAAGCAGGTTAGAGCTTTTATTTATTGGTGCAGGACAATTGTATTCTGTCAATTATGTTTTAAATAAACACCGATTGGCCAGGTGGAACAAGCAGACAGGAAGTAGAGGTGGGGCAAGGAGAACAGGAATATGCTGGCGCAGTCCTTTCAAGACCATGGAAGAAGCAGGATGTGACCTGCCCTGCTGTAAAAGGTACTGAGCCATGTGGCTAACATAGATAAGAATAATGGGCTAATATAAGTTATAAGAGCTAATATGAAGCCTGAGCTAATGGGCTAGTTAGTTTATAACTTATGGAGACCTCTGTGTGATTTTCTATGGGGCTAAAAAGCTGTGGGATCTGGTGGGAGGACAAAAAACCCCAACAAGCAGGCCCTCATGTTACAGTTTATACTACCTGGTTAAAATTTCACTTTGTGTGTAGTCTACATATCAGAAAACAAAAAGTGGGCAAGTCTGTAGGAACTGATATAATCTCGTGGAATATAATTAGTTTTGATTTGGCTAATTTCTAATGATGAGAAAACACTAAATCATGGACATAATTTTCTGTTTGTTTCACTAGGATTGACCCCGTGAACTCGACATTATGTTTTTCTAAGTGTGTTCATTGGTGAAAAAAAAGCATTATTTCCTCTCCAGTTCCTCATTCATGAAATGAAAAATATTCATAAAAAACATAGCCTTGTTGTGATGATCCAAACAAATAAAATTATTACTGGCCAGCAAGAAATAATGACTTGCAGATAATAGCTGTGCTGATGCAGATGATTTATGCAAATCTTTTATCTTTGCATTCAAGGTCCATCCCTAATCTTTCAACCAACTAAAGCTACATTCAAGGAGTTCATTTCTCAGAGGCCAGGTTTTCTTTATACTCACTAAGCTTGATGTTCTCAAATCTGCAACTACTTAGAAGCATAGCAAAATTTTTATACCATCCAATTTCACCACCAAATTAAATTAATTTTAGTTAGAGCCTTTCTTGTCTTTTGTTGGTTTTCTATTAAATTTATAGATTTCAAAATGTATTCATCTTCTTGGTGACTCCTTTCCATGTTATTTTCTATTATCTACTTTGGGCTATATTTACCTATGCATAACTTGAGAAAAAATGTATGCACTTTTATTTTACATGTATGAGTGTTTTGCCTTCATATAAATATAATATGATATATTTATATGAAGACAAACACATGTGCACATATGATGTGGGAGGTGGTGTATGCTGTAAATATGTTCTTTTGCCATTGGTTAATAAAGAAGCTGCTTTCAGCTGGTGGCTTAACAGAGTAAGCTAGGGGGAAAATCTGAACAGAGATGTAGGGAGAGGGAGAGTAATCAGAGTTGAGAGACATTATGTAGCTCCAGAAGGAGACAGATGCCCTGAAACATTGCTGGTAAGCCATGAGTCTCATGTTAAAATACAAAATAATGGAAATGGGTTAATTTAAGATATGAGAGCTAGCTAGCAATATGCTTAAGAGGTTGGCCAAGTAGTGTTGTAATTAATATACTTTCTGTATAATTATTTGGGCCTGGGTGGACAGGAATGAGCAAATAGCCTCCAACTATAAACACACACATATGTATGTATGTATGTATGTATGTATGTGTATGTGCACACATGAATGAACTACTTTAGTGACCAGAAGAGGCACAAAATCCTCTTAAACTAGAGTTACAGAAATTTATGGCCACTTCCTTCTTCTGGGTCTGACTACCATGGTTCAGCTGTCAAAATATTGAAGTCCAGCAATCAAACACCCCCTTTGGCTCACCTAATTGACATGCTCAATTAAATACCTCATTCTAACAGTGAGTTTCCCATTTTACCATTATAAACTGTCATTTGCCTATGGGCCATGTATGTCTTCCCTCTATCCAGAGACAGCCCTTTGTCCCTCAGGACAGTTACCCCTGCCCCCTTATCCTTGTTTCCTTCCCCTTCTCTCGCATCTTCTAGCTTCTTTCTTTGCCTCTTATTCCCCGCCCTCTGTTTCTCTGGGGAAAGTAAATCTCCTTTGTTCTGAA
This sequence comes from Alexandromys fortis, assembly GCF_014885135.2. Lineage (NCBI taxonomy): Eukaryota > Metazoa > Chordata > Mammalia > Rodentia > Cricetidae > Alexandromys > Alexandromys fortis. The sequence continues at coordinate 1,741,989 of NW_026068113.1, forward strand.
AACTTAGTCTTGCGGATCCAAAACTGATACTCTTCTTTTCACCAAGATCTCTGCAAGGCCAGCCCCTGCTTCTGCCCTTTACTGGTGAACCATCGCTTTGACCACATTTGTGTCTATCTTGATTCTACTTTTTTTGTGGAAGCTCTACTTTTATTCATCATTTCAACTTTGGCTGGCATATAATTTAACTTTTAATACAGTCTCCTGGATATACATCAAATAGCCATAATAATGTGGCCTAACAGTTAAGAACACCAGCTGTTCTGACAGAGGACCCAATTTTAATTCTTAACACCCACTTGGTGGCTCAAACCCATACACATAAAGTAATATAAATTTTAAATATTTAATAACATGATTTTTTTTTCGAGACAGGGTTTCTCTGTGGCTTTGGAGCCTGTTCTGGAACTAGCTCTGTAGACCAGGCTGGTCTCGAACTCACAGAGATCTGCCTGTCTCTGCCTCCCGAGTGCTGGGATTAAAGGCGTGCGCCACCATCGCCCGGCTAACATGAGTTTTTAGTTGTTGTTATAAATGCCTATAATTGCAGAATTCAGAAGGCAGAGGTATAGGGAGTGAAATTTAAGGCCAATTATGTAAATCTATCAAGACTTGGTCAAAAAGAAAGAAAAAAAGACAATGGTTTACTGTAAGGAGCTTAGGAAGCCTGTGTGAATGTGTAAGGGGTTAAATACGGTCCTAAATGAATGTGTATTACTGACAAAGTCCAAGGGCTCAGCCTTATAGGACTTGGCAAAATCTTATTCTGGGTGAGGCTCAGTGATATTACAAAGCTCAAGTGATTAGTGTCAATTAACCAGTGTGTGTAAAAACTAGCAACTGCAACTTCCTCTTCCAGGTTGGAGACTTTCTACTGAGAGAACAGCTATTTCCTCTTCCTATGCTGCAAATAATAAATAGTCCGAGGTTTCAGGTTGTTGTATAATTGGTGTGCATGACACAACCTTCCCCAGATTGTCTGTTCTATCTTCATTCCCTCATTGACCACCTAGATTTCCAAGGGCATGTCATGTAGAACATAGCAGTTATACTTGTTTTTGAATCCCAGGGAACTATTTCTACACTAGAAAGATTTCCTTTAGTTTGCTCTGGTTACATTAAAATCTTCCTTTTGCATCTTAAACTGTTTAAGAATTCAATTCATAATGTAAATATTACTGCTCATTTAATTTTCACATAAAGTACCAGGTACTCATCTTGCTTCTCAAGTGTATGCATAAAAGAGAAGGGATTTCAAATAGCCATTGAATGGTCAGTGATTAGTCCATAACTTATTTCCCTCCTCATTCTGTACATACTTGTAAATTCTCAGACACTCACACAAAAATCAGAGCTTACTTCTCTGTCATTTGCTTAATCTTCTGGATTGGTTGGATCTCAGTGGTCCTCTAGCAAGCATGTATGAAAGACTCTTGGGTGCAATCACTTTTCTTTCCTAGGTTGCTAAAGAAGTACATTTTCACTGTCTTGTGGCCTTGGAGAGAAGTCAGAGACTTTTAGATGATAGCCATTGTGGCCAAGCAACATAAACTACAACCACATCTGTCCAAATCAAATATATTGAAAATGCCTTAAATAGCCTCCTCGAGAGTAATAAAAAAAATGAAGATGGTAGCATTTAATAAGAGGCTGCTTGTTTGTTCAGGGTTGCTCAGCCCTGAAGTAATCACATAGAAACTGTATTAATTAAATTATTGCTTGGCCCATTAGCTACTCTTACATATTAATTTAACTCATTTCTAGTAAACTGTATATTGCCAAGTGGCTGTGGCTTACTGGGTATAGTTCTGGAATCTGTCTTCAGCAGAGCTATATGGCTTCTCTCTCACGCCACCTCCTTTCTTCCAACATTTAGTTCAGTTTTCCGCACCTAGCTCTGTTCTACCCTATCAGGCCAAGCCAGTTTCTTTATTCATTAAGCAATAAAGGCTACACATAGACAGAAGGACTTCCTACACTATTTTCACTTTTCTGTTTAAACAAAAAGGAAGGCTTTAACTTTAACATAGTAAAATTACATATAACAAAATGGTTATCAAGCAAGAATTATAGTTACGATATTAAAATCTACTTTATCTTTTCTTATAACTAAGGAAAACTATAACTACCAATTCTTCAATTCCATCAAAGATCACAGCAGGATGTAATATTACCTATGTAAACAGAAGGTACATTGTAAGCAACTTCCAAAACTCTATATTTGACAGAGATATCTTGCTGCCTGGACAGTCACCCAAAGTTCTTCTGTATCATTGGGGAATTGAATCTTCAGTGCACAGTCCAATAGTATCTATCAGACTTTTCCATGAAGCAGTAAATTTCAAAGATGGTTCCACCTATATTAACAATTTTCAGTCACTTTGCAGAATGTCTGGCAGACTCTTTCATGAAGCAGGAACTTCAAAATACTGTGTCACCTTTAGACAAGTTCAGCAGTCATCTTTTCATGGGTCCCATGTATCCAGCTCACACAGCATAATATCAAGAAGTCCAGGCAAGTGTAGTTTCTTGCACAAAGGCTAACCAAATCCATTAGGAGCCTCTTCAGTGCTGAATTTTTTCTATTGAAGTAATCTGTGCTGCCAGGAACAGATGTGTCTCAAAATCATGAAAAGTCCTAAGATCTTAAACATTTTAAATGGCATATTCTGTTAGTCTTTGAGAGGTTTGAAGGATAATTACCCATCTGAAATATATCTCTCTACATCTAGAAAAGCAAACTAAAATGACTACAAGCTTGACTAATATAGATGACTATCTATTAACCTATATTTCTTAATTATACATTACATTTTTAAATGAACTACACAATCACAATACCTTAATCAGGATCAAAAATACATATACACAGTATAACAAAACTTTCCTAAAGCTTCTATCAATAAACCAAACCAATAACAATGTAAACCTTTATAGCATAGTCCCTTTTAAATGTAAATAAACATTCATAAACAATATTTTCAATAATGGGCATAGTTCTCTCTAAACTGCTTCTTGCTTTTTGTAAGGCAAAGTAATTTTTAGGGGTGTTCATGTTGACCTTTCAGGGGCTCTTGTTTCATCAAACCACATTAATCTGGAAGGATTCTGCAGGTTCTCATCTTCTGTGGAAACAAAAGAAGAACCTCTTTTCCAAAGCAATATAACCTTAGACCCACATTCTGAAATCAAGATACCTTTTCAATATATATGCTGGTTTAGCTTAGTAGCCCATACAATAAAATGTTTCTTGTTACATGGCTCTTTAACAATCAAAAAATTCAAAGAAAACAATATACATAATCTAGACTCTCTGTTTACTTTTTATATTTATGTGGCTTAGTTTTTTTTAAACTTTTAATATGTGACTGTCTGTATGTTAACTCTTTAAAGTCTTTGTTTAATTTTTATTTATTTATTTATTTTTATTAAAAAATTCTGCCTCCTCCCCTCCTCCCTTTTTCCTCCCCCNCCCCATGCCCCTGTTCCCTCCCCCTCCCTCTCCAGTCCAAAGAGCAGTCAGGGTTCCCTGCCCTGTGGGCAGTCCAAGGTCCTCCCTACTCCACCCAGGTCTAGGAAGGTGAGCCTCAAAACAGGCAAGGCTCCCACAAAGCCAGTACATGCAGTAGGATCAAAACCCAGTGCCATTATCCTTGGCTTCTCATCAGCCCTCATTGTCCCCCATGTTCAGAGAGTCAGGTTTTATCCCATGCTTTTTCAGTCCCAGTCTAGCTGGCCATGGTGAGCTCCCATTAGATCAGCCCCGCCTTCTCAGTGGGTGGGTGCACCCCTCACGGTCCTAACTTCCTTGCTCATGGTCTCCCTCCTTCTACTCCTCATTTGGACCATGGGAGCTTAGTCCAGTGCTCCAATGTGGGTCTCTGTCTCTATCTCTATCCATCGCCAGATGAAGGTTCTATGGTGGTATGCAAGATATTCATTACTATGGCTATAGGATTGGGCCATTTCAGGGTCTCTCTCCTCAGCTGCCCAAGGACATCTCTCTGGACACCTGGGAACCCCTCTAAAGTCAAGACTCTTGCCAACCCTAAAATGGTTCTCTTAATTAAGATATATACTTCCCTGCTCCCATATCCACCCTTCCTTTATCCCAACCATCCCATTCCCTAAGCTCTCCCCATCCTCCTCTTGTCATTTTACTCTCCCCATCTCCCCTTTGCCCCATCCCACCCCACCCCCCAGTTCCCAAATTTTACCCAACAATCTTGCTTGAATTTTGCATGCAAATGGTTGGAAATAGAAAACACTATACTGGGTGAGGTAACTCAGACCCAAAAAGATGAACATGGGATTTATTCACTCATAATTGGTTTTTAGCCATAAATAAAGGACATTGAGCTTATAATTCATGATCCTAGAGAAGCTAAATAAGAAGGTGAACCCAAAGAAAAACATATAGTTATCCTCCTGGATATTGGACTTAGACAAGATTGTTTGTTTAATTTTTTTAAACAATTTACTTTTTTCCAACTCTCTATACTTTTTCATCTCTCTCTGAAGCCTATGTATATTTATTCAACACTGTGACCCATTTAGAGGTCTTTTCCATCTGAATCTGTCTTTCTTGTGTAGCTGTAAATATCTTTTGACGAGAAGCACTTTTTTTAATGCTAAGTGGGCATGGCTAAGTCCAACTCCACAGTCCTGCCTACTTGCCTCCGCACAGTCTAACATGGAGGAGACATGTTCGCTGCTTCTGAGAGTCATACACATTGCTCCATTTTCAGGCACACAGAGGGTCTATGTTGCCATCACGCAAGTTGTAGCACTCTGCTCCCAAAACCCATTTAAATGCTCCATAGCTGGACCTCATCAGAACCACCATATCAAAACAGCATGCCTTTTTTTTTCCTGCTATCGCTGAATCAGGAAAATCTCTCTTAGAGAGGCTGCTGCATGCCACCAACAAAATGCTGGCTACCATGAAGCCATGCTTAACTCTGTTCTTTTGAGTCTAAAATTACTTTTGAAGCTTTTAGGTTTTACATGGATATAGCTAGCACACGTTGGAGCACCAATTTGTAGTAAGGAGACCACTTGTTTCCTGGCTGTCGGTAACTCAGACCCAAAATAATCACAAGAGGTGGTATTAATTAAATCACTGTTTGGTCCACAAGTTCTAACTTCTTATTGGCTAACTCATATCTTTAACCCATTTCTAGTAATCTGTGTATCACCATGTGGCTGTGGCTTACTGGGTAAAGTTCCGGCGTCTGTCTCTGGCTGGGCTACATGACTTCTTTCTCGCTCTGCCTCCTTTCTCCCAACATTCAGTTTAGTTTTCCACACCTAGCTCTGTTCTACCCTATTAGGCCAAGCCAGTTTCTTTATTCATTAAGTAGTAAAAGGAACATAACACAAAAGGATCTCCCACACCAGTTGCATGCCAGAGTTTAGTTACTTATTAAGCAATCATAATGACTAAGAGAGACATAATTGATGAGTTCTGCCTCACCACATTACCACCCTATCTGTACTTGAGAAAATTGATGATATGATGAGACAATAATGATGAGAATTTCCACTGCTCGGTGTCAGTGAGATGCTAGCAGTGATTAGATGCCTCACACAATCTAATCCCATTTCGTGTTATGAGAACAACATCTCCATGAATTGGGTAGTGTTATTCCTATTTTACTTTCAGGGTAATTAGGAGTCTGTTATTTACTAAACGTCAAAGAGTTAAAGGACTTAGTTTCTAAGCTACAAATCGATGGTCATCATTAAAAGATGATAAAACTGTCTCTACTCTTTGCAACTCTCCCATTTCAATCTTCCCATTTTATCTTCCCACACCAACGTAGTACTTATTGTGATCAGTCCCATGTTGTTTATTCCCATTTTTAAGAACCTAGGATTGAGGTTTCTTTCCATGGCCTCCTAACATTGGTGTGGGATTATTTGAAAATGAAAATCAGCTGAAGTAACTTGTACTTTATTAGATAGTGTAGTGGCAAAAGAATAAAAATTGATGGTGTGAAAAAGGGTTGTCATATATTAGTGAAGCCTTTTACTGCCCCCAAAAGTTATGTTAATAGATCGCTCTGTCAACTGGAATACCCTATATTGTTAAATCTGATTGTGTGTTAAATAACTAAAAAAGGAACCCTGCGAAGAGCATGATAGCAAGAAAACAGCTTTCAGAATCATTTTGATTCCCATTTCTCGTAATTAGCACTGAGTAATTCTATCATTCTATGGATATTACAGCAAGAAGAACCCGCATGCTGTGTTTGCGCATGAATGTGCAAGCACACATGCAGGGGATGCGGGAGGAGACGGCGGGGGGGGGGGAGCTCTGTTAGTTAAGTGCCTACAGTCACAGCATGAAGGCCTGAGTTCTCCAGTACCCATGTCAAAGCCAGGTGTTGTGGCACTTGTCTGTTATCCCAATGAGAGGCACCTAGAGTTCATTTGCCAGTCAACTGAGATGATTTATGAGCTACAAGTTTAGTCAATGACCCTGTCTCAAAACGATAGGTGGAGCATGACAATGAAAGATGTTTAATGTCAGCCTGTGGTTTTCACAGATACACATTCCCACCTAAACATGTATATATACCAAACACATATACAAATAACAATGATAAGTGATGTGCTGAAGAGATGGGTCAGTGGTTAAGAGTGCCTACTTTTCTTGCAGGGGACATGGGTTTGGTATCCAGCACCTGTGTTGCTGCTCCCAAGTATTTGTAACTCTAATCCCAGGGAATCAAATGCCTTTACATAACATGTTATACACATGCAGGAAAAGCTTCCACACACATAAAATACAGTAAAATATAATTTAAAAAATACATGAATAAGTAAAATAAATAAAATTAAAGATGAGTGAATAAAAAAGGGCATCTCAGGCAATATCTTAAAGTGCAAATCCATTGATGCAATCTGCCTTTTATTCAGTACAACCTGTTGGTTTGATATGTCTAAATATATGTGAGCCCCCCCCTCCCAGAATTTACAGATGAAAAGCTAATCAAAAATGTGATGTTCAAGATCTTGAGGAAAGAATGGCCTGTAAAGATTTATGCCTCAGAAATAGAAATCACTACCCTTATTAAGTATGCCTGCTATAGCTTTACTGGTCCCTTATGCTGAATTGAAAAGACAATGTATATGTAACAGAACCTAAGCCAGTATGAGACTTGGAGTTTGATAGTGCTCTGAACTTTGATCTCTCTGGTTGTCTGGTCTTTTGATGTCTTGTGGAAGCCCAAAAATGTGAGCCTATTTCTACCTTGTATGAAGGTCAGAGAGTTACAGGTTTCTTGAAGTTTTTAACAATTATGGCTACACACCCTAACCTAAGGGGTGGTTATTTGTTGTTGTGAACATTAAAGTGGTGGTCCATACAGGTAGATCCTCCCTACCCTGACCAAAGTTCAGAGAGTTAAAGTATATTTTTACTCCTTCTTTTGAATTAAAAGGTTTGACCTAGAAGGTCTTCATGATAATTGATATAGGATGGGTTCACTGCATAAACAGCAGTACGCTTTTCTCAGGAATCAATGACTTTTTATCTCATATTGAAGCAAGTCACTGTTTTAGTTGTCCTTTTTATCATGTTAAAGGAGTCTTTTGACTTATTTTCCTGTTTATTTGGGGTGTCAAAGTGTACAGAAAATTAAATGCAGGCAATTTCAGCATTCACTGGAACTCCCTCCTGGTACTGTCCTGTTTCTGTTTTATTATTTTCACGTGCATCTTCATTGTCTTTATTTATTTGTTTTTCTAATCCCTATGCCCCTATCCTGGTTAAAGGTATAGTTGTTGAAGTTGGTCCCCGACAATGTGGTTGCTCAAACAGACAAAGCTAATAAAATATGTGGTGACAAGCAGTTCATATTTGACTGAAAACACTATTCCTTTCTGAAGCAAAATTGCAGACATGAAAGAAAGTGAGTGCGATGGTATGCAAGCATGGGTATGTGGAAAGGTTCTAGGAACATCAGTAAAGACAGTATGTCTCGAAAGGATGAGTTGGGGATGATAATAGGAAATGGCATCAGAAATGTACGAGAGGATCTGATTGCTTAAGACGTTAGGGTGTAATGAGAATTCTGCAATTATTCTGTAAGAAATGGAGAGATAGAGTTTTAAATCAGAGTAAACTGAGGTAAGGGTATAAGAGTACAGTTGTGCTACAAGTCCAAAGCTATTAGAAGTTGAATATCTAAATTGATTGATAAGGACTCAGACCAGGGAATTAGCAAAGACAATGGAAAGAAATAGACAGAATGTTAAAATGTTTTGGAGATACTGTGCATATAATATGTAAATAAGAAGCAAACCTAAGGATGATGGAAGAAGTGACCATCTGGACAGTTAGAATAATGGAGTCATCCTAACCTGAGAAGGGGCAGGGAGAAAATAGTTTAGAGGTAGGATATTAGATATTTAATTTTTAGATTGGTTTATTTAAAATTAAAAATTGAGATTCAAGGAAGGAAAATAAATTTATGACTTATAGTTAAAGAGAGATGATATTAAGACTAAAGATTAAGGAGTCATTTGTATACTTGTGAATACTAAGCCATGAACTGCCTAAAGGAATGAGTTTAGAGAGAAAGATAGATGACCAAGCTATAAACATCACATCTTGTAATTTAAAATATATGAACATTGAAGATGAACATCCAGATATACTAGGCATGAATGTCCAATGAGGTGAGATAAAACTACCCTTCAGTATCCTTAAGGCAAGTGAAAAAAAGATAAGAAGAAATTGATATATTCCATCTTAGTAAGTCTAGCAAGAAGATTGAACACTGAGCCTTGGTGTTACCAGTGTATAGATTGTCAGTCATATTGAAGAAATATTTTGGTGAAATGAAAGCAAAATCAATGTGAAAAAAAACTGACATTTAATGATTTGGAGAAAGTTCACAGTTTCACATAGCAAGATATCAAAGGGTTTAAGCTCTGACTACTAGGAAGTAAGAGTAAGGAAACAAAAAAGCACTGATGAGAAGTGAAGTGTTCATTGCGAGCTAATATGGTTGCTTCTCTAAGGAGGAAAATAAATGATACAAGAAAGGAATGCAGGAGTTGATGCTGGAGGAGCCTTAAGTAGAGCTGTCATGGTGAGGACCTAAAATGGAAGAAAAGTGATTCTTCGCAGATAAACTAACTGACTTATTGGCTCATGTCCAACACCTGCTTACCTGCTTCACAAGAAGATAATAAGGGCTTCCGTCTTTAATATTTTCAATTAAATGTTTTTTCCAATACAAGAACTTTTCTTTTTATTTTTATAACACACATTTTAATTCATTGGACATTATATTCTTATTTTTCTATTTGTAATTTTCAGAAAACTGCTTATGAACCCCACATTGAGTTTTTTTATTATTTTTCCACTCAAAAATTTACACTCACTCATAATTGGTTTCTAGAGATAAATAAAGGTCAGTGAGTCTATAATTTGATCTCCTAAAGAAGCTAAATAAGAAGGTGATCCCAAAGAAAAACATATAGCTATCCTCCTGATTATGGGAAGTAGACAAGATTGCCGGGCAAAAAATGGGATCTTGGGGGTGGGG
>NW_026068113.1:1751659-1753481 GCF_014885135.2 Alexandromys fortis
AATATCTTGCATATCACCATAGAACCTTCATCTGGAGATGGATGGAGATAGAGACAGAGACCCACACTGGAGCACTGGACTGAGCTCCCAATGTCCCAAGGAGGAGCAGAAGGAGGGAAAATATGAGCAAAGAAGTCAGGACCACGAGGGGTGCACCCATCCACGGAGACAATGGGGCTGATCTATTGTGAGCTCACCAAGGCCAGCTGGACTGCGACTGAAAAAGCATGGAATAAAACCGGACTCTCTGAATATGGCGGACAATGAGGGCTGCTGAGAAGCCAAGGACAATGCCACTGGGTTTTGATCCTACTTCATGTTCTGGCTTTGTGGGAGCCTAGCCAGTTTGGATGTTCACCTTCCTAGACCAGGATGGAGCGGGGAGGACTTTGGACTTTCCACAGGGCAGGGAACCCTGACTGCCCTTCAGACTGGAGAGGGAGGGGGAGAGGAGTGGGGGGAGGGGAGAGGAGAGGGAGGAGGGGAGGAAAAGGGAGACTGGGAGGGAAATGGGAGGCGGGGAGGAGGCGGAAATTTTTTTTTCAATAAAAAATATAAAAAAAAAATTACACTTCCTTCCCTCCCATTCCCCTCCCACTCCACCACTCACCATCCTCCTTCCCCCTCCCTCATTAAGACAGGGCAGGATACCCTATCTGTGGGAAGTCCAAGGCCTTCTCCCCTCCATCCAGGCCTAGGAAGGTGTGTATCTGAATAGAATAGGGTCTCAAAAAGCCAGTACATGCAGTAGAAACAAGTCCAAGTGCCTTTATCAATGGCTTCTCAGTCAGCCCCCATTGTCATCCACATTCAGAGAATCCAGTTTGATCACATGCTTGTTCAGTCCTGGTCCAGCTGGATTTGGTAAGCTCCTATTAGATCAGGCACACTGTCTCAGTGGGTGCACCAACCTCTCGTGGTTCAATTAAATGTTCTTTTGAAAATTTATTTGATCATGTACTTATATCATTTACACGTATTACACACACACACACACACAAATCCTACTGAGTTCATGTAGTGTTTTTTTTTATATTTCTATGTGTTTATTGTTGACAACTTGATTGAATAATCTGTCAGGGTGCTCATATCTGGAGAAGACAGATTTTCCCTGTTTTAACAGCCACTGAATGCCTGCAGTTTTCATTTAGGGGTAGGGCCTTGATAATGTCTTCTTGGTGAAAGTGACCATGTTTGCCCATCAACACATGTATATTCACAGCCTGTAAATTCCCTAGCACAGAGTAGGAGCTCATGGTGTTGTTGGGGCAGAGCAATATTGGGTAGGGGAATATAAACAGATAATCCGCTCCTTGTCAGTGAGCTCCTTCCTTTGTAAATGTGAAGAATACAGGTTTATGGATTATTTGCACTGTAGACAAGGACCATTGCACGATATGGTCTGAAAACAAAGGATAATTACGTAGGACAAGTTACAAGCAGCTTGTTAGCTAAGTGACTATAATGGATGAAAGATGGATGCTTCCACAACCCACATAACAAAGGACACTACTGAAGCAGCTCATCTTCCATGACTTGTCCTTTCTGACTTTTTAGTACACAGTGGTTCCTAGTTGTATTTTAGTATTAAATATTCCATGTGACATCAGTTCAATGGTCATGGTAAGACGATTTATTAAAAGATATGTGTTAACTGTTAATCAGAATTTAAATGCCCTGAAAACCATCTCCTTGGTTTTCTAGAAATACTGAGTAAGAGCTTAACCACTTTTGTATCGCTTTGTCCCATTGAATCCTCAAAACACACTCTGCAGATAGGTAAATCACTTGCCAAGTCCATGAAATTAACAAGACATATTAT
>NW_026068113.1:1753532-1815528 GCF_014885135.2 Alexandromys fortis
TATACTAAGTTTTGAGAAACAAGAGACTTTGCTGGCAGCACAGTAACTTCTTCTTAGCATATTAAAATTCAGATGAAAATCTACAACATAAAAAAGAATTTGATCCAGGTCAAAGTTTATTCTAAACAGTTTGGAGGCATTTTTACAAATATAGCTGAAACTACAGGAAGTGAATATATGTTCCAAACAGACACAAATACACTTTATTTTATCTCATGTATCTGGGCTTAGACAAATCTTTGTGAACATAGTTCAAGAGAGTCAGGGCAAAATAAAAGTGAAGCAAAAATTAGAATACCAAATTATATAGCATGGTCAACCTTGGCCTTCTGAACATTTAATTAAGAAAAATATTGAGGTTCTCCTTAGGAAGATAATTTTCTGGTTAACTGATGACCCAAGACTACACTGTAATTAGATTTGTTGGTGTGTGTGTATCACCCTCAGGGCATGTTAGTACACTTCTTGTTATTCAAGTACTTCAGCATGTGAAGAAGATTTACAACTTCTAGGAGAGTCTGAACTTCATGACCAGACTCTGTCAAAAGATAAATGTATAATGAAATGAATAAATGCACAAACACTTGCAAGTGCGCCCTTCCCCATGTTAAATACTTTATGATTTTACACAGGCATTTCTGAAAATTATATAATATCTTAAATATATGGGCTTGGAAGGTGGCTCATAGTGATTCAAATTACAAAACAGAATTTATTAAAAACTGCTTTATTGTTCTGTAAAATTCACATCACCCTAAATTTTGTTAAACTCTTTTTTTTAAGTCTTATGCAATTTTGCATTATGTAAATTGATCAGCACCTTTCTTTGATTTTAGGTAAACTGAAAATTTGAAACTGCTATAAAATGTTCTTCAATTGTAGCTTCTTTTTACTCCATTTTCTTAAGTAAAGGCACTGCTGTCAGACTGTTTTCATGTGTCTGTTCACATAGGCTTATATCTCACACATATGATAAGTATTTAGCCCATCTTATCAAGTATCTTCCTAAAAGTGAAAACTCTCATTGAATGGCTTAGATTAGAGAATAAGTTCAGCAACTTATAGTCTCCACATTCCACATAAACTTACATAATTTATACTTGACTTAATATTTTCAAAAATATTGTTTTCTGAGTGCTTCATCTTAATCTGCTCAAACCTATGTTAACTATTGATATTTTTCTGCCGACAGGCCTGGCCCTAGTACATATTAATGCCTCTTCCAGATGAGCATACAGAAATCAATTGGTTAATGAATATATTGAATAAAAATTTGGTTACATTAATTTATTTTATATATTGAGTTGATTATTAAACAATATTAGACTGCTGTCTGCATCTTTTTAATTAAAGTTTTTGTGTTTAACATGTTATTTACATTAATTTAAAACTCTTTAAATGGTATATAATATTATGGATTATATATTATGTGGTGATGAGGATGTAAGACAGGCCCTACAGGAGAACAAATTGTTTGGCATTTTATGCCAAAGAGGTGGTTTATATTTACAATGATTTTTAAACAACATTTTGAGTCCAGTGCAGAATCTGTAACTGATCCTAAAAGAGAAGTTATTTGGGAAGATAATACAATTGTGCATAATCTAAATAAAAAGGTTTAAGAGTGATTCAAATTAAAGGAGATGTAGGTATTGTTCCTTATGTTTGATGAAGGTAAAACACAACTTGGATATCACTGCCTCATTGATTCATATATTAAATGTAAATATAACTATGTGGCATTCAGGACACAGTTGCAAATCATATTACAAACAGAACATTTGAAACAGAAAATATGAAGGAACTCCCAGAAGTCTCTCCTAATTGGTTTTCTTTTATTATAAAAAACGTTGTGAGAAACTAACAGGATATTTGGGGTTGAAAGTTTTTGGATCTTGGAATGATATTAAGCTAAGAACACATTGATTAGACTTTGTTCAGTCTGTATGACTAAGTTGGATTCCTACACAGAATAATTTACTTTGTGCAACATTCTGTGTGACCCAGATGACATCTATCTACAGATATTGCTCATTTCCTTAGCTTTATGTTCACTGCTTCATTGACTGTGTATAGAATATCCAGTTTAGACAGAAGGGTTTGTAATAAGGCTGAGGAAGCTACCACTCCTGAGTGACACACCACGTAAATCAATGAGCTCATGTGCCTTTGGCAAACTGTGATTGCTGTTCTGCTAAAAAATAAAAAATGCAGATCACTGACCTTTTGGTAAACTTCTTCATCAGCAGTTCAAGTATTTGTTTTTAAACAAAAAGAAAGTCAAGAGAAGAAAGTATAGTGTAGTTGTAGCTCAAAACTGGCAGGTTTGGTTTCACAGATAATAAGAAAAGATGGAGGTAAAAATAAATAATTTGGAGAAAAGTGAGCCAACTGAAAATAACAACTTTGCATTACCAGATAATGACAGGGTCAGATACTGGGCAATGAAAAGGCAGTGACTGTGGGTGATTGTGTAGTCATCATTACAATAGAGGCTTGAGATAGTTTATGTGATTGCGGGCAGGAAGGCTCAGTGGGTAAGGGTTCTTTCTGCCAAGCCTGACAATCTGAGTTAGCACCACATAACCCGAATGGTGAAAGGAGAAAACCAACTCTTACAAGTACTTCCTTAGATTCTACATCTGTGTGGTGGGACATGTTTGTCTACACACACACACACACACACACACACACACACACACACACCATATGTGTCCTTCTACTTACTTGGTCACTTGAATAAAAGAGAGGAAGCTAAACTGGATCTACAGAGCCTGTGGTTCAAATCTAGTCGTATATTTATTTCCTAACCGACCTGTTATTATAAAACCTTTCTTTGATGTTTCAAAAGGGGTTAAATTTTCCAGTTCATAGAAGACTTCCAACACAGGTTACTATTATCTTTCTCATGATATGAAAGTGTCTGCAGTGGGAATGGAAAGCTAGAAGTTCAAATATGAAAAGTTCGCCATGGAGAGAAACACAGTCATCAATTTGATGAGTTGTCTGGTGATTGCTCTTCCATGTGGAAGCATATTTTTAAAGGTACCCTTAAAATTTCAGTGTGTTACATTTAGCTACATTTGACACAAAGATAGAGAGGAGGACAGTAGTGTCTTAGATGTGTCCTTCATGATCTTGGGGCAGGGTCAGTGTTGGGGGTGACCAGAGCTCTGTCTTCCATATTTCTGTTTAGTTAGCTTTTCTCATACTCAGCAACATTCCTCTTGTCGTCTTCCTCTAAGTTCTGGGATGGGTTCTTGCTTTGGAGGCCACGTTCTGGCCTCACTGCACCAATGTGAAAAGTTCATAGTTTTCAGCATGGTTCATCCTCTATCCTTTACTACCTACAAAGAACTAGCTCTGGCATCAGAGATACTGCTTAAGGGCAGTATGCAGGGAAAGCTGTGTGCATTAACTTAGCAAATCCTAGGGACCATGATTAAGAGAGTTGCCCTTGGGCCATTGATTTAAACCATGTTCTCCTAAACCAAGTCTTCTGCATCAAGGAGTCTGGCTCCACCCCTACAGTCTTGTTCCAGTGACTCAAAACCCTGCCCCTACAAACAATGCACTTCATCCTGTGTGTATCACAAGACAACCACAAACAGACTTTGCTTTCTTTTCCTGAACTATCTGTCCAGGCTAGTTGCCCTGCTACCACTTGAGGAGAGATGCCAATCTGTTTAAATCATTATATTATATTAATTAAACCACAGGAAATTTAAAGAATATGAATAATTTTGAAAAACAGCATTTTCTACTTGCATCCATCTCCCTTGAAAATACTGACAATGGACTGGGGAGATGACTCAGCAGTTAGGACCATTTCTTTCTCTTGCATAAGATCTGTCTTTAGTTCCCAGCAGCCACCATTTGAAGTTGCAGTTCCAGAGGATCCAATGCACTCTTCCAGCTTCCATGGGCACTACATACAGGTGATGTGTGGACACATAGAACTCTTTAAAAAAATACATGAACATGGAAGCATCTAAATTATTAACTAAATGATTTAATACAACTTAAAGGAGTTCAAGAGTACAAATTTTTGATAGATTCCGATTTAGTTATTGTTAATGTTGCATAAGCCACACAATCCCTCACATGTTATAGACTTACACTTTATGATTGAACTTTGGAAAATAATGTTTAGAAACATGTACCTGTGTGTGGAATGCACGTTTTTTCTAAGATAATGATCACTTAACTGATGTAAATGTGGTTTAATGAACACAGTTTCAATACTAACACAGTTGTCATTTTTTTTCCTTGAAAACATTCTGGAAAATAAAATGGTTTGGTGAAGATCATAAGATTTTTTTTTATATATAGCCAATAATCTTTCTGAAAGAAAAAAAAGAGAATAATTCTTAGCATGATTAGTGCTAAGATATATAATAAACTTAGGCTTCTACACCTAGGGATTCTAAGCTAGAATTTAAATTAAAATTGTCCAGATTAAAGTGGGGATAGAGCTAAAGAATGGAGTGACCCGGGTATTATGAATTCTGTAGGGAAGCAAGGTTCTCTTTCTCCAACTTGAGAGCTAAGTCCTTGGAACATGACAATTTCTTTTTATGTATCCCTATGTTTTGTGATAAAGAACTTAATGTTTTCCTTACCTTGTCTATCTCTGGTTAGGAATGCAAAACATTATTGTTAGTATTCTTGAAGTAGAATGAGACTTCAAAGCAATAAGAGGAAGTGTCAACTGTCATCAAAGTAGGACTAATTTTCTATGTACATTTAAGATCAAGCATTTTTAAGGTAAGCCTCATTAGGCCTTTCCCTTGTCGCTTCATTTATAGAGACTTGTAAGCCTTCTGAAAAACAAAGAGAAATCTGTGCAAAGCAAAAATTTTACAGTTACCAAGAAAGAAAGGCTGATCAGTCTGACCTGGTCCAGAGCAGGACTAGAATCTGTGAACACGATTGCTGGTAAAAATGCTTGTACATTAATTTTACACTCTGTGAACTCACACAGGATATCCAGCTTCCTGTGTGCCAAATGAGGATGACTTGTGATGTAGGAATACAGGAGAGAATCTTGTTTTATGTAATAATGCTCATAATAGTTCAGCCTTTGATTCATAAAATAACTAATAGGTGATAGACACCATTACTAAGGTTATTTTGCGCTAATTAAATCTGAAGGAAGATGTTGTTCAGTGAATTTATTCACAGGACACAAAAACATATGTCCTGAACAGATCTGATTTTTTTTTTATTTTCTTATGCCATTTGCAATAATTCTTATGAGAAGTAAAATTGAAGTTCTGGAGAAAATAAAAGAGAGGAGTTAGAAGAATCATGAGAGCTAACAGTAAATGTAGTACAATTTTAGTTCTATTATTTCTTGGAGAGAATGTTAATAATACTCATTTCTGACACGGGGTTTGACAGTGTCTAAAACACACACTGAAGACCCTTGGATGGACAGAAGCCCCAGTTCACAGTAGGGGATCTTTCCTCTGAATTTTGAATAGTGTTTTAAAATAGGTTTTCCACAATTTTCTTGAAGTTTCATTTTACAGATTCTTTTACACTAGTTATTTTCCAACCAATATTCCCTCTGTCTTAGGGTTTCTCTTGCTGTGAAGAGACACCATGACCACAGCAACTCATATAAAGGGAAACATTTGATTTAGATGGAAGCTTACAGTTCAGAAATTTAATACATTATCTTCATCGTGGCAGGTAGCATGTTGGCATGCAGGCAGATGTGGTGCTGACTACACCTTAATTAGTAGGCAACAGGAAATGGACAATAACTCTGAGCAAGGCTTATGCAAAAGAGACCTATCTCAAAGATTGCCTCTATAGTAACAATTTCCCTCAATAAGGACACACCTACTTTAACAAGGACACAAATCCCATTTGTGACACTTCCCATAAGCCTATGGGGGCCAATTATATTCAACATACTACATTCTGCTCTCTGTTCCCCATAAGATTGTATATCAAATGCAAATTACATTTAGTCCCCATAGTCTATCACAGTCTTGAACTTATTTCAAAGTTCAAAGTCTCTTCTGATATTCATGTACTCTCTTAACTGTAATCACCTATAAAAATCAAAATCAAAAAATAGATCATATACTTCTAACATAAAATGGCAAATACTATATATTTTCATTCCAAAATATAGAGAAGGAACCATAGAGGGGAAATACTGGACTAAAGCAAGACTGAAAACCAGGTAGGCAAACTCCAAAATCTGCATCTCCAGGTCTGATATTAAAATACTCTTCAGGTCTCCAGCTCCATTCAGCTCTGTTGACTGGAACACACGTCTTTCTTTTGGGCTGGTTCTATTCACTGTTCACATCTTTCTTTGGCAAGTATCTCATGTCTCTATCATCTCCAGCATATTGGGGTCTCTAAGATAACCCAGGTTTTAACTTCACAGCTTCACAAAATGACCTCCCTGGGCTTCCATTCAGGGACACTCTTAACACATACATTACTTTTGTGATATTTTGGTGGAGAATGTTGTTGCTGACCTCAGCAGCTTTCCTTAATCTTGGGGGCAAATTCCAGAGCCCCTTTCTTCTATATTTAACTCTAGAGCCACATGGCTGAAGCTGCCATGTTCTGCTGCTTACTGGAGCTGGAATATTTCCCCCTGTATAATTATATATTGACCAGCTTTCTGTACTTCACTGTCTAAGATGACTGTCCTGAAACTGGATCTATAGACCAAAGTGACCTTAAACTTACAAACAGACTAGCCTCTGCCTTCCTGGTGCCCCTTCTCTCATTCTGTACATTTTGTATTTTTATTTTCCCAGATTGCTCCTTTTCATTATAAATCTTCATTAGAGTTACCACTAATAATCACATAATAGAGTCTATACTAGGTTGTTTTGAGATTTACTCTGCCAATGAAATTAATCCAAAACCCTTCTCTTTTGTCTCAGGCAGACTATTTGGACAAGGACCAAAAACAAAAACAAGAAAAAAAAAAAAACACATTCTCCACCAAAATATCACAAAAGGAATCTCTAGCAACATACTAAAATTCTTCTCTGAAACTTCTTGAGGTAAAGCCCCACAGTTCATAAGCTCATACTCAGCACCACTGTCTTCCATGCTCCTATTAGTATGGCCCAAAACAGTACTTGAAGGATCACATTGTTTTCCTAATCTAAAGCATCAAAGTCCATATTACTCCAAGCAAAAACACGGTCTGCCCTATCACAGCAATACCCACCTCCTGGTGCTGACTTGTCTCTTAGTTAGGGTTCTATTGCTGTGAAGAAACACCATGATCACTGGAACTCTGATAAAGGGAAATATTTAATTGAGATGGTATCTTACAGTTCAGAGGGTATATTCATCATGGTGCAGAGCATGGGAGCCTCCATGCAGATATGATGCTGGCTGTATCTTGATCAGAAGGCAACAGGAAATGGTTTGTGACACTGAAGCAAGCTTAAGCAAAAGAGACCGTAAAGCCTCTGCCCACCATGGTGTCACATTCTCTTCATTAAGGTCCACCTACTTCACAAAGACTACACCTCTCAATAGTGTCTCTCCTTATGAGCCTACAAAGGCCAATTACATTCACACTACCACACCTTCTAATTAGTAGACGAAAAATTATTATACCATCATTGGTAGATGATAAATCAGACTTAAATTTATAGACTGATACTGATCTCTAAGCTTAACTTAGTATTGTGAAATTCAAAATAGTTACGAGATTGAACAATTAACATAAAACTTTTCAATTAAATTGGGACTATTTATGTATTCCTTTGCTTATATATAGTATATTTTTGATAACTGTCAGTTTAATAACTTTTGTATTTAGTCCTTAACACAAGAATTATTAAAATATTTTTTAAAGTATGTTCCTTAATTTAGAACTATGAAGCTAAAACATTTCCACATTTAAAATCCAGAAATTGCTAATAGGAGAAAATATATATTATTGAAACACTGCTAAGAAAAAAGAATTAAAATGTAACAGCATATTGTATTTCATATGAGTTACCATCAATGCTTTCTGTAGTCAATATTTCATATTTAAGGTGACAGTTGGCATATTTCCTGAAGTCTTCAGGCTTTCCTGGAGTTCAGTCAAACCAGTATAGCTCAAATTATAGTTCTTTATGTTGTTGTGTGAAAAAAGATATAAGATAGTCAATATGAATATAATTCTGTATCTAAGAGACATGGTGTTGGTCTACTTCAAGTCAACATTAGTTATTTGAAGTTGAGAACTAATTTAATTCTCTGCCCCCATAATTTATATTCTATAAACATAAATAATATATATATATATAATAAAACTACTTTAAAAATAAATATTAAGAAATTTATAAAATATTTGTTATATTAGGTTCTACTATAAAGTGAGTACCCAATTTACAACTGTTAATATTATTTTCTATCATTATTTAAGCAATAAGAAGAAGGCTATATAATAATAAGTTGTGTCAGACTTCAGCTAAATCCCATCCCTCCAAAGAGCCTATCCTTGGGAGGTTTCGATGAATTCATTACCATTAAAGTAATAGATAATTATGAACTGATGCATGTCATGAGAACACAGAGAAATGAACACCAGTTGAGCAGTAAGTGTTCAGGGAAGGTCTCTGTCTAAGTTGAAGTTTAGTGAATGTGTAACCCTTTCTCCCTGAAAGATCCTGGGAATCTTCTGGAATTCAGCATAAAAAGCAAGTTCATAGAGACTACTTGATACAGATCAGCTTGATTGGAACAGAAAATGATGAGGGAAAAAAATTAATGAGGAATCTGGAGACATAAGTGGGGATCAGATCTCAGGAAAGGTTTTCTTAAAGTTTGTTTCATGAGCATTATTTGTAAATACCAATAGAACAGAGAGATGAAGAAATGACTGTCAGGTTTCACTTTGGACACGTCATTGGATATTAGAACAAGAGAGCCGGGAAGCATTTATGGCTTTTGTTACAGGTATGGTCTCACAGTGACCTATAGTGAAGGACAAATAGAGAGATGCTAGTGGGTTTCCAGCACATCTCTGATCTCAGTACAGGCAGACCAGATGTGAGAATCACAGGTTCATGGACGGCTTGAATCTTATATTGAGACCTTCTCTCAAGGAGGAGCAAACAAACAAAAGACAGAATGCTAACAGAACAAAAACTGGACTCCTGGCAAAACTTAATAAACAGAGAAGAATTTTCTCCAAGATTACAATCTGAAAACTCAGATAAAACCACTTCAGTGAAGGGGTGGCTGACATTAATAATGTCTCCATTGACCCTGAATATATCTTTTGTCCACCAGATTTTGAAGAGGAAAGGAATTAAGTCTTTCTACGTTTCTCTTTATCTTTGAGTCTGCTTTCACATGAAATGAGTTTTGAGTCATCTCTCTACATAAGTTCACCACTTTCTTCCAGTTAATTTCCATGGATAAACAAATTAATTCTCTTCCATTCCTTAATGTAATTCCTATTGGCATGGTTCACGGAAAATAATGATGTTCTACTTCCCCTTACAACATCACTGGGAATGTTGGACCTGTAAATGGTCACATACTTACTATTTTACTAAATAAATTGTGTATACCACATAATTCACCATGATATCCTTATGAGTGTATTACTGATAAGTTAGCACTAATTAGACTCAGTTTTTTCATAACTTCATTCCCATTCAATTTTGATTCTCATTCTCTTTTAATATGTTTTATAATATCGGTGATTCTGTCTAGAGAGACCAACTGATGTCTTCCAGTCTCTCTGCTTTCAGGCACTTGCAGCCTTCATGCTTTTGCTTTCTGGTCACAGTTTATTGTGTCCACTTTATTCTCCTTTTTTAAATTATCCTACTTTTAAAGCATCTATTCTAAAGGCTTCATGATCACATGTGGCTAACATTTAGGACCAGAACACACATTTGAGCAAAGCAAACATACTTGCAACCATAGGAATTCAGTTGTAAGCAGCAAGAGAGCTTCAACTATTCACATGTACATGTGCAAACACACACACACACACACACACACACGTATTTTCAGGGATGTGGAGCATGTCAGGAAGGATATAAAATGGAGAGAATGTAAAAAGATGTATCTGATAGAGAAATTGGCAGTGAGACTGAGTAGGGGAGAAATTTCCAAAAAAGCTTTTCATTAGGATTACTTAAACATGTAACAAACATTTTTGGATAGAGAATAAGTGAAAAATGTGAAAGTACTTCCTTTCTCATGCTACCATGCTACCATGTTTATTGGTGTAACCTTGTCCTGAATTTATCCAGGCAACCATATTATTGAGAATTCATGGGTATGGCCCCTTCACCATTTTTAGGAGATGTAGTCTCACACAAAATTCCCTGTTTCTCTGGCACTTGCAGTCCTTGCTTGCCTTCTTCTTCAATGACTGCCTGAGCTTTAGATGGAGGAGTTGTGTTATAAATGTATCATTTGAGCCAGGATACCACACATTCACTTATTCTCTCCATTGTGATTGGTTGTTGCTTTCACAAATGTTCTGTCTTTTGTAAAGAGAAAATTCCTTGTTAAAGTATAAGGACTACATTTATTTGGGGATATAAGAATAAATATTTAGATGGTAGTTAAGAGTTATGATAGTTTATGAAAGTTTCACAGAGACTTCAAACCTACACAAAGAATTATAGACAGCTAAGAAATTCTCAAAGTGTGAGAAAGTTTTCCACAGTGAAGTGTTCCCCCCCAACTTAACTGATTGTCAAGATTGTACAAGAACATACAACTAACGTTATGTAGACTGAATATTTAAGAGTCTGTGCATGTGTGTGTGTGTATGTGTGTGTGTGTGTTAACAATGTTGAAAGAAAAAGAAACCATGAATTTGAGAAAGAGCAAGTGGTGGTGCTCATAAAGAAAGAGCTGAATGGAGGAACGGGAAAGGGCAGATGTAATTATTTTATTTTAATCTTAAAAAGGAAAAAATATGGTACATGCTAAAATATTGGGCCAAAATTATCTCAGGGCTTGTACATCAAGACTTATGGGACAGCAAAAAAAAAAAAAAAAAAAAAAAAGCCTTGAGATCAGGGCCTAGACCTCAGGGCCTGTAGGACAGAGAAAAACCTGGCTTGAGTTTGAGTGAGGATGAGAGAGCAAAAACTAGGTAGATGCCCCTCCAGCCAGAGGAAGGGTTTGGTTGCCTCTTATTGGCTGGAGGTACCCTTACATCCAAGGTATCACTTAACCTTTATAAACAGACACTCATAGTAATAAATGGAGTTCCTGCTTTGACTCAACTCCTTGCCAGCTCTGATTGTCCTACACAGTGGAGCTGTGGGCAGATAGCACACTCACTTTTTCCTGGGGAATAAGGAAGCTCAAGAAGCACAACACTATAGCAAGGGATATAAAGTGTCATTAATGATGATACAGGATAATCCCTTTTAATCTGGGTTGTTGCATTAGGAGCGGCAGGGCTGCGTCCCGGCACCTAGCTGCCCGCATGGCTAGCTTATGCCCAGAAATAATTACACAGAAACTGTATTTTTTCAAACACTGCCTGGCCCAGCTAGTTCCAGCTTCTTATTGGCTAGCTCTTACATATTGTTCTAACCCATTTCTAATATTCTGTGTAGCCCACAAGCTGGCTTACCAGGGAGGATCTTAACCTGCGTCTGTCTGGAGCGGGAGAAACATGGCGACTCCTCTCTTAGCTTCTTTTTCCCAGCATCCTGTTCTGTTATCTCCGCCTACCTAAGGGTTGGCCTATCAAATGGGCCTAGGCAGTTTCTTTATTATTAACCAATGAAAGCAACAGATAAGATACAAGACCCACCTCCATCACTGGGTAATTGATTTTAGTTTGTTCTGAAGAATGGGAATGAATTCCAAACAAGGTGATTACCCCAGGGAAATGACAGTGTCAGGGGTCAGGAGATCTTGAAAGAAATAAGAAGGAATGATGAGATTTGGAAAAGGTAAGATATGGGATTTGAGAGAGGAGGTGATATCTATCACTCAGGAAGTTGCAGATTTTGTATCTTAAATACAAGGCAGGTATAGAAATAACTTGAGCGAGCTGGATAGTGGTGGGGCACCCCTTTAATCCCAGCAATCGGGAGGCAGAGGCAGGTGGATCTTTGTGAGTTGGAGGCCAGTCTGGTCTACAAGGCCTAGTTTCAGGACAGGCTCCAAACTACAGAGAAACCCTGTCTCGAAAAAAAAAAATAATAATTTAATACGAAAAGGGTGAAAGCTATTTTTCATTTTAGACATACTAAGCTTTTATATTTGATGACAAATATATTGGAGAAAGTCATGTAAATCACAGACATCTTTTCTTTTTCCGTGTGTATGTGTATATCGTTTTCATTTACATAGGTACATTTGTGTATGTACATGTGCCATTTTGGACATTGATGTGAAAATTTGACATATGTGTTTTCCTCGTTTGCTTTGCCCTTTCTTTACTTAGATTGGTTCTTTCACTGGAGATGGAGATAGCCAATTTCAACAAGCTTATCTTGACAGTTTGCCATAGAGATTCCCCTTTCACTTCCCAAGAGCTAGGATTATATGTAGCCTCTACACCTGCTCAGCTTTTATGCATTTTGAGGAATTCAGGACGCCTGTCCTCATACTGGCGGGGCAAGCATTATTTTTTTCACTAGCCTAACTAGGGAGATCACTATGATAAACAGAATGGTGTCTTAGTATAAAGGGGATTTGTTTCCAGTAGTTTAGATCACGATGTCCATATCATATTTAAAAAAAATTCAACTGCATTTTGAATATAACCTTCTTAAATTAAACTGAATTTTGTAAGTGTTGTGTGAGAGAACAGGCCAGAGTAGCTGCCGTGTTTCTCCTCCTTGTCACAGATGATGCCATTCTCCTCTCCAGCTGAAAACTTCTTCACGCATGAAGCATATTATAAACAAAATATTCTTGTTCCTCTAAACTCTGTAGATGTCTAGACCTTAATTAAAGTGAGAAAGTGAAGTTCCTGTCTGTGAATTGGGAATTTATAGTTTTCAAAAAGCCAAATGCAATTTTACCAAGTTTCAAGTTTCATATTTTAAATTATTTTTCAGGGTGTGTGTGTGTATGTGTGTGTGTGTGTGTGTGTGAGAGAGAGAGAGAGAGAGAGAGAGAGAGAGAGAGAGAGAGAGAGAGAGAGAGAGAGAGGAGAGAGGAAAGATGAATGACAGATAGATAGATAGATAGGGAAATTTAAAGACAGACAGATAGATAAGACACAATTGTAATTAAATGTGAATTAAATAATTAATTTGAATTTTGAGTTGTAGTTAAAAATATGTAGTTAGAAAACAAGCTCTTTTTCTATGACCACTAATAAGGAAACTACAAAAACAGACACTATTTTTTAGGTACTTTGTCAGCAATTAGACTTTACTGCTAATTAGACTAATTGACTCAGTTACTAAACAAAGAAGGCAGGCCAATTTTCATGGCTGGGCATATATGGCATTAGTGCATGTAAGCCACGTAGAACAGACCACCTATTGAAATGTGTGATGGTCTGGAAATAAGATAAAATGATCCTTGACTGCAGATGGCTAGAGAAACCCTGCTGTAGCCGAGAAAGCTCATCTTATGGAAAACTGAGAGAAGAGCAATGGCAAAGCTGTGCCGCTATCTCCATGGAAACTGAAGCTCAAGCACAAATAATGATCTGTGTGACTGTCAGGCAGAAACAGTGGCATCATGTTCACATGTAACAAGCAGAAGCAAACAGCCAGTGTTGTTAAGCATGAACCACAAATTAAAAACATATTACAGGGGCATCCTTGAATTTCAAATGTTGATATATTCGTCAGCTATTTCACATGGTTTGGTGACCCTAGACAAAAAATTATAAGGTGAAAGGAACTTAAGACTGTGAATGTTGCCAGTCTCTTATATTTGTGGATGAGTGTCTTTTCTTTGTTGCCTCCTTTGCATATTCATTCATGACCATTTTCCTCAGACTCCTGGAAAAAAAAAATCACTGCTTTGTTTTTCTGTGTGTGAAACTGTCTTCAATGTTGCTCTAAAGAACTAAGTTATTAATTTCATCATTTTGTTCTTTTTTCACTTTTGCATAATAAAACAAACAATATCAGTATATAAAATGAGGGGGGGTGGCAGTAGGGGTGAATTAAGAAAAGGAGCGAGGAGCAGAGCAGATGTCATGTGCCAGTTTCAAAGTGCTTATGTTGGGTAGTTATTTTGTTTACTTGGCATAAGCTAGGGTCATCTGGGAAGAGGAAACTTCAATTGAGGATCTGTCTATAAGCAAGTCTGCAGGGACATTTTCTTGAATGCTACTAACTTGAGAAGTTCCAGCCCTCTCTGGTTGATACAACCCCTAGACATTTGGAACTGAATTATATATGTGAAAGCAGGCTGAACAAGCCATGGGTTGCAAGACAGCAAAGAACATTTCTTCATAGTCACCGCTTCAGTTTCTGTCTCTAGGTTCTTTCTCTGAATTCCTGCCCTCATTGCCCTATATGAGAAATTGTAAGTTATAGAGCTAAAATAACCCTTTTTCCCTGAGTGGATTCCAGTCATGGTGTTTATCATATCAAAACCTAAGTAGAACAATGGGGATGTTAAACTATACTAGACAGAATGACTTTGTTCTGTTGCTATCTGTCTCACTTTTCATTCTCTTCCACATTACTTATTTGTTCACTGTTCAAGAAAAGGAACACTTCTCTGAGACTTCTGCTTCCAGTACCACAGTACTTAATGTTCTTGGCCCCTTTTGGTAATATTGGGCCAAGTGGATGCACCAGATGATGAGGGACATAGTAACAAAATCAAGAACTCTGAGTTACTCCCTCTCAAACAAAGCAAACAGTTTTTCTTTAAAAAATAAGTTGTTAAGAGATAACATTTTGTTATTTTGTTTCCCTCAAATCAGCTAAATGCAAATGAACTGTACACTTCAAGTTTCCACAGGGATGGATTCCATCCAGTAGAAATTGCTTCATTCTTTAGGGAATGACCAAAGACCAACATTTTTATTCTAGATATGAACTTATTTTTTTTAATCATTGCGAGGGATTTAATAGCTTTCTAATTAAAGTGGCACTATCTTTCTCTTTATTTCTTTATTAGATCATAATATTTACTCCAACAGATAAAATTTCTCTTCACTTATTTATGAATGTGAAACTGTGTCAGACTTCCTGGTCATGATGAACTGCATCCTTGAATTGTGCGCCAAATTAACCCTTTTCTCCCTGAAGTTAATCTGTCTGGGTATTTAACAACACCACAAGAAAGTAACAGAGATACTGCTTTCCTTTCCTAATGTGGTAGAAGTCCTACTTAACTTGTGAGCCTGTCTTAGCTTGACTCTATTTAGAAAGTGAGTTAACTTAGACTTATGTGATCTAGAAATATATGAATACTTGGGAATTTACATTTGCTCTGGACATATTTGAATCCAGAGAATGATTCTTTTAGGAAAAAGTTGGCAGCCTTGATGTTTCTTGAGAGAATCTTTGTTAACATAATGAAGGTATGCTGAAAATTATAATGCATGTTCAACATAAATTATTTCAGAAGCAGATTGTTGGTTGGATACTACTTGAGAGTAAGACAGTGAAGTTTCATTTGGAGTTGTGACTTAAATTGCAACTGAAAATAAAAGCTGTAAGATTGCAGTAGACTCAAACATCTAAGATTGACTTCTTACACATGTGAAATATAACTGCTATGTTAGTCATGGCATGGTAGTGGGAGGAATTCAGGTATTTTTCTTTATAGGCTATTTTAAGGTTTAGAATTCTGGATATCTTTAACATATGGCTTTCAATGCTCAGCAATGCGCCTGAGAACCCCACTATCCACTTGAATGTGGGTTGTGTTTTAATTTTCAGTTTGCAAAGGCTGAAGAGGTTCCTTGCATTTTGATGGCAAAAGAAATAATATGCTATTTAACATGCCTCTAGATATGTATTTACAGCATATTGCATATTGAAACTTCTGCCCTATGGAGACATTTCTGTTCACTATGATATTTGGCAATCTACCTTAAAAGCAACCAGGTTTTTTTCATCATTTATTTCAGTCCTTTGGATGTGTGTATCTATCTTTTTATCTTGAAAGGTTTATCTTTATTTCTTATTTTATCCTAACTTATCTGCCACCAAAGTCCCTCCAAAGATTCTAAGAATTTCTAATTACTGTTTAATAGGCTTTAAACAATTCCAACCATATGTAAACAAAAGTGCCGGTCTTTCTCTCAGAGCGGAAATTTTTGAAGAGAGTGAAAACTAGCTTTCTAATGTTTGGGAGTAGGAGAGGTTAAACAGAGCAGGCCATTATTGGTTGACTTTCTGTACGTTGATAAAGAATCTGTGGATAGAGGACATCTTATCACTATACATTATTTGCTTATTATGAGCTATAAGTAGTTGTTTCTCACTGTTCCATGTAAAGGGTTATTAGATGTATGTAAGTGTAAACATTAATTATCCCTAAATCATGTAGGAAAACGCAAGCATTTAAAAGATATGAAAGAGAAAAACATACTAAAAGGAATTAGAGAATTTCAAGAATGTCATGGCTGTTTAGGTTCCTGATAACAATTTGCTTTAGTTTATTTCTTTAGCCATCAGGAGCATATGGCCATAGTATTTATTGAAGCAGCAGACCCATTACTTGAAAGAATGGGTCAGTAACGAGTTCTAGGTTACCTAATAAAACACTGTTTCCTTCACTTATTTGTTGTGTTGGCAGTAGTAGAATAGCAGAGCTCCAGGGTGTACCAAAGGCTGGGGATTT
This sequence comes from Alexandromys fortis, assembly GCF_014885135.2. Lineage (NCBI taxonomy): Eukaryota > Metazoa > Chordata > Mammalia > Rodentia > Cricetidae > Alexandromys > Alexandromys fortis. The sequence goes on from NW_026068113.1 coordinate 1,770,285, forward strand.
GCCCTACCTCTTACCTGAACTCCAGAACCAATCTTATTTCTTACATAAACATTCCATGGACAAGTGGTTTTATTTGACATGATGGCTTACAAGATGCTAGTGGCAAGTTTTAAAGAATCACTATTTGAAACTATAAGAGTAGTTGAAATTTCCTTTATAATTTCTTCTGTGTTTAGATGTTTGAAGGTAAATGTTAAAACCAATTATTTCCTATTGGTGATCTTTTCAAATTCCTTCCTCAAAAGTAGAAAGTCCCTGATCTAGTTATAGGCAATGGGAACTTTTATAAATCTTAAAAAAAATTAGTTTCAGCTGTTGAGTCTTAACCCTAAACCAGATATAGCTATCATATCACTTTAAAGATGTTCATAGAAGATAGGGCAGATAACATCAAGACCACAGTATTTCTCTGGACACAACAGGCCACCTGCACATATGAATCTTTTGTTATTGTGGAAATATGAACAAAATATGAGCAAGCACAGAAAAACTAAGTCCCAGCACAAGGTGGGCAGGGAAGCAAAGATTCCTTACCACTGAGAATATGTTGGTATTTGAAAGCCTATATGTGTGTAAGCACATGTGCATACAGTGTATTTATGTGTATATGTTCATGCATATATGCACAGCTGTGTGTGTGCATATATGCCCATACATGTGTTTTTATATAAGTGTGGAGATAGGAATCTTCCTCTATAATTTTCCATCTATATTTTTTTAAAAAGTCTTCATTTCCCTTTTAGAGATTTCTATCTTTTATTGAAAATAGATACTTTTTCATATAGTATATTCTGATTATGATTTCCCCTACTCTAACTCCTCCCCGTTCCTTCCTTCATTTCCCTGCCTCTTAATCTACACCCTTATTTTATGGGAGAGGGTTTTTTTCCATCAAACCTGGAGCTGATTAATTCTGGAAAACTATCTGGCTAGCAACTCTTAGGGATTCTTTTGTTTCTCCCTGCCTGAATTTCAGACCCACAGTGGCTTTTCTTAAGAGTTCTGGAATCTGAACTCAGCTCCTTGTGCTTGTATGTTCACTGACTTCAACATCCTGTCAGACCCTAATTCAGGATCTTAATCTTGATGCAGGTGACATCCTTCATTGAATTATTTAAATAACAATCTTTCTTCTAAAATTTTGTCAGGACACAGAAACACAGTCATCATTTTTCTTTTGTTCCATGTATAAGATATAATTTTTATTTTTCAAGTAATTTCTTTCCATTCTATTTTCTGTGACTTTATAAATCATAGCATTTACAAGACGCTGCATCTCTTCTGCTCTGACAAATGTAAAGCACAATTATAATCAGAATATAATAGCATCAATATGTTTATACAGATGTTAAAGTAAGTTCATCAACATTTCCTCCATATGTCTGCAATCTACTTTTCTATTTTCCAGCTAACAAATTTGAAATTAAAGTAATTTTTGCCAGTATCTTTATACTTCTCAACACTGCTTTATAGAAAATGAGCTGTTGTTATCATGAAACTTTATAGTTATTATGTTAAATTTTTTTCTGTGAGTGTCTAAAGATATCAAAAGTTTAGAATATAATGAAAGTAGTCTTGCTTCATTATATGTTATAGAAAGTAATGATGGTGTCCAATGGTATTGACTAATTTTATTCTTAACATTACCTTGTCTATTATTGGTAGGTTTTTTTGTGTGTAACTTAAAAATTGCTTGCAAATTTGTTAAGGAATGGGCAATAAAGTAACTTTGACACATAATGATTATGGGGACCCTGAAGAGAAAACTGAATGTCTATTGAAGAAGTGTGTTGTTGTGGCTTATAGTTTAAAGTCAGCCAAGCTTTTGATAATGTGTGAACTGACACATTCACTTGAGCATAGAAGAGCTTCTAGTACAAAGTCAATCCTCACTCTTCCATGACTACCATCTGGCATTATAATTTTGCAGAGTTAGCACAGGCTGGCCATTTGCTCACATATTTCAGTCACAGGGACACTACCAATTCTGCTAGTCCTAGTTGTCCCTGTGTCAGTGTACTCTGATGTGACTCAAGCTCCACTCTAACTATGGTATCCATATACACCTGTACTTAGGCAGTTAGATATCACAATTAGACTGCACAGTGCTGTGAGTTCTCTGTTCCTCCCAATCAGAGCTTCCACTGACAATGGAGGAGGGATGGGATGATTCTCCCCTCACCAGTCTGACTCGGTGTGCCTAGACAAGGCAGCAACTCCAGAAACCCCCATGGGTAACACACAGAGCAAGTCTTACAGAATGAAAATGTCTGGAGCCACAGTGTAGGTAGCTTCACAGATATTCAAGGTAATATACAATTTTATACTCATATATTAATGTTAATAATAATGCGTTCCTGTTGACTATATTCTTTTCTCCCTTGTTCGGTATTCTTAGAGATCATTCTCATAAATGTTTTCCAAGTTCCTGTTGATGTACTTAATCAAAAACTTTCTTTTGGAACTTGTGGCATTTTCTTAGGGCTTACCTCTGTTGGTGATACTCTTAAAAATCTGAGGAGTTGATTAAAATTACAGGAAGTAAAATGAAGGAAGGCAGACTCACACTTGAAAAGGTTTGTCTATCTCCTGTAATTACATCTGAGGCTTTCTTTTTGAAGTAAAAACAGCAGAGCAGACTGATTGATAAACTACCTCATTGGGCTAGAGATATGTCTCAGCAATTATGAGCTCCCATTGCTACTACAGAGGACCTGAGTTTGATGCCCAGCACTGGAATTTGGTGGCTCACAATCTCTGCTCTCTCTACACCCTGGGGGTATCTGACAGCTTCAGCCTTTTGGGAACCTGCACTCACCTGAACATATATATACACACACAGCATATAAACGCACATGAATAAAATAATTAAAAACAAACTCAAAATGACAGAAACTACCTCATTTTTAAGATTACACAGAGTTAGTTGTCTATTCTGCACCTCATAAGTAGACTCTTGAATATTTGGACACCTACATGTCTCAATTTATAGTATATAAAATGCAAGTAGGATCTACAAAGACTTGCATATTTATTTCTATCTTGCCAAAAGTTAAGTATCGTCCCTCCCCTCTTCTAATTTTTAAGCTGAAAACAATAAAAGCTGATGACTTTTCTTATATTTATCAATAATTGAAGTTGAAGCACAAACCAGCATCATGACAAACAGACTGCTAAATATGGCAATAAAAATCACAAAATTTGGTAATCACATGTAATAGAGAATTGGTAGCCACCCTAAAGCAGAAATGACTACTAGCTTGAAAGGTAGAAACTTCTAGAGGCTAGTCCTAGGTCATTGGTATGCTTTCATGACTTTACTTGCAGCATCTACATGTGTCTCTGAAATACTATGGAGAATCCCCCAAGACTAGGAGGGGCTTCCAAAGAAATATAGTTTACTAGGGCATTACTTAAGAGTGATGGGGTATGGCAGTTACTTGATTCCAGCTCCCATTGTCCCTCCTATTTCATATAGGGGAAGTGTATAGTCATGCTTCTGAACCTCATATGATAGAGATCAGATTACCTAAAATACTGAGATTTACCCATAGGGTTAAGTAATGCTTCACACATTCCATTACACATTTTTTATTAATCATGGAAAAGGATTACTTCCAAAAAAAAATAGTACGGTACCATTATCATGCAGTAACAGATGCCATCAGAAACTATTGCTAGTATAATGGCAATGGTTTATTATTGAGAGAGTAGCAAAGAGTATAGAGGGACACTAAAAAATAAGAGGAAGAAAAGAACATCAAAGATGTTCACACTAAAAATTATTAGAAATATTATGTAATAATTGATAGTAACATAAAATAAAAACAAATACAAACAAAGGAACTCAAATGAAACTACCCAACTCTGTCATTTCTTTTATCTGTTCTATTATATCCAGTTTTCAACAAAAAAATAAAAGTCACAAAAAAAGACAAGAAAACTACACTATGAATAGGCAAGGTGCACACCAAAATGAAATTGAAACATAGTGCCAACATTGGAATTGTCAGATAGGGATTTTGAAATAACTAAGAATAATTTATTGGAAATTTTATTAGCAAAGTATAAACTAGGGACCATTATAGAAGAGGATGAGGAAAGATGGTAAGAACCAAAGGTAAGAAGCACCAGTGAAAAACAGTATCTTCTGGGCATCACAGGATGGCTGCACTGATGACTTCATAGCAGTTGTATATAATACCTGTACAAGATCAAGCCAGTCAACAAGTCATCCTGGGTAGCAGAGCTCACAATGCTTCATCAGCTGACACCTGTTGATAGTTGGTGCCTTTTGGGACAGAGACAGTACGTTTCCTTTATGTGACTCCTGGTATGTTGACCTCACTCCACTAACTTTCCCCACAGTCACACTTACATGGTTATCACAAATTAGAATCAGTAGACTGTAAACAAACAAACAAAATGAAAATTTGGGAGGGTTGGAAGTGGTGATGAATCTGAAAGAAATTGGGGGAGGAATAGGGATTGAATATAATGAAAATACATTGTATGTATATACACAATTTTCAAAGAACTAATAAAATATCACATTAAAAAGGAAAAGTAGATACTGAGCTAGAATAGATAGTAATAATTATAATAAAAGCTTGAATTAAAGCCGGGCGGTGGTGGCGCACACCTTTAATCCCAGCACTTGGGAAGCAGAGGCAGGCGGATCTCTGGGAGTTTGAGGCCAGCCTGGTCTACAAGAGCTAGTTCCGGGACAGGCACCAAAGCTACAGAGAAACCCTGTCTCAAAAAACCAAAAAAAAAATTGAATTAAGTTAAAAACATAAATGTTAAACTCAGCATGTTCACTCATTCCTGTAATGCTGGCACATAAGAGGCTCAAGCCAAAGTATTGCTGAGGATCAAAGTCAACCTAGACTAATGATATCTTATTTCAGAAACACTACCAGAGACATAAGACAAAGTAGTAGAGAGTAGGAGAGAAAAGGATAAAAATAAGAAACAGGGGAAGAGAAAGATAATCCTGGAAAGAAAATCACTCATAACAGAAGTGAATAATCACTTTAACAGTCTCACTATAGACTGTCCAAGACCATTCATTGAATGAAGCTCTGACATTTTCAGCATGACAGTACAAACTCTGACAACTGGAATACAATGAAGAGAAAAAAAAATTAGTATCCAATAACTATGGAAAGTCTTTTTGGAAAATTATATAATTCATATATTAGAAATTTCATCATATGAAACCAAAATAAGAAACACATTTTAGTATAGAGACACAGAATAAAGGGAGAGTTGTAGACTAGGATAAATAATAGCAGCATCACTGACACATTAACTCTAACTTCACGCTTCATGAACGCACGATGATAGTTATAGGGAGAACATGGCAGTTGCTACATGGAAACTGCCTCCAGTATTTTCTCATATTGTGTGTAGGTATAAAAATGTTCTAAAAACTGTAAGGGTTTTAAGAGCTTGGTGTTATTCACATGGTCAGGAACCTGGGGCTATGCAGATCATAGGTTCTAGGAGACAAGCTACTGCTCTCATTCTACCAAATGGACATATTAATTTGATGCCTCATCACTTATTACTCTCATATATTAATTCATCTCTCAATCTATATCAGGGAAGCTTTGATGTGCAGGAGAGGGAGATTAACACAGAGACACCTGGTCAAGGTGCAGCCATAAATGGAACATCTTTATCACATGCCCTCTTTCAAATACTCAGGAGTGGTTGCAGAAAGGGGACTAGTATGAATGTAAGATCTAGACATAGTGGATAATGACAAGGACATTTCATCTCCTGCATGACAGTGCATTTGCATATAGGAATTCATAGCAATTGTGACAGCATGCCCAAGACCTTTGCATGCTCATATCAAAGCCAAACTTGGAGAGGGTAGGTAGATATCAAGTCCCACCCCTAGTTGGAGAGATTTTGGCAATTGATTGTTGCAGTAGAGGAAGAGTCAGTTTTCTCTTAAGAAGATAGTCTTTGGTAAGTCAACCATATTCCATTGGATGACCACATACCCAAGAATACAAAGACAGCACAGGTTGTACTCAATGGGTAAAAAAAAAAAGGCACAAGAAATAGGTAGATGATGAAGAGGAGTGGATCTTGGAGTAGTTGGGGAAGGGGGTTAATATTATCCAAACACGTTGTGTAAAATTGTCAAAGAATGAATACATTTTTCAAAAGAGGAAAAATATAGACTAATTAGATCCCATTAATTATAAAAATCTATTTCAATGACTTTTATGAACATTACCATATATAGAACATTTAGAACAGGCTCCAATTTAGCACTTAATTGGCTTCCTTCTCACTTTCCTCCTCCTTTCCTCTCTTTCTCATCCTCTTCTCCCTCCTCTTCTTGCTAAGGAAAACACTGCTCGTAATCTTTCGATCTCCTTGATGAATATTATTATAATTGCTAGTGCCAGGCATATTAACAAAGCCAGAACCATTCACAGAATCAAGAAAAATCTTTTTTTTATTTTAATTCATTTGTAATGAAAATAGAGAAAATGTCATTGTCTGGCCTAAAGAAAAATTGTTTCCCTGTATAATTAAATAAATGGGAAAATACCTGTCATGTTCTGATATGTAAACTGACAATTTCTCTGAGGTTTTATTGTACCAATTACTTTGTAGTACAACTACAGAGAAATATTTATTTAAAAATACATTGTTTTATGTATTACATTCTTGCATTGACTCATGTACTGTGAAAAAAGCAGTCAGTAAATCAAAGCATATTGCTATGAAGATCCTTTGTAAAAGAATTTTTATTTAAATATTTTTGTCATGTGCAGATTTTTTAAAAAAGCATTGGAGATAAAGAATATTTATTTTCCTTTAGTACTTTTAAAGCCTCCAAGGAGATTAATGTTTTTCATAGATGATCTTCTCTTATTTATTTTTCTGAATGTAAAATTATGAGTGAATAAACTGTATTTTTACCCAATAGTGGTTCAGAGTTAGCAAAGCTGTATCATTTATTAAGTACTACTAGAGTTTTTAACTTAATATAATATTATTCTAAGTATTTCTTTAAGCTTTTTGTTTCTTTCATTTCTTTTTGGACATCATGTTTTGAGAATACTAACTCTGAAGAGAAGAATCCATAATTTGTGCCATCCTCACATCCATACTAAGAAAAATAGTTGGTAATATGGGTACAAGACTCAATCTGAGTAAATTTGTGATTAATTATTTAGGAGAATTATTCAGTCTGATTAAGTAATTTATGGTAGAGAGATAAGAGTCTTCACTGTCACTGAGCGTTGTGTTATAGTTTATACCACATGTGCAGTTATTTGACAAAGATATTATTAATAACTTAAAGCTGTAGCAATGGTAGAGAATACCTGCTATATAATGAAAAGATCAAGTACAGTATTTGCGATGTGCTCAAGAAGTTCCCCGTAGGCAATACCTATAGTCTTTATTTTATAAGCTGAAAACATTTCATTATGTCCATGAAGAGAAAGAGACAGACAGATAGAGGTAGAAAGACATTAAGAAATTGGCTTGTTTAAGTACAGAGTCTGACAAGTGCAGGGTAGTGATCCCTAAGCCCTGAAGAGTTAATGTTGATTGTAGGTCCTGTGACAGGCAGTTGGGAGAGAGAAATCTCTGTTTTCTCAGAGGATCTCATTGTTTCATCATTAAGACCTTCAACTGATTGGATATGGCCCATTCACATAGCAGATTAAATCTGCTTACTTCAAGTCTATTGATTTAAATGCTAATCATACTTAAAATTAAATTTCATAGCAACATCTAGATTGATGTTTGACCCAAAATGTCAGCACTGTGGTTTTAAAAAATTCTCAGATAAAATTAGCCATCATGGAAGGAATGGTAATGATATTAACCTCTTTGTACCAATGAGAATTATCTAATGTAATGATTTCTATGCAATTAGCATAATTTTTGAAATGTAGTCATCTCATGTTGAACAGTAGTTAATGTTTTATGTCACCATTATTTGGCATTTTTATGAAAAACTGTGGGTTTATGTTTCATGTTCAGGGAGGTATTTTGGGTAAATATTAACTTTTTCCTTCACAAAATATTATCTGTATAAAGCTTTATGCAATCTTTGATAAGCATGTCAAGAAATCATTATTTTATATGTGCCTAGAGCCTGATAAATTTGGAGAATCTAGAAATATTACCATCATTGCACTAAAATGATGAATGTGCAATGAAAATTTAAAGGAGAGAGGCATATGTCTGTTCTTTAACTAATGCAGCATCCCATGAGCATTGTCAAGAACTGATTATTGAAGACTGTAAATGAAGAGGGCTTATGGAGAAGAGAGCTGGATATTAGGAAATTTCATCATTTCTGAAGTCACATCATTAAAATTTTAAGATACAATTCAAATACTCTGGTAAGCAGCAAGATCTTACTACTCCATTACTGGGGTGGGTAACAAATCATTGTTGAAATAGTCACAGAAAATATATGACCGACAGATTCTGCCATTTGACTGAAAAACAAAACACACACAATTTAGCAAGGCACAATGCTTACTTTAACCCCAAGCTCCATAGACTAGAAGCAGAACAGTAAGAACAAAGAGCCTGGGAAAATTTCTACCCACACTTTAGCCCTATCCCATCCCAGACAACATTTTTCTCCCAATGAATATCATGGGAATAAACAACCATTTCTGATTGTATTTCAGGGTCCCTTTGAAGTAAAGTACATATATGTCATCAATATTGTGGTCAAGAATCTGTGGCTAGAGAGGTCATAGCTCCTAGGAGAGTACCCGATAATATGATTCTGCTAACTGAACATGGTATTAATCTGATTCCTGATGACATATTTATACCCATAGATTAGTGTATATCTTGACTCTCATTATAAAAGCTTCTTTCTGCAGCAGATGGCAATTTAGACAGAGATACAAAATGGGTCAATGTCAAGGCAAGTTTTAAAATCAAATAATTTTATAATTATGTTTCAAATATAATTCTAAAGGGAAAATTTATCATTAAATTATAATTAGATATCTATGCACAGATATTCCTATATTATGTTATATAAGTCTCAACAGATGTAGGTTTCTACTTTCTTACTTAAAAACTTTATCCTTGCTTATATCCAGATACACATATCATATATGAATCATCCAAAAACATAAGTTGCCATTGGCATTTCAAAAATAGCAAAATATGTATGTGATATTGGAGGTAAGAGTCCATAAAGCAGAGTCCTTTACCAGAAGAAGTTGCAGAGCCGCAATTGAGGGACATAAATAAGCTGGGCACCTAGCTGTAGCAGGTGCAAGTCAGTTGAGGGAGGTATTATAAGAGCGATGAGCTGAAAAAGAGGATGAACAACTTACTGGGAACTTACTGCATTTTTTATGAAAGGTGATTATGTGAACCAAGAAAATGAAACACACACACATTTAGAGAGAGTAACACACACACACACACACACACACACACACACACACACACAAATATATATATATATATATATATATGTGTGTATATGTGTATATACATAAGCTCACACAGATACATACATATACATATACACACAGAGAGAAGCACACACATGCACAAACACAGAGATATAAATGATGGTAAAAAAAAAAATCTCTGCTTACTACCAAAAGCATAGTGATGAAAAAAAGTTTGATACTCTTATCTTCAATAAACCAAGCCATTCCTCTTAAAGTCCAAGCCGTCTACATACTGCCTCATGGTTGAGACTTTTATTTGTTACATTTATTTGTTACATTTAAAATGTGGGATCATTGAATTAAAGATAGTATAACTTTCTTTAAATGACATAGCTGATAGTGATTAAAGGCTTGGTTTAAGGAATGGACATATGGCTTGCCACTTGTTCTTACAGAGCAATCACATTCGTCACCCACATGGTGGCTTACAGTGGTCTGTAACTTCAATTTCAGGTGATTCAATGTCCTCTTGGGATCGCCTTTCACGCCAGGCCTGCATGCAGTGCACCAATATACATACAGTCAAAACACACACAAGGAAAATAAAGTATATACATTAAAACTAATAACCGGATTCAAATCCAAAGGGCAGGTATCAAAACTGACTTAGATGTTCATAATGCCCTATCTTACAGAGCACAGACAGATGCAAGCAAAGAGTTTTATTACAGAGACAGAGAACAAAATGAACAATGCATGGAGGTGTCTGTGGGTAGACAACTTCTCCATCTACTCAGTGGAGCCTGAGTTTTTAGGCTGGAAAGGACCCAGATTCAGCACCTGTCCCAGTAACTTCTGGAAAAGGTTTTCACTATTAAAATTATATCAACGGTTAGATTTAATAGCCATTGCACTTTCATTCACTACTTCAGCTGGAGAGATTGTTCAGCAGATAAAATTTATGCACTCTTGCACAGGACCTGAACTCATAATTACATGTGAATGCAGCTCTGGGGAATCCAGTGTCATCTTCTGTACACCGAGGGCACCTATGTGACACTCATTCATGAGGACACATACATAAATAAAAATAAAATAATTTTTTACTTCAAATAATTGAATCTGAAGTTTCTTCCAAAGGTTTCTCCAGTGACTGAGAGCAACAAAGCTTGAAGTGACAGCTTTGTCATGCTGACATTTGTCCTTTGAACTGTTTACGTCATTATGCAACAGTCTGCTTCAGAGTCTGTTTACCTTGACTGAAGGCTTCTTGGGAAAAACCCCTATAGTGAAGACCTACTCACTGCTTTGGATAACGATCATTTACAGAATAGAAGAGTAAGTCACTGCCACTCACAGGCATCTATCAGGTCTGTCCTTCCTCTCTTTCCTGTGCTGTGGACTTCAATTTTATGCTTTTGTACAAAGAGAGATGATTCCTCTCAGTCAAATAAGAAGTATTTTTGCTTTTCTGAACTGGATAATGACCCTGAGCATCTCAAAGTACAATAGCTTTATATAGTTCCCTCCTGGGAATCATGGTGTAGTCATAAGTTTGTAAATTAGAAACCAAGCAAAACAAAATAAAAAAAACAAAAAAAAAAAAAAAAACAAAAGAAAGTTATCTTCTGCAAAAGGCCAGAGGCAGAACAGGAAATTCTCTTCACCCAAACCTGCCCTTCACAGTTCCCTCTCCTCTAATAATTTCGGGTAACTAATTTTCTGAGCCAATATATACAAGTATGACATGGGTACATTGATCCTTGAAATCATATGATCATCTCTAACTTTGTAATATATGCCTTATCAAAAGTACACAGGGAGTTTAATAAAATCAGTTATTTTGGTTATAAAAGAATTCTGTGTCACTCTTCTTGCCATTAAATATTATCATGAGATACGTGGAGCCCTGACAGTTACTTCAGGACCAAGGATTGGCTCTACCTGGTGGCTTTTACACTCATAGTCCCATCTGCCTCCTCTGCAATCTCCACATTCACAGTGCATGTTATAGACTAAAGGTCAAATTCTGGCTTTGCCTAGCTTAGGTCCAGGCAAACAAATCATGCACCAGCTTTAACTAGTCTTGTGCTGATGCTGTGGTTAATGCACAGATACAGTAAATAATCCGATGCAGAGTGAATAAAAGAGGTCTGCATGCCTAAGTCGAATCACAGAAACAGTACGAATGGCAAAGACAATGATCTCTCATCAAAACCACTAGAAATATTCTTTGATAGAAATTATTTAAAGGAACCACTATATTCAAAATTTAAACAAACAATTGGCCTTGATTCCTGGGAGCTTGATTACTTGAAATTGCAAAAGGGATGAGAGTAGCCAGTGAAGGTTTCCTGCTGACCAGTGTTCTGTGGAGTCCAAGTGTAGAATTATAATTAACTGGGCTTAAACAAATCTAAATTTAATAATACCTCTGTACTTTCTCAATGGTTGTGGTATAATGGGAGGGAATACATAAAATATTTAAAACTTCCTTAAGATTATGCTTTTAAGGGACAGACTTAGAAGTGTGTGCCACTCATCCCAATAGACTTGGTGTGTATGATATCAGGCATATGGTGAACAATTAAAAAATTGTTGCATAAAACATGTGTGAATAAATTTTGTGGTTATTATTTACATTACAGTTTTGTTTCTGAAACAACTCATGCTCACTAATTATTGGTTGAATAATGAAACATGTATTATATTTTAGGAGCGTTATTAGAAGGATAGTGAGGAACCAAAATTGGAATACAGCATGCTTTCTCACTGACAGACTGTGATTTTTTTTTTTAAGTAGAAAAAAATACTTGGTGTTGCAGAAGCCTTGCTTATTGTCAGGGTGTAAAAGCAAGGACTCTTTCCCAAGTGGATAACTCCAGACTAAGTGTATGCTTATTGGAGTCACAGTGAAAATGGTCCCCCAAAAGGGTCTTGGACTTTCCACAGGGCAAGGTGCATGGCCCTCTCTAAAGATTGGAGGGGAGGTGGGGTGAGAGGGTTTATGGAGGGAGTGGGAGGGGAGTGTGAGGAGGGGAGAGAGTGGGAATTTGGATTGCATTTTTAATAATAATAATAATAACAATAAAGAAAATAGTTCCCCCAAAATGCTAGTTCTGTGAGTCAATCAAGTCCTCACTTTCTAAATTTTGTAGCACATTGTGATTGCCTTATGATCTTTAGATATTCAGGTAGTCTGATGTAATTGAAATGGACTCTGGGCAGAGCACTGAGCAGGACACATCATTTTACTAAGTATAACCAAGAGGAGAGTTTGAGAGCAGAAGCTATGAGAAGTCAAAGGAGGTGAGACATACATAAGAGCTTGAATGGCCATCTTCTTAATTCCTGGAGTCTCTTAGACTCCAGAATTTTAAGGCATTGAAAGCATGGGAGAATAGGATTCATCAAGTAGATCTGAAATTTAGGAGTAATCTCAGCATGTTTCACTGAGATTTAAAACTTGTCCGTAAAGGAGAACTAACTTCACTGAATGAATTTTGCCTTGTCTTCTACATTGGAATTTAAGCTTTTCTTTCCCCTTGGAGAAGTTTACTTGAAATGTTGAAGCACTCAGATATCTGTGTTTGCTTTCAACGTCACTTGGACTTCTTTGTCAAAATAATGCTCATGTCTATATTGCTATTATTTTATTGTTATACATATTTAAATATGAAGAAAAGTTCATCCCAGAATGACCAAATGGGGGTTTCTGTTAAAATAATGTGAAGTACAGTAACCAGGGGAAGGAAGCAAGATAGGAGAAGGTATACTCAGCTCCATGTCCTATCTTCTTCCATTTCACTGAGATGGTTCAGCTATTGTCTTGGAAGTTTTGACATGCAGTTTTCCTGATTACTGATTATTCTGGAGTGAATCCTATTTCCACTTCTGTGTTATGCATAGAATTTGCCTCTCTTAAAATTGAGTTATAAGGTCGAAAAACTGACTCTCATTAGGGAAAATGTAAGCATTGTTTGATTATCTCTATAACTTAAGAATATCCTCATTAAACAGTTTTAAAAAGTAAAAAAAAAAAATATTCTTGCTTCATTGTCCAATGGCTACAGTCTGGGTATGACTTAGGTACTAGTAGCTTCTTGTCTGATGTGAGGACAGAATAATGGTCTTGAACACAGTAAGGGCTATGTTGTACACAGTTCCCTGTGTTCATGTAGTGTAGCATCCTGTTTTATAAATTAGAATTGTATAGAACTGTTTATCTCATAGGATTCATTTGGAGATAAGATGGCCTGGAGGATAGGAAAGTACCTGAGGTACTCTGAAGGTGCACACCATGAAGGGTATGCTACCATCTCAATGCTGTTACTGTGGTTTAAACCAAGAGAACCTTAGAAAATGGAACCAGATCGAACTCTTGGCTTAGATGGAGAACTTGTCAAGAAAAAAATAAATAAAAGAGTGACACACTGCTCAAATTATTTAAAGCTATTTCTTTTGTTTAGAAAAAAAAATGTTTCTTCATAAAGAAGAGAATGGGTTTTAAACATGAGCTGAATTTGAAAGTCAAAAGGAAATGCAGGTAGCCCATGGACTCTAGTGTTCAATTGCTTAAATTTCTTTTACCATTTTTGAGAACAAACTTGAAGGTACATGTAGTATTTGAGAATGTATTTTGATGTTCCAAAAAACTTCCAAAGGAACAAATTTCAGAAAATAAAGATGTATTATCAAAAATAGGAGATCTTCAGTGAAATGAAACAGGGCCGAGACTTCAGGGTAATCTTTGTCAATATTTATTTGAAATTCAAAGTAGGTCCCAATGGATGTAGTGGGGCTGCAATATCCTTTCTGCAATTTTTTTTCTCCTTTTAAAATAGAATAGTTAACTATTAAAAAAAAAGTCGGAAACTTCCTTGCACCTGTACTAAAATCATGTGTGATAAGAACACTGAAGTAGTCAAATATAACAATGATCTGTTCTGTTATTTATTATCAAAAATGTATGAGGGAAAAGCAAAGTTAATATGTGTTTCCCTTTGAATTTATAGATGTTCTGGTTCTAGTGTTTAGTTCCCAGAATCATGTAGGCATGTCAGTCAAGAACATTTGGAGTCAAAATCTCATTATGCATAGAGAGTCCCAGAGAAGGGAATTGTGTCAGAAACTGACTTAATGGTGGAAGAAAGCTAAGCACTGTGAAATCCAAGACACTAAGATTGCTCACGAATAGTTCTGGAGTTCAGATGCAAAGAAGTGCTTGGGAAAAAAACTTAAGCTAAATACAATAAAGATTTTATTTCTGTTTTGTCACCAATTGATGCTTTCCTTTGAAGACTCTCTCTCTCTCTCTCTCTCTCTCTCTCTCTCTCTCTCTCTCTCTCTCTCTCTCTCTCTGTGTGTATGTATGTGTTCTTAGAACTTTCCTATGAAAATATTACAAGTAGTATTTTATGTAATGTACACTCAAATACACATATATGTATGTGTTTTTTTCTAACATTACAAAACACCTATAAATGTCAGTAATGATGCTTTCTAATATCAGCTCCAAGACTTCCTAGTTTTATTCTACTAAAAAATTTTAAATTAATAAAAAGTTTTTCATAATTCATGTAATCCTGTATTAAATAGTGTTTTCCCACAGATGTGAAAACAGAAGGTAGAGGTCTGTTGAAGATCTGACCCATTATGTTGGCCAAAGATCTACCTGTATGGAATCTAGCCAGCATTCAGGTCAGGCCAAAGGAACAAAATTTCTGTCTATAAAACTTCAGTGGACTTAAAGAATAGTGGCTGTCAACACACTGACATCTCTACTTTAAAAGCGAAATGAAGATGGAGGAGAGGAAGACACATTAATTAAAATGGAAAAAACAAACTATTTTCCCACAGCTAATGAAGAGGTAAAGGTAGCTAGCACTCTACTTTCATGACAAAATTGGTATTGCAAACAGAGTGGGCCAAGATTAAGCTCAAAGTTTCAAAGCCAATATTCAAAGTTTAGAGCAGAATGTAAAACAGGAAAATTTATCCTGCTGTTGCCCACATTTTGGTTTTCAAGGACTTTCTTCACTAGGGGTAAGAGTTGTGTATTTATGTTTCAAACTTGTGTGAAATTAAACAGGAAACCTTTATCCTTGTTCTAATATGCAAACTATATTTATTTTTACTTTTGTTTTGTAGTTTCAAACAAAAGAATATGTTTCTCCTAACAGATAAGGGACTCCCACTGTGAGAGGGATAGTAACAAACATTAGAATAAAAATATGATGGTGAAGCCTTATTGTCTCAGTTTTTTTGTCAGAGGAAGAGAAGCTCTTTCAAATACAAGATAAATTATTTTCACACCCATTCCTGCATGTTCTATACTATGGGTCACATAAATAATGATAGACATAAGGTTAGATGGATAGAAGTTTTTCTTTTCTTTTTTTTTTAAAGATTTATTTGTTTATTATGTATACAGTATTGTCAGTATTTTGTCTGTATGTATGCCTGCAGGCCAGAAGAGGGTGCCAGATCTCATTACAGATGTTTGTGAGGCACCATGTGGTTGTTGGGAATTGAACTCCGGACCTCTGGAAGAGCAGTCAGTGCTCTTAACCTCTGAGCCATCTTTCCAGCCCCTCCAAGTTTTTCTTTAAACATTCAGTGTTCAAACATCACTTCAGTTAGTGGATTGGGGCATTAACTCCTGTGTTTATTAACAGTATAAATTGGGGAAATTACATATTCCTATGCATGTGGGTTATGGTGATACATCTTCCCAGAGGTACTGCGTAGAGTTTCATGTGGGCCATGTTGGAGAACAAGTGTAAAAACTTGACATGGCACCTGATAGGCTTCCACAAGATCATCTTGTTTCCTTTCTACAGTATAACCATTCTTATCTACTGTTACTTACACATAGTGCCTTGGAAGTTTAGAAATGATAAATCTGAATGATACTTTGAAAGAAGAATCCAGGCATTCAAATCCTTTCTCTGCCTTGCCTCGTGTGTGTGTGTGTGTGTGTGTGTGTGTTTGGTGTGTGTGTGCATGTATGTGTGGTGCATGACTGTGTGTTTGTGAGAGAGAGAGACAGAGACAGAGACAGAGAGACAGAGACAGAAAGAGAACTTGCTGTTATTATGTGCAGTTAATACTAATCTAATATTTTGGGAGAAGCTTATTTATTTTCAGATTCACACTCTCTTCTCTTGTAATAGTTTTCCTGATAAATGAGATTTTTAACTGTTCTTTATCATTTCTCAAAGCCCTTAGAACCTGGTTGAGGAAGAATTTCAATTTCTTGAACTCCATGATGGATCATAAAAAAGTTTATAAAAGTTATTTTAATTAGTTATTCTATTGCTCTCTTTGTTTATTTTTAAGTATTTAAAGATAGTTTATTGCTATCTTTAGTGAGCTTTATTCCTGGCTACCATAACTGTAGTATGCATATGTGTATGCATAATCTCTCTGCATCACTGTGAGACTGCTAGAATCATATACATGAAAATTCTGACACTGCCCCGACCCCAACTAATACCTTATTCTTGCCTGAAAATTCAGGTTCTACATTTTGGTCTTGAGAATGTTGTGATTATGTGGTTACATGAACATGATAACTAACTTGACTTTTTGCATTTTTAAAAAGCCTTGTCAGAATGAGATTAAAAGAAATATATTCAGAGAGAAACATTTATTATCATTTGTGTAATTAGAAGAATAACAGTCACTGTCTTGTAAGCAATCTGAAAGGTATGTTTGGATTCAAAGAGATTTTTTTTAGATGACTACTGTTAATAAAATACATTTTACCAACTTGAATTTTTCAGGTTTGAAATCCTTTGCTAACATTGGAGATATACAGGCAAATTGTTTTCTACACTGACAAGTAGAAAAGGTATCATAAATGCCAAAAGTAATTCTCCCCAAAATACTTTGATCAAATAGCTGAAATTCATTTGTATTATGAAAATCCATTAGAGACGATAGGTGACTTCAAAGAGTGTCTTTAATTTTAGAAATTCATAAATAATTCATAGACAATTTAACCTCATTTATTTGCTTACTTTCTAATTAAATTCAGTTGAAATCAGTTCATTTTATCATAGGTTGCTTGTTTCTCTACCATCATTACTTTGAAGAATTTTCACAATAACAGCCTAAATTCTGTGGTCTATAAAGTTGTACACAGTGGCACCTATAAAGTCAGTTTCTAGTTATTTAATTTGGATGATAGAGCAGAACAAAATAATGACCATTTTATTTGAGTTGATGAATGTTATTAATGAAGAATAGACATATATTAATGGTTCAATCAGTAATTTTCCAGTTAAGCCTTCAAAGTAGGCACAATTTCCTTGCATTCCTGAGAAATCTTATTTTACATTTTGTTTCTTTGGCAATGGCTTTGATAAAACTTGGTTGCTAGCAACTCCCTAAAGCAAGCTAACTCACTGAGTTGAACAGTTTGACATATGCATATTAGTAAATGCTATACTCTTAAAATTTACTTCACTGAAACAGCCCCATTGATTGTCATTAATGATCATGTTTATTCACAAACAAGTCTCTATGTTCACTTGTCACTTCAACAATTTAGATATTGCTTGGATCCATCTGAATGTGTAATATCCGAATGGAAACTCTTTTGAAAATTCATCAAAAGGTACAAAAGATTTTACTGACAGTACACAGAACAGAACACAACAGTCACCTGTGTAATCAGTTAATCATCTCGAGAGAAGAGAATGCAAGAGTTTCTAAAAGGAAGAAGCCATAGAATCAAAGACTGTTGCTGATGGAAAGCTTTCAGGTATTATGAAATTTCAAATAAACCTGCTCGTAGCCATTCAATAGCTTCTTTAAAAAAACATACCAAAAGCCCTTTAAGAACATAAAAGATACTGATATATGAAGAAGTAAAGGTGTGGACCATAGGCTTTATAGAGTAAAAACCTGTAAAAATTAACTTGTACCAAGCCTCTAAGCCTCAAACAAATAGCTGCGTTCATTATAGTAGCACATAAAAAAAATAGATAAAAGCCATCAACCTCATTTTACCAATCCTAGGCTTTGTCACTTAGTGAGACCTTGGATAAGATAAATCCATTATTTGTAATTGACGAGTTCTGATTAAAAAATTATTAATATCAATTTTACTTTAAAAGGTAATGGCTTTTAAATATCTCTACTATATAAATATTCACTACTAATGTTGAGTCAGTTTGCCATGGTGACAGCTAATTATCCATTCTTCATTGTATTGAGCATATCATGAGCCTGGTATAGTGTTAAAACATTTTAGAAAATCAGTAAGATGCACGTAGTTTCAATGTTCAAGTGGAAGACAGAAGAAACAGCAAGATATGGAAAACACGAGATCTATTCATTTAGTGAAATCAAGGTATTCCACAATATATAACTTAGCACATATATTCTAAAGCATATACTCTGCATACCTAGTTCACATGCATCTCATTATTGATATGGTATATTGCTTAGCATGGTCCCTGGCATGTAGTAAATTATCAGGATATAATACCTATTCTTCAGGTTCTAGTTATAGATTCCTTCTCAAATTTGTTTCTGACCCTACAAATTGGTAAAGTTGTGACTCAGTGTAGCTCATGTACTTTGATTCATAACATTACTAAAATTTTTACTGCCTGAAACATTTCACTTCAATCAATTTATCTTTCTTTGACTTCTGCCTTAATAATCAAGTGCTTATCTGTTCCCGGTGTCAGCTCTCTGTTGCTGATCCACTATCAACTATGGAATTTGTGACCCAGTGTAAATGATTGCCCCCAGCAGTTCATTAGGAAAAAATAAATGCCCTTTGGACTCAGCCATGTGCTTAGTGATGTAGGTGATTTATCTTCTCACGGGAGCTTCTTGTCAGAGACCACTAACAAGTGATTTGTAGATGTGCACTTAAAGACATATTGATTCGTAAACAATATTGAGTAATTATCAGGAAAACCAAACAGCAGCTTAATGCCATGAAGCAAAGATGCTTTCAGATTCCTGCTTTGCAGATCTCTTCCTCTGCAATGAGAATGCCTAGCCCTCACTGCCATGTGATATGAAGTTTTCATAAGTTGTAGAACACATGTAATCCAGAATCTATAACTGACAAGTCCATGTGCTATGCTGTGTAGCCTGAAGAGTATTTCTATATTGATGTGACAGTCTCACTGTGGGTCATCGCTGACCCAGATGTATGTGAATTGTGGTAGCCAAGCTTCTGGAAGAAAGAGTCACTCATTTTGATGCATCTTTTGCAGTGTATTTGTTTGTTTCAGTAGGGACCCTTTGTAAAATTCATTCAAACATTCCTGCGTTCATTGTAGATTCATTTTCTAAAGACAACACTACAAAGACAACTGTAGATGGAGTCACCCATATTCATAGAAGTCTTCCCTCTTTAGTCAACTCTCCCAAGAAACACCCTTATACACCCAGAGATGCGGTTCCTAGTTGCCTGCAAACCCATTCATATTGACAATAAAAATTAATGGTATAATGCTCACAAATACCCTTGCCTTCTAATCTCACATTTGGTCTTACACACTCCTTTAATATCATAAGTTTACTTCTTCCATTTTTATTTTGTGTTGATGTAAGGGACACAGTCACTTTATAATTATATATCTGTATATGTATCTGTATCTCTATCATCTATCTATCATCTATCTATCTATCTATCTATCTATCTATCTATCATCTATCTATTATCATGTTATGAAATAACAGAGGGAACAAGAATCTTACAGATATAGTTTTTCTTATATTCTAAAATTAAAAAGAGCTAATCCTGAGGATATTTAACAAAAGAATATTAAGAAAGTCATTAATATTTTAGTTGGCTTCTTGAACCCTGTACATGACTCATAAGTTTATCTTGATATCCTCAACAATGTTACCATGTAGATTTTATCACCTTTATTTTATATATGAAAACCAAGATTTTTGTCACTCAAAACCTTGAATAGGTGGAGTATTCAGATAAAACAAAACTTAAATATGAGTTTTTTTATTAATATTCTTTAAATGTCCAGTGCAGTCTTTCTTAAACATTAACACATTGTACCTCCTAGTGTTGCCCAATAAGTGAGTGAGACATGTAGTTCCTTATCTATCTGCAGAAAGACAACCTTGTTTCATTTATTCTGGATCCACATGTGGGTATTTGCTTCATCATCTGTATGTAGGAAGTCTGTTTGTCTATATGAGCCCTTGATGGAAAGATGCAATGATCTCGATATTTCCTGTGGACTCGAGTTCGAGAGTATCATGTCTTCTTCATTCATCAAGTATCAGCAAATGGCAACAAAGCTCTCTTCAGTCCAAGGAGTCTTTATTTAGTAATACACTTTATTTCTGTTATAATTGGAACATAATTATATTCCATGTTGTATTCACAGATTTCTTGTATAGCTGGATGATTTTGGAAACACAAAGCTTTTTTGGGACTATACATTTCATGTAGAGTATTTAGCTATTTAGAAGTAATTGCTGGCCTTGGAATGGTTTTGGGATTTCAGCAGAAGTCTGCTATCTAGTATAAGCAGGGCTTGACTGTATTCTTTTTCACTTCCAAACCTTGATGCTACGTTAAAGATTTATAATATTAATACTAATGCTAAGCCTGCTGAGAATTTACTTCCAAGTTTTCTACTTAACTAGCTCAGCTGTTTCAAATTGCATTTATCCAAACTGTAGGAAGCATATTAACCTAAATTTTCTAGCTTTACTTTTTTCCAAATATTTCCAAACTTTTGTTTAGGTGGTGTAATAGATTACACAGAAAGTAAACAGAAACAAAAATATATACAGATAAACAGGAAAAAAATGAAAAACTCAAAGAATTCTATCTCTAATTGTGACCATTCATTGGATTTTATTCTAAGTGAGGCACTGTTCAAAGTATTTTTAGTATTTATTTTCTCCTCAGTGTCACTATGTCTCCTTTATATGCTACTGAATAACTTTTAGGGAAAAAGAGCTTATCTAAGAGAAGTTGAATTAACTTTGGACTTTATCTGTCTTACTCCAAACTTTTATAGTTTGCCTTTGAGATGAACTCCTGTCTATGCTTCACTATGACTTCTTTTAATTCTATGAGTAATTGGTATCCCTCAGTTAAGCATTTAAGAAATTTCTTTTTTCAAAATGCAATGGCTTGCTGAAGATCACCAGAAATATGAAAGATTGGTACCTGTCTAACTTACAGCTTCTGTTGCTATGAAGAGTTACCATGAGCATGGCAACTCCTATAAAAGAAAACATTTAATTGAGGTGGTGGTTTATGATTCAAAGTTTATTATCACCATGGTGATAATTTCAGTTCATTATCACCATGGTAATGATCATGGCAGCATGCAGGCAGACATGGTGCTGGCTACATGTTGATCAGAAGGCAACTGTGACATCCGATGGTATCTTGATCCTAAGAAATTTCCCAGCCTCTCCCCATAGCGACATACTTCCTCCAACAAGGTCATATCTACTACAATAAGCTTATGAGCTTATGAATGCCAGTTACATGAAAATTACCAGAGGACCTAAGCCTTCTTTTAAAAATACTTACTTTAATTAAAATTATAGTATGTGTAAGTGTCTGTGATGGAGACTGGGGATGCTAGAGATACCAGATCCTTTTGGAGATAAACTCGTATGTGGTTGTGAGCCAACTAAAATGGGTGCTGAGAACCAAACTCAAGTCCTCTACATAAACAATACGTATTATTTATTAACTGCTGAACCATCTCTGGTCCAAACTATATTTTACAATTTTTTTGAGAATTAATTTCTTTATTAAAGAAATAGAATGATAAGACCTTCCTCTTCATTTTTTCTCCCTCAGTTATTTTCCTCCACTGTCCTTCAAATCCTTCCTATAACCCTATTCATTTTTTTATTATTATTGTACACACACACACATACACACACACACACAACTTGCTGATTTGCTGAGTCTGTTTTGCTCTTTGTCTGTATATGGTTACAGAGCTGACCCCTTGGCACTGGACAACCAGGANAGTGTTATCTTAAAAGTTTCCCTAAATGTATGTTTGTGTAACAATGTATGCAGTATCTATGGAGGAGAGAAGAGGGTATCTGACACCTTGGATTTGGAGTTACAGACACTCGTTAGCTGCCATTTGGGTACTAAGAATTAGACCCTTGTCTACTGGAAGGGTAGCCAGTGTTCTCTCTCAGCATCCTGTTATTTTCTTTTAAACACAAACTATATAATGCAATATTGTGTTTCTTGTTACATTAGGTGTAGATGTAAATAATCCAATATTTGAAAAGAATTAAAAGAATAGGGTAACATACACACACACACATATCTGAGTTGCAAACATATTAAAGATACTTGTTTCTGTATTGGACCAATCTATGAAGTTAGTGCATATGTTTAGTAATTGAGTGGTTCTGTTGTTAAGGTAATCTAAAATTGTTGCATATTAAGAACACTTCATTTCTTTTTGCATGAAATTCAGAGTGTATCCCTGAATTTGTGTTGGGAATCTAGTTAGTATGCTCTGAATTATTTTAATTTGAATTTTCTTAGATTCTCATGAAGGGGTATGGACTCTGCTCATCAAGATTCACCCTGGAGTCAAATTGGTGTGCAAACCCCCTCCTCCTCGATGATCATTCTTTTTCTTCGATATCTCATTCCATTTTCCCAAGGAATACTTGTAAATTTTTCAGGTTCGGGGATTGGATCTATAATTGTATAATCTCATAATCTCTCCCAGACATGCCTAGAGACCTGTCTTCTAGGTGATTGTAGTTTCTCTCAGAATGACATGATTAACCATCACAATATCCAATTTAGATGATCTTATGTTGGAAAGAACAGCAAAGCCATAGGCCTTTGAGGGCAGTCCTATTAATTCCTACATTGATTCTATGCCTTCTTACTGTTAATTTAAAAAATATGGCTTTCATATCTTATGGAACGTCTGAATATTGAATTATTGCATGTATTGAATTGAGTTGAAAACTCTTTATCTATAACATATGCCCATTTACTCTGTGTTTATATTAATGATGTTCTTTTATCTTCTTGAGTAGAAAGGGATGAATAGTGATTGAATACTTCCTAAACATACTGAAAAATAGAAGTCTCTACCAACGGATATCTATTAAAGGATCTCTGTAACCTTTCTGAGGATGTTTCCTGGAAAGTTGAGTGTTTACAAATAGTAATTCTAAACACAAAATACCCATAATACTCTCCCAAAGGGAAACTCTACTTTGTTTTGAAGAAATTCTCCTCACCCATTTCATTCCCCCTTTACTGGACAATACCAATGATTTCTTCCTCTAAAGAAAAATTCTCTGCCTGCCTTAAAGTGTAATGTTGAAAACCAGAGAAATCACCATTTCTTTTATTTGGTTCCTTGTCATGTTTCTGCCTAGGAAGTAGGGCAGAAATACAAACCATTTATACAAACAAAATTTTGGTACAGAAGCACAATAAGAGTTCTGTTAATGAAAAATACTGTACACATGTGGGCTGTCTGAACAGCTTTATAAACATTTATTTCTTCACATGTAAGCGAATCATGAAACCCTTGATCATCAAACTGTGCAGCATTAATCTAATTCCATTTCTTCCTCTGGAACAATGGGGCAAGTGGCTATCCGTGCATGCCAATATCTCCTGGCAAATAGTTAAGTAAAGGGGAGTGCTGCTCAACCTGGGAACTGGAGACAAGGGCCACTACAGTCTCGTAGCGGTCACAACATAGGAAGGACTGTCTTACATCAATCCATCCCCTTGCTTGTGCAGAATTGAAAGGGTCCATGAAAGAACACTGGAAACTCAGGCTTCCTTCAGAACCTCATTTATTTTTATTAAGAGCAGATGGAGGAGGAAGTCCTCTGAACACTTTATTAGCATACTTTCATTTGCTGAATAGCAGCCAATGAAGCACAGAATGGAGATATCTATCCATCTGTTCACTTTCCTCTTCCTACTGTCTCTCAAGGCACAGTGACCAATTGCCATGAGTGTCAAAGGCCATAATTAAAGGTCTGAGATGTCTTGCAGTATTGTGAGTAGTATGTACAGTATTGTAAGTGGTCTCTGTGACATCCAAATAAATATTAGCAAAAGTACATACACACAATGTGTGTGGGTATATATATGTGTGTACATGCACATATATGATTATCCTGTTGTATAAGTTAATCATAATTTATCTAAATTATGAAGACCCAAGTATATATCTCAATTTTAAAAAAAACTTTTTCCTATTAAATGTTCTTTATACATCTTAAGGTGTTCGTCTCACCTCAGGGACATTTATAAAAGCTTGATGCTTTATGTTTAGTCAAGTGAATAAAGTATCAGAAGACTGGAAGACATTTTTCTTTTTGGCATATTTTCTTTGTGTAATTATCATAGGTGTCCCTGTGACTGACCGACTATATTTGTGCATTTGTCTGAAGAGAATCTTATAGTTTAAAACTTAATTTGTTTTCTAGTGCAGAAATCCCTTCTTTTCAACAATTTGTAGGCAGCACATAATAAAGTTGTTTATTGCCCGAAGTCACAGTGTGAGTAATGAGAGCTGTGTTTTTCTTTTTCAGCAAAGACTCAACAACTTACGAAACAATAGGAAATGTATTTTAAAAAAAAACCCTCTACTATGGGCTAGAAAGATTGGTAAGCATGTGGACCTATGTCCAATCCCAAAATATTTTATAAATAAAAATTTCAGGTGTGGTATGGCATACTTGTGCTCCTAGAGCTGGGAAGTAGAGACAGACAGATCTCTGAGGCTCTCTAGACAGCCAGAATAACATACATAGTGTGTGTTCCTCTACTTGTATGAGTGTGTGTGAAAGTCAGGAATAAACCTAGTATTTTCTTCAGGTGTCATCCACCTTTTTTGTATGTATGTGGTAACACATGGAGTCCAGAGACAGATGTTGGGTATTTTCCTCCATTACTGACCACTTCATTTTTCTAGATGAGGACTTTATCTATTTATTTATTTATTTATTTATTTATTTATATTAAAAATTTCTGCCTTCTTCCCACCTCCCATTCCCCCCCACACACACACTCCTCTCCTCCTCCCTCTCCAGTCCAAAGAGCACTCAGGGTTCCCTGCCCTGTGGGGAGTCCAAGGTCCTCCCCCATTCATCCAGGTCTAGGAAGGTGAGCATCGAAACAGGCTAGGCTCCCACAAAGCCAATTCATGCAGTAGGATCAAAACCCAGTGCCATTGTCCTTGGCTTCTCATCAGCCCTCATTGTCTGCCATGTTCAGAGAGTCCGGTTTTACCCCCTGCTTTTTCAGTCTCAGTTCAGCTGGCCTTGGTGAGCTCCCAATAGATCAACCTCCCTGTCTCAGTGGGTGGGTGCCCCTCAAGGACCTGACTTCCTTGCTCATGTTCTCCCTCCTTCTGCTCCTCATTTGGTCCTTGGGAGCTCAGTCCGGTGCTCCAATGTGGGTCTCTATCCCTATCTCCATCCATCGTCAGATGAAGGTTCTATGGTGATATGCAAGATCCGAAAAGATGAACATGGGATGTACTCACTCATTATTGGTTTCTAGCCATAAATAAAGGACATTGAGCCTATAATTCGTGATTCTAGAGAAGCTAAATAAGAAGGTGAACCCAAAGAAAAACATATAGTTATCCTCCTGCATATTGGAAGTAGACAAGATTGATGGGCAAAAATTTGGAACTTGGAGGTGGGGTGGGATAGGGGTAAGGGGAGACAGGGAAAGAAAAGTGAGAAGGGGAGGATGGGAAGAACTTGGGGAAATGTGATGGTTGGGATGGAGGAAGGGTGGATATGGGAGCAGGGAAGTATGTATCTTAATTAAGGGAGCCATTTTAGGGTTGGCAAGAAACTTGACTCTAGAGGGGTTCCCAGGTATCCAGGGAGATGTCCCCAGCTAGTTCCTTGGGCAGCTGAGTAGAGAGAGCCTGAAATGGCCCTATCCTATAGCCATACTGATTGATGAAGTCTCTTATTGAACCTATAACCTATTCCAGAAAGACTAGCTGTCCATTGAGATCCACAGATTCTCCTGTCTTATTCGTTGCAGCACTGGAGTTGCAGGCTCACACCTCTATACCTAGTTTTTAAAGTAGGTTCTGGGAATCCAAATTCAGGTCCACATGACTTTTCAACAAGCATTTTTCTAACAATATCATCTTCAAGACCCCATTTTACTTTGGGATAGGATCTCTCACTTCACTGGAACTCAACAGTGAGTATCAGAGATCTCCCCAGGACTGAGATTCAAACACACACCTCAATGACTGTTTAACTATTTCCATTGGTTTTAGGGATTGAACTCAGAGCATCATGAATGCCCAGCAAACATGTTACTTAATTGACTTTTTAGCCCTAGAGCAGTTCTTCTCAACCTGTGGGTCATGACCAACTCGTGATAGTCTAAGAACATCAGAAAACACAGATATTTACATTATGACTCATAACAGTAGGAAACTTGCAATCATAAAATAGTAATAAAAATAATTTTATGGTTGGGGGTTACCACAACACAAGGAACTGTATTAACTGGTTGCAACATTAGGAAAGTTGAGAAGTACTGTTTTAGAGACTTTTTTATTGATTGTATTGAGCTATACAATTTTTCTCTGCTTTTCCTCTTGCCTCTTCTCTCCCCTTTACCCCTCTCCCATGATTCCCATGATCCCAATTCACTCAGGAGATCTTTTCTTTTTCTATTTCCCATGTAGATTAGTTCTATGTATGTCTCTCTTAGGGTCCTCATTGTTGTCTAGGTTCTATGGAATTGTGATTTGTAGGCTTGTTTTCTTTGCTTTATGTTAAAAAAAAACACACTTATGAGTGAGTACATAAAAACCAGCCTATTCTAGAGTCTTTTATTTTGTGGTCCCTTCACTCATGTTGACTTTTAGAATTTAAAATAAAAGGGCTTTCACTTTGTAAATTATTTGATCACATACTTCGGGTTATCCAGTTTCAAACAATTTAACAGTTTGCCATCAATGTGTGTGATTTCAGCAAATGAGAGAACACTATCAGGCTACCTGAAATAGAAGATATAAGGTGTATCAAAATTTTGTTGGAATCTGTGCTTCTATTGTTTTAGTTCTTTTTATAAGAAAAGGCAACATAAAATGTTGGTGAAACAGAAATATAGTGTCCTCTTTAGAACCTGACTCTCACATCGCATCACTTACAATATTAATACTAATGTGCTATCAGACAGAAATGATCATATAGCACCATGAGTTTCACAACTAATAAATTTATATTTATTGAGTTCTTATGGTATTTTAGATCATGTACAATATCTGTCATATGAGACCAAGTAAGATTTTAAATTAAGAAATCTCACCCTAGTGTTTATTATTCCAATGACTCATCAACCTTATTTGTTATGAAACAAGTGTCATGAGGCATAGCATGATTATTCTTTAATTTTTGAAATAAATGTTGAAAAGTATAAAAAGGTTTGCATAGCAGGAAGCCCATGTATATTGACTATTTATGATCACCATAATAGAATGGAAGTGCTCATAATTCTCTTATCTGTGACCACAGAATTTTTGGACTAATGGTGAATACTATGAAAAATGCTAGCTCAGTGAGACATTCTATTAAAAGGGGAGTCTCTAATCTAATGGATATAAATCATTATCATTTAACATATTCTTGAACATTTTTAATGAGTGTTCATTTATTATAGGCCATGG
Source organism: Alexandromys fortis (assembly GCF_014885135.2). Classification (NCBI taxonomy): domain Eukaryota; kingdom Metazoa; phylum Chordata; class Mammalia; order Rodentia; family Cricetidae; genus Alexandromys; species Alexandromys fortis. Next base: position 1,798,396 of record NW_026068113.1, read on the forward strand.
GAAGCGCTCTAAGTTTTTAAGTTCCAGTATTAAATATAGTGTTCTCAATTTTGCTTAACCAGAGAACTATTTTTTCTTTTTGGAAAGCTAGCCATTTGAGTTATTCTAAAAATACCTTAAGCTATAGTTTGGGAGATACAACAGAACACAGGAAATAGACTGCCATGGGCCATTTTAGGAAACATATGCAGAGGAGAACCAATCTAATTTCATAGAGCAATTTTTTAACTGTGACTACAGACAGTTAGTTTTATACTCTTTAAATATGAATTATTTTATACCTTCCATCCTTTTATATTTATGTTTTATGACACCAGTAATACTATTTCAACCTTTTTATTCTTCACTGAATTTATCTTCAAAATAGAAGCAATGACATTTTATGACTGAATTAATATGTATGTAATACTTAGACTGTGCTTGACATGTAACATTTATTCAACGTACACAAATTTAAATATTGTTGAAATACTAAAATATCAGATAATATCAGTTAGCACAGGTTTGAGGCCCTTTGGATAAATGGGAACTCCAGAAAATGTGATGATGATAATATCAAAGATTTGGGGATGATGGGAAAGTCAAAGACAAATTCCCTTAAGGAGTAAAGGCTTATTTTGGGTCATGTCCTCAGAGGTTTTAGTCTCTAGTTGTTTGACTTTACCAGTTCTAAGTTCTTGCTCTCAGTGCAAGTCCTGATAAGACATGTAGTTGATGATGTCTTTAGCTCATGGCAGTCTGGAAGCAAAGACAGAAAGAAGGTGGCACATACCACCAATGACCTAACTTCCTCTTATTAGATTACATTCCAAATTCCAGTAATACTGTAGGCTAGAAACCAAGCCTACATATGAGCCTTTGCAGGAATGTTTACGATTGAAACTGCAATATTTTATCTCCATTTAATTTTGCTATACATTATCTGCTTACATACCAGTATATCATCCTACAAGCCATAGATAGAATACCACAGAGTTAGCAACTGATTACATGCATTTAACTTCTTCAGCCCTCATGTATTCATCTAACCTATGAATCAGCATATGAATATGATAAATGTGTACATATAAATAAAGTTAGGGAAAAATAAATGAGGGCTCTTTGAAAGACAAAATATTTCTCATTTTAGCTACAGACTGAAATGGTTAATCCCAGACTCATGCTCTTGACCTATCAACATACTTAATGTCCCATAGAGCTTTATGAAGCTTTTTAAGATATGGATATTTGGATCCTCAGTGGTGTAACTGTCTGTATATTATGGCTTTGAGCAGAGCCCTTCCTTCCAATATCACTTTTGTGAGTTAAAACATGAAATAATTGTTATGCTTCAGATCCCTCTCTGAGATAGAACAGGCTCTGTGCAGAAGAAACAATTAATATACTTCCTGGATTAGATGTTGTGGTATCAATGGTCTCAGAGCATTTTCATACTTTCCTGTGGGGGGATATATTGTGAGTTTACTAGTATTACAGACAAAATGGAAAAAAAGAGGAGCAAGGAGATGCTACTGTGACTTGGGGAAAGTTTGCAGTCTTTGAAATCTACTCAAAAGCAACTGAGGTAATTGTAAGTTTGAGCTGAGTGAAAACTGTTACCTGAAATAAAACTAAGGTGGTATGCACCTGTTGTGCGGCAACACAGAGGAAAGTAGACGAAAGAAATTAGCATGGGACTTTCAAGTCATAGTATCTATGATTCATGGTGCAACATGAGGTATTCCACTGAGTCCGTTTGTGATCATGTTGGCTAAGTACCTGCAACATTCCTCTCCTACACTCAGGATACTTTTCTTGTTATAGTTCAGAAGTGTAAATTTGTCTACTCATTTGATAGACATAGACATTTTGGAGCTTTGTTGCACCTCAATTGGATTCTATAATCTTAAATCCAGCCTCTCATATATGTTGAGTAGGTTCCTTCAATTTATCCCCTTCTCTCTAGTCTAAGCTGTCATCAGCATTCCCTCAGAACAATTAGCATACCTGTCTTCCCATGGAGATTTTATGTCTTTTACATCCCTTCCAAAAGTTGCAGATGTTCAAGTGAAGGATGAAGTGGGTAAATTCTGGGTAAAATCTTGGTAAAGATAAGACTATCTGAACTGGTAGGATTGTAAGACTACTAATTAGCCAGAGGCTTTCTGGTAAAGATCAAAGACACATCTTTGTCTTAACAATTAATATAATGAATAAGCCCCTATTCAAGAAACTTCAAGAAATGATATAAAATCTGTCTAGATGTCTTGATAGGCACATGGTCCTTTTGGTCACTGTGCACTCTAAAACTTGAAAGCATCTCAGGTCATCTGTAATAAACTTTGCCTGTTTTCTACTCTGTGCTCCTATTCTTCCTGGAACTCATCAATAGTGATCATAAGGATCAGGGAGCCAAGTGTTCTAGAAGAGAAGATCCTGCCAACACATCCATCAAGCTACAAAACACTTTTTCCTTTGAATTTCTGTTAGGATTGACACAGAGCAGGTCATCAACACTTCAGGAACTACGATTTTGATAGAGTTCAGGACACATTCTCTCCCCAAATGGCTCCTTAGGTTTTGAGAAAATAGGAAAAGGAAATTCATTCCCTGTAAGTCATCACACCTAGGAGTAGTTACCTGACCTTTCCCTAGAGAAGTTCCCCCAAATTCATGTGAGAGATGCCTCTTCTACACTCAGATGAAATGAATGTCCTTTCTTCTGAACATCCAGGTATACAGTGAAGAAGAACTTGGAAAACAAAAGCACAAATTAAAACAAAAACAAGGAACAACACAAAAAACGCAGTCAAAGCATAACATACTTTGATTTCCCTCAGTCCATCCTTTGATCCTCCCTTTCTAGTGAACTTCACTATACCACAGCCAGACATAGCATTAAAAAATATGAAACATCCCATTTCTTTTGTTCTTCTTTTCAAGAAGCCCCCATGTTAAGAAACTCTTACACTAAATAAAATAGTATAGTTTTCTGTCTTCAAGTCACCTTTGGTCATGGTATTTCATCAAAGCAAGGTAAAAACATTTGATATACTTTAATTAGGAAGACAGTATTGCAACAGAGCCAAGATTCCATGCCATTCCAGGTTTGGGGAAGACAATTTCTCTATTGCTTGTTTATTTTATTTTTAAATATCTAGGTGTCAAATTTTTATACATTTGTTTACTTGATGTTTGTATATGTATGCATGTGTAAGGATGACAGCATCATGTAGAAGTCAGTAGATAGTTTGCAGAAGTTGGTTTTTTTATTCTACCATGTAAATCCCAGGGACCAATGTCACGTCATCATGTTTGATAAAATGTTTTTACCCACTGAGCCATCTTATTAGCTCTCATTGGTGTTTTTGTATGCTTAACAATTCCTCGATTTGAGACATAGAATTAACAAAATATGCTTATTCTTTAAATTCTGATGGAAAATGATCTAAATACCATTTTCCAATGACGTTGAATGCCATGCAAGACTGAAGCAATGCATTGTATAATATTATTTAACAGAACACCACCTATCTGCCCACATTCCCTACTCAAGCTTAGAAAACTATAGTTCCTTAAATAATTTACTAGTTGTCACTAGAAGGCAGTCTTTATCACTTTCTTCATCACGAATGAAGGAATCATTAAATTTGACAGCTTCTTCTGACTATTCCTTAGCATTTCCTGTGTAAAGCTATCAGAGAAATAGACACATTCCAATATATAGTCTGTCTTGCAGATTTACAGAGGGTTGGAAGTAGCCCATCACCAGGAGAAGACATTTGAATTAATTGGGATTTAAATGCAAGGAACAATCGAAAGACCTTTTCCAGCAAGGATAACCTATTGACATGCAGAAAAGGATGATAAATCAGTTCCTTAAAAAGCTGGGATTGTGTTTCCTATAAAGAATCTTAAATGAGAAAATCAGGGGCAGAACTAATGTGGTCATTACAGTTCAAATACCTTTATGATCATGAAAAATATAGGGAATACCTTACAAATTGATTAGCTAAATAGTACATTCAGAAAGAAACAAACTTGAAGAAGGTCATGTCTAGACTCCTTACACTATAAATGTTACTTTCAAAGTTTTAACTATATACATTTCCATAAATTGTGTTCCACCATACACCAGAAATTTGTAACTGGTTTTCTTAAATTGTTCTTCTTTTGTGAATAATTAGTACTTATTCATTCATTTATTTTACAAAGATTCACCAAGTGTCATAGACACCAGTTTTGGGTTTTTAAGTTAATGTTCCATTGTATTATGACATTATGCTATGTTGGAATGTGATCTCCTTAAGTGGTAAGTGCTTGGTTTAAATAGAAGCAGGCATGAAAGTTACTGGCATTTGGACCTCTCCCAATTGATAAAACCTTTTCAAGACTTTGATTCCTGTATAAAAGAGGGAATCCTATTCTAGTCTCTTGTCCTTAGGGGCTGAGACAATATGCTAAACTGTTCTAAAGGTCCTGAAATTATTATCATCTAGCTGGACAGTTTCTGGTAAAGAACAAAGGCATACTACTGTTCTCTCCCATACGAGTTCATCTAAATAGACCTGTCAGTCACCTAGACAGGAAAATGTCCTTTGGGAAATTATCTGTTCCATAGACTTTAGGAAAATTGTTTAAAACCTACATAAAATGTTTGTTGACAAATAGTCTCATTGTCTGTTTTCTTTTCTCATCCTGCAAGAGTATTCTCCTTTCTTTTCTCACCTTAAGAGTCCCATGTGAGTGTTTTTCCTGTAATGGCTTTTTTGTCATCTCCCACTATTATCCTTGAGAGGGTATCATCCATTTGTATAATAACCTTTACCTGTCTTTACACTAAACTCTTTCTTGTCAATCATTTGATGCAGGCCACAAGGATTGGGAAGCAAACCTACAGCAAGTAGGAGCAAGATGCCAACATCCTAAAGGTCCGTTTTGTATCATTATGTTTTAATTGTAATTCACCTTACAACTGAAACATTCAACACCATGTTTTAGCCTGCTTGAGTATACATTACTTCTTAAGACTAGATAATTCAAGGATATGCACTGTCTACATTTGTTCAGGAATCTGATTTCTAAATCTTTTCTCTGCCTTGAACTCTATTGGATTGTTTTTTGGAAGCATGTTTATAGATAAATTCAAACCTACAATAAAGAGAACAATGCCATAAAATTTGTTTTAATTAGATTATTTTTGAAGTTACAATCTATTATAACCTCTCTGTGATGGGGGGGATAGAATAATCTGATGGACTAGGCTGAGGATATAGATGTGAATTTTAAATCGAGGATTGAGATTAGTCTTATCCAAGTCTCATAAATTGATGGAGGGAGAAGTGTAATCCAATGAAACAATGCTAATTAAAGAAAAATGTGTGTGTATATATATTTAACCCAGTAATATGATATAAAAATTAAGATATCTAAATGTACATACACTAGCCTTCTATATTCTAGTTTTATGTTCTATAAATCATCCAAAACATATATATTGCATATTTATATGTAACTAAACATATCTCAATGTCTAACCACATGTTTGTATGTGTGTTTATGTATCTGCCTGTTCAAATCACATGATATATAGTTACCAAACTCATTATATAAATCATCTCTTAGTACCAAGCATATTTACATGAGATGGACTATTTCAAAGGATCCTCGTTTCATGCTTTCAAAGTGTCTTTGGCCTATTACTTAAAATTGGACATGGTGAAAGATAGAAAGGCACTTTCCCTGTGATGTATGTAATATGAATGGCCTTAAAAAGAAACAAGAGAAAGAGAGAATTATTATGCTGCAACTATGGGAAACATAATTCTTCCCAGGCTCTCCAAGGTTACAGCTGTAACTTCCTGCTTTGCTCTAATTATATGTGAATTCCCCTCCTTCTGAAATCTTTTGGCATTTTGATTGAAAATTTCATGCATCACTTGCTATACCCATCTTGAATTATAAATGTTTGTTCATCTACACTAGTGTCCTGAGACATGATGCACTACGTGAATATTGGAAGAGGATTTTCTTATCCATTCTATGCATCTTCTTTTAGTGTTTGATACTTAGCTTTATGTAACAGTAGTCATCAAAATTTTATGTGAAACATAAATTCTCTTTTTCCATTCTAGTTGTCAAAAGACAAAATAAAATTAGTTGTAAATCAAATGGACTTTTATTTTCTATTCATGAGTAAGGGCAGCACTGAGTCTGCAATCTACAAAATAGAGTGAGGCTTCCCAATGGACAGCAATAGAATAGTGAGATTTATAAAATGGTGATAGGGAAACAGAATAATTAATTTAAATCTAATTGATTAGCCCTGAGTTATTTCATTATTTTAAAGTAAATAAAATTTTCTTATTTTGGTGTTTCATTAGTAAACTGATGTTTCCTTATTTTATAAAAGTATTATTGGAAAATTTGTTTTTTCAATGCTTTAGACTGATTATATTGTATAATAGAGGCATAAGAGACTCCATTTTGGTTTTGTCTGGGCTATTGGAGCTTATTGTAGTATCTTGGTCTATAACAAAACCTTTGTAGTTTTGTTTTAATAGGATGAATTACTAACAAAAATGCCAAGCAAATTTCTCTGATGTCAGAAGACATAAAAAACTAGATTGATTCTTAATATCCACTTTGTTTAGATATGGTCAAGAGATGTGTGCTTTCCTCATTCACTGTGTGCATTTCTTCCATGGTGATTGTCTGTCTGGCATAGGAATCTAGCTTTTCAAAACATTCATTGGAGAGTCAACATTTAAACAAGGCTTTGCAAACACTCTATAGAATTGATGTTCTTAACCGGAGACAAATTTTCTCCACTGGGCATTGGGCAATGTTTGAACATACTTTTTCTTGTCATGAATTTGGAAAAATGTAACTGACATACTACAGATAGAGGCTGTAAATATTTGTTATTGTCCTGAACTACATTAGACAGCTCCTCAGCACCCAGAAACCACTGAACTATATGTGTCAAAAGGCAATGGCTTGGGATGGTTATGTATTTCCATAAACTCATATTAAGGACAACTTCTAAGGCATATGTATTAACCATTTTTTTATGATTTCTCATTTCTGAAGATACCTATAATTGTATGCTAATTTAGACCATGCAGGTACATATAATTTAGAAAAGGTATTTAGGATGCCTTCTATTTAGTTGCTCAGTGGTATGCCACCAACTCAATAGGATTATGTGTTGTTTCATTTTATTTTGTTACAAACAAATTAGTATGTTTTAATATAAAAACAATGGATTAATAGAAATATTTTACACTAAAAGTCTAAGTTTTATCTCTGATCTGAAAATCAAAGAGTCCAGGAAAGGAGAAAACAACTATTTTTTCTTTACTCTTTTTGAATTTCTCATGTTCTGACTACTGGGGGAAAAGATATATTAAAACCACATTGTACTAGTATATCAACATTTCAGTAAAATTTCCTGCAAGTTTATGAAAGAATGAAATGCTAATATAATCATTACTAGTAGTGTCAAAGGAATCACTTCTCACTTTTCTAATGATGATTCTACATCATATAGCATCTTGAATATTTTCATAATTGAAGGGCAATAAATATCGCAGATAAGAACTATATATTAACTAAGCCACATGTTTGAGTCCATTCGAGTCATAACTGTATAGGAAGGAGTAAATTCTAAATTTTCTTTGGATGTGTCTGTCTTTTTCCACTTTAATCATCAGCTCTAAGTATCTAAATATAAATTCAAATCTATTTGGTTCAAAGAAAAATCATATAAAACAGTAATCTATAAAACTTAGCTCATGACAAGTAAAAACCCTTGAAGAATATTTTCAACATTAATATGAGACTAGTATCACTGTTATATGGATTTGTACTTACTCAGGGTAACAAAGTTGGACTTGGGAAATGGTTCTGCAGTTGAGAGGACTGACTGCTCTTCCAGAAGACCTGGCTTTGATTCTCAGAAGGCACATGGTTTCACATAGCCTCTGTAACTTCAATTCCTAGATATGAAATGACCTCATTTAGCATCTATGGGCAATAGACACTGCAACACTGTACTAGTTCACTGTATACTCTAGTAAGGAGGCTGCTCGTTCATTTCTGGCTTCTCAGTTCTGAAATAATCACACAGAAACTATATCATATAAAACACTGTTTGGCCCATTAGCTCTAGCTTCTTATTTGCTAACTCTTACATCTTAATTTAACCCATTTCTAGTAATTTGTGTATAGCCACATGGCTGTTGCCTACCGTCTAAAGTTCTGTCAGGCTCTAGCGGGTATACATGGCTTCTCTCTACTCTGCCTTTTTTCTCCCTGCATTCAGTTTAGTTTTCCCCACCTAGCTAAGTTTGGCCCTGCTATATGTCCAAACTGGTTCCTTTATTCATTAATGGTAATCACAGCACATAGAGGGGAATTCTTTATCTCCACATAGTGCATAGATATAGGTACAGGCAAAAACACTTATGTATAAAATAAATATGATTTTTGAAAGGAATAACAAAGTCCCAAAGTAATAATTTTTTTTGTTTCCTGAAATATTCAAAATTTACCAAGGCTTCCACACCAGAAACCCTGCCCAGAATCATCTTAGAAAATCAATCTAATTATTTTATAGACAAAATGATTTATTTTAATAGTTTGTTCTCCATATTTTACATAAGTAAAAGTAGATATCATATTCCTCTCAAAAGTCCCTCATTCTAAAATAAATATTTGAGAAAAAGATGAATATTATAGTAATGCCACATAATAGTAGGGTATACACTATGAGAAACTAACATTTATGAAATTTATAAAATATAACAAGAAAATCTTAGTGTCTTCACCAGTAAAGGCATCATTAACAAGTGATTTGCTTAAAGGAGCTTCTTTTACTAAGTTGAGAAGGTCATAAACAACAATGAAGACTGAGGTAGAGATAAGAGCCAGTGGCTGGCTGTTTTGTTTTTCTGACCTTCAGGTTGAACCACAATGACATGGGGCTCAACCTCTGTATGCTGTGAATACCATTGGTGAATAAGAAAACTCTCTTGGGCCTTTGCAAGAAATAGAGGTAGGCAGGGAAAACTAAACTGAATGTTGAGAGAAAGAAGGAGAAGTTAGGGAGAAGCCATGTAGCCCCACTGGAGATAGATTCCATAGCATTTCCTGGTAAAACACAGCCTCATGATAATACACAGATGAATAGAAATAGGTAAAATTAATATGTAAGAGTTAATCAATAAGAAGCTAGAGCTAATGAGCCAAGCAGAGTTTTAAATAATATTGTATCTGTGTGATTATTTCAGGAGTCTTGATGGCCAGGAACCAACAAGCGGATGTCTCTCAACCACAATATTTGTTTCTGAGTGTTTTTTTTTTATTAATTGTGCTACAATTTTTGATCCACATCTATTGCTCCAATATTTCCTAGCTCTTTACTAAATTTGGATTGGACATTCTGTGGTGATATGTTTACCTTATGACCATGTCCTGGTTCTATCTTTATGTCCAGCTAGTACAAGTAGTATCTACATTACTGAGATCTCCATTCTATAGGTCATTGAATCATAATACTTTAATTTGAATCTAATATGTATGATTTATATTTTAAAGAATGGTAAAAGTAGAAGACACATTCAGAGGAGATTCAACACTCTCTTCTTCCTATGTATCTGTGACTCAGTTGGATAATACTAGACACTTGTGTTCCTTAACATATAACTCATCACTGGGATACTTTCTGCCAATACTCTCTCTTTATATTTTTCTAACCTGCCTGTATTCAGCTCTGCCATATGCTGAAGCAGCTTTTTAATTAACCAGTGGTAATAAAACATATTCATAGCATACAGAAGGGAATCCCACATCATCTCCCCTTTTCTGTCTAAATAAAAAAAAGGTTTTAACTTTAGCATAGTAAAATTACATATACAAAATAGTTATCAAGCAAAAATTATAGTTACAATATTTAGTCCATTTACATTTGGGAAATTAAGAAAAATACCCTATCATCTATCCTATATTTGTGTGTCTAAAGTTTAATATCTGATTTATCTTTGATCATAACTAAGAAAAACAATAACTATCTTCTTTAATTCTTCAGAGAACCTAGAACAATATACTATTATCTAAGTTAACAGGAAGTGCATTGTAAGTAACTTCTAAAACTCTAGAATTGACAGAGACATCTTGCTGCCTAGACAGTCATGCAAAGTTCTTCTGTAATGTTAAGGCATCCATCTATAGGCCCTTAGTATCTGGCAGACTTTTCCATGAAGCAGGATATTTGAAGATCTGGTCTGCCACAAAATGACAAAATTCATCAGTTGCTTTCTTCTGTGTCCTACAGAATGTTTGGCAGTTTCTTCTGTGAAGCAGAAGGACCATTACATGTTTTGGAAAACTCAGCAATCACTTTTCTGTGGGTCCTGCATGTCCAGTTCATACAGCATACCTTAAAGCAGTCTAGGCAAGAGCATTTCTTGCCCAAATGGCTAACTTTGTCATATTGAAGGCAGATTCCATAATGAGTTTTTTAATGCCCAGCAACCTCTCTGAAGTAATTGGTGTTGCCAGAAGCAGATATGTCTCACTGTCAAGAAAAGTCTGAGTCATTAAAACATTTCAAATGCCATATTCTGTAGGTCTTTGAAGTTTTGAAGATTATCTAACTGAAATATATCTCTTTATATCTGGAAAATCTAATTAACATGATTACAGGTTTGACAATTATAAATGACTATTAATCCATAATTTTATTATATATTATATATTTAAATGATCTGTACAAACATAATACCTTAAACAAGAGTAGAAATATTAATATACAAAATCAACCTTAAATTTGTATCAATATTTATCTCTATATCATATCCCCCATTTGTCTTAAGAAAGACCATGATTGTAACCATTAACAATTTATAAACAACCTCCTTTAAATGAAAACAAACACTTATAAACAATATTTGGGAATATGGCATAGTTCTCAAAAGGATTTCTTGCTGATTGTTGGGTAAGATATTCTTAGGGTTTGTGGAACCTTTCAGAGGGTCGTCAAACCACATTAGTCTGGGAGAAATTCATAGTTTTTCATCATCTGTGGAAGTAAAAGCAGAACCTTTTTTTCAAATAAGTATATCATTAAACCCAGATTTTGAAGATACCTTTAAAATACATATGTTGGTTTAGCTTAGTGGTCCCCAGAATCATATGTCTCTCTCTACAGTCAAAAAAATTCAAAGAAAATGCAATAATATACATAATCCAGACTCTCTGTGTATTTTCCATCTCTACTGGCTTATTTTTCTTTACTTCTTTAATCTATGAATGTCTGTATTCTTTTATTTTATTTATATTATTTTTACTGTCTCTTTAAAGCTTATGTCTTATTTTTTTAAAAATTTATTTATTTAATTTTGTAACTGGTTTTTAAAACACACTATGTCTTATTTAGAAGTCTCTTATGTCAGAATCTGTCCTGTTGTGTATCTGAAATCCTTCTCTGACAAGGAGTATTTTAAAATAAACAAGGAGTATTTTAAGCAGTGTGATTGCAGCAGCCCTGGATACTGGCTCTGCCTCTCTCAGTCTTTTAACAGAGCAGAGGTAGTTCACTGCCAGCTCTGGGACTACTGGGTAGGAGCCATGCTCACTCCTTCAACTCTGGGAATTAGTTGGCACATGCTGCCACCAAGTAACTTGCAGCATGCTGCCCACAAACCCCATTCAAGTGCTCGGCCTCCTGAAATACCAAGAACTGTTTCTGCTGCCAGCATGAACCAGGAAGTCGTCTCTTAAATAAACTGCATAACTTTTACTGCTACTACAGAGACAGATGTCTTCTCTTAATGGAGCTGTGCCTCTGCTCACCTCCAGCACACAGAACCTATTTGAAAAAAAAAAAAATGTGGCTCCCAATAAGTTGTGCTTAGCTCCCATTTTTGTGGGTCTAGCTCTCTTTTTAAGCTTTCTTGGGCTTTATGTGGCTGTACATTGCTGAACATTCAGGTCAGTAAGAAAGAAAGAATCTCTTTTTGCTCACAGTTCCACGGCGTACAGTTCCTCATAACAGGAAAGTTATAGCATCACAGTCAATAGGCAGAAGGCCATGACGATTTGTGTTCAGTTCTGATTGCTTTCTCTACTTCTTTCAATTCAGAGTCCAAGGCTATGAAATAGTACCACCTACATTTAAAGTCTTTCCCATGTCATTTTTCTTAAACTACATAATCCCTCACACACAAATCCAGATATTTCTTTCCTTGGCAACTCTAAGTCTCTTTAAGTTGAATATCATGATGAACCAACTCCACCAAAATTTTCTTTTAAGTATCAAGGATGCCTGTAATATGGGTGGTGGGGAAGGAATAATACTTGATTTTGGGAATCCCAGCTCTAATTAAATTTCAATTGGTATCCATATCAGATTTCATATGTTCATCTCTGTATCATCAGCTCCAGATAAGAGATAAAAGGATATTTTTAATACTTGATTTTAAAAGTTGTTGTGGTAAATAAATCATATGTTTTGGATAATAGATTTTTTTACTATTAGTACACTTAAATCAGTCAGTACTGAATAAATGGAAAATAAATCTATTATGGTCTTTCCATGATTAGGTTAGTGATTATGTGACATTCTGCTCTCTTTAAACTAAAAATAGTTTAATGTTTAATTTTACACATGTAATGGCAAGTTCATTCATTGGGTTTCGAAGGACTTCATTTGATATGAGCCGTTCAGAAAGCATAAAATAATATTTCCTGCATAAATATGATTTTTCCCTCATCAGTGTCTGGAATTAGATTTTAGTAGTGATTACTATGACCTTTTTAGTTAATTATATTTGAAAAATAATGTATTGAGGAGAGGACTAGAAATTTTATCTTCATTATGTAAATTAAATTTGGGACCAATGAGGAGTAATTGAAGAGCAAACCATAGAACAAAGAAGTCAATATTTTAGATCAGCAGTGTTACATGGAGAGCCAATAAAATGTACGGATATTAATTTTCAATGTCTGTGTCAATTTGAAACAGTAATTTCTTTAGTATTTGACAGCTAGAAGGGATATTAGAGGGCAATGGTGTAACTTATTATTATTTAAAAGACAAATGTGATGTGAAGAAGGAAAATTATTGCATCAAAGTAAAAATTGTGTTATTGGTAGATATGGTACCAGAACCTATCTTAATTTAATTTTTTTTTATTATTTTCTATGTGTGTGTATGAGAGAAAGAGGGAGGGAGAGAGAGAGAGACAGAGACAGAGACAGAGACAGAGAGACAGACAGAGAGAGAGAGAGAAAGAGTGAATGTGCCACAGTGCAGGCATGCCGATCAGATGTCAACTTTTTGAGTTGTTTATCGCCATTTACCTCCTTTCATGTGGAGGTGTATTTGGAAGACTGAATTTGGGAGTATGGTCATTTGACGTGCATGGGTAAAGAGCCGTTAAAATATAGATAGCCTCTATACATTAGTAGTTCATTCTTTGTTATTTCTGAAGAACAAATTTGTAAATGCACTTCTGTATATAGATACTCAATTTGGTCCCCTTTCTTTGCTACACATTTGGTACTTTATGCCAATTTCACAGTCTGAGTTGTCTTGCTGTTATCCTAAAATACAATGACCTGTTGCTCTCATGGCTTTCTGTTGCTGTGATAAATACATAACAAAATTCAACAATTTGTGGAGTAAAGGACTTATTTTAGTTTAAACTTCCAAATCATACTCCATTACTGATGACTCAAGACAAGAACTCAAGGCAACAATGCAGAGCAGAAATCATGGAGAAAGGCTGCTTACTAGGTTATTCTCTGGCTATCTTTCTTAACATTTATTTATTTATTTATTTATTTATTTATTTATTCTAACTTAAATATACTGCACATCCATCTGCTCAAAACTAGCACCAACTATAGTGGGCTGCACCCTACTAAATCGATCAATAATCACAACAATTTTCAATAGACACATCCTCTCGGAAATTTGATTTGGGCAATCCCTCTATTGAGTATCCCATAGAGTCCTCCCATAGACTCTTGGTAATATCAAGTTGACAATACACACTAACTAGGTTAACGGGCTTCACGACATTACCTAGAAATAAAAGGGTGGAACCCCACCTTTGTAAGTTATTAGTTAATTAGATGATATCACCAATTCATATTTACTGCAATGCCAAAATAAATGTTAAAATAATCCAATTTTACAGAAGTACCATAAATTATATAGGATTATGTACATTAGAGTCGTTGATTTGAACGTTCTTTCTTTACTCATGGGATTGCTTTGTCCCATTAAATGGCATTAAGGACTATGAACAGCTGGTCTTTATGCAAAATAGGATTGCAAATATAAATTAAGTCTGAAATTTCTTTAAATATAATAGACAAATGTAAATATAAATATGAAATTTTGCGGTAATTCCACATGTGAAATGACAATAATTTTAAGAATATTCTTGTGATTTCAAAGAGTATTCACAGGGCATGCTGTTGCATGCTTTTAATCCCAGTTCTTGTCCAAAGGCAAATGGATCACTGTAAATTTGACAATTGTCTGACAGTCTATGTAGTGAGTTCTAGTGAGAATCTGGCTCAAAAAAAATATTACATAAATAAACAAATGAAGCAATAGGTGCCCTTTAGCGGTTACACTACTATTTATTCAGACCACACACATTTTATTATGAATTTTCATAAGAGAATATTTGTGTAGAATATGGCCATTTTTTGGCTGGTATCTGTTACTGAGCATGTATTCATGTTGTAGTTTTATTCATGTTGTAGTATGTGCCATCATTTCCATCCTTTAATGGCTAGAAAATTTTCCATTCCCAGATAATTTTTGTTTATCCTTCTGTCTATGGTATATGTTCAAATGGTTTCTACTAATTTAGTATTATGAATGATGTGACTCTTAGTATTAACTAATAAGCCTTTGTGAGCTATAGTATAATTTTATCAGATAAATGCCTAAGAATATTGTTATTGGGTCATCTGGAAATTCTGTATTAGCCATCTGAGAAATAGACTGTTTTCCACAGTTCTTGCAACCTTGTACTTTCTGATCATGAATCGATGTATTCTTACATTTTGACTATACCCTTTCTATTTATTTCACAATGTGACACACAGTAATAATCAGGAATCCACAAGCAAGACCCCAGCTAAGAATCTAAACAATAGTGGAGAGGGTACCGAAAATACCCTTATCCTGTAATCAAATTGGTGACTACCTTAATTGTCATCATAGAACCTTCATCCAGAATCTGATGGAAGCAGATGCAGAAATTCACAGATAAGCACTGGGCTGAAATCCTGGAGTCCAGCCATAGAGAATGAAGAGCAATATTAAGAGCAAAAGGGCCAAGACCATGATGTGGAAAACTACAGAAACAAATGACCCAAGCTAGTGGACCTGAAAGCTGGGGAACCTGAATAAGACCAAACTAAGTCCTCTGAATGTGGGTGACAGTTGTGTGGCTTGGGTAGGTTGTGGGGTCACAGGCAGTGAAACCAGTATTTGTCCCTAGTGCATGAACTGGCTCTTTGAAACCCATTCTCCATAGAGGAATACCTTGCTCTGCATAGATACAGGGAGGAGGGCCTTGATCCTGCCTCAAGTGATGTGACAGACTTTTTTGACTCATCATGGGAGGTCTCACCTTTTGTGAAAAGTGGATTAGGTTAGGGTAGGGATAAAATGGAGGAAGTGAAAGGACAGGAGGGTGAGGAAAATGGGATTGGTATGTAGAAGAAGACTGTTTTAAAAACAAAAAAAATTAAAATAATGCTTTCCTCTAATTCTGAGGATATAGTCATAACATTTTTGAAACACTTTGCCTTCAGATCTAATGCAGGTCAGATGCAAAAGCAATCTTTGTTGATGATTTTTTCCATGGGTTTATATCATACTTTGATGCATTTGATATTTATTAATTTATGTTTTGTGGTATATACATATACACATAACATAGATATGGAGGTCAGAAAACAATTTGCAGAAGTTGGTTCTCTCCTTCCACCACAAGGATGGATCCAAGTGCTCAAAATCATTTTGAAATGAATGGCATCAGGCACTATTGGCCACTTAGCCTTGCCCTCCTGTCATACTTTCTTAATTTCCATATGGCTTGCATCACAGGACCTGGGCCCTGGTCTTCTCCTAATCAGAGCCGTTTACTGCTGTTTGCTCCTTTCTCTGAGGATAACAGCAACACAATAACAGAATTCTTTCCTGTCCTCTAGCCCACACTGTTTAGTCCTTGATGTCTCTAGGGCAGGAGCTGCTTGGAGTGCACCAGAAGTCAACTGGTGACTAGCATGTAACTGTTGCAATCTTTTCTGAAAACTGATAGACTCTGCTAATTACCTGGGTTTATGCTATAATATGTGATTGTGCCCAGGCCCCAATTTCTCTACAAGGAAATCTACTCAAATGTGACTTCTTCAAATTTTAGCTTCATGATATGATTTCTTTCTGTTTCTAGACCTACTCTTTGAAATTCTCTTTTATCTCTCAGCTGGTGTTTTGGGCTGCATTCCTTGTATCCAATGGTATCTTCCTATTTGTTTTTGGATTTTTTTTTAATCATAAATATCACTGCTTTTGAGAATGCCCCTATCTTTAAACATCATCATATGTTTCAAATTAAATCAGTTTGATTAGGAAGATACAGGGAGCTATTTATGCTCATGCTTTCCCATTCCTTTTACTGCTTCTTTACACCCCAGAAAATCCTCTGAGCCAGTGTAAGGGAGCTGAGGGAACAGAAAACACCAAGCTTTTTTTTCTGATTGATGTTCCCTAGAAGAGCTGAGCTTGCTGGCAGCAGTGGGGGATGGGTGGGTTGAGGGACTGGAGAAGTATGATCTTCTCTGAGATTGCCTGGTTTAGTAAACCACTACAGGTTCCAGGAGTGTGAGTGTGATAGAAGCAGTTCCCCACTTCTAATTCAGAAACACCCGAGAAGGACACTCAGCAGCAAGATAAGAAGATGTGGGAAATTACTCCTCTTAGGGAACTTAGTCCTCTGCCTGAACATGGTGGTGTGGGAACAAAATGAGGCGGAAGAGAGAGAAATGGAAAGAAAGAGAAAGAGAGAGAGAGAGAGAGAGAGAGAGAGAGAGAGAGAGAGAGAGAGAGAGAGAGAGAGG